>NC_091992.1:61360559-61660559 GCF_044704955.1 Pristiophorus japonicus
GTTGCAGCACTTTAAGTGTACATCCATGTACTTGTTAAATGTGTTGTGTATTTCTGCCTCTACCACTCTTTCAGGCAGTGAGTTCCAGACCCCCACCACCCTCTGGGTGAAAAAAGTTCTCCTCAACTCCCTTCTAAACCTTGTACCAATTACTTTAAATCGATGCCCCCTGGGCTGGGCACCCCCTGGGAAGCACTAGGGCTGAGCGAGCGGGCAGGGGTTGGAGCTTTGCCGGTTTGCATTGTGTATGATCACTCTGTACTGTTCCAAAAAGGAGAGCACGGGAGCGCCCAGAATTGTACAAAAATAGTGTTATTCTCGGCCCTGCCTTGCACAGTGTACACACACACACACAGTACATGCACACATGCATACACACACACACACACACACATACACACACAAACACGCATACACACACACACACGCATACATACACGCATATACACACACAGACACATACACACGCATACACACACACACACACGCATACACACACAAACACGCATACACACACACAAACACATACACACGCATACACACACACACACGCATACACACACAAACACGCATATACACACACAAACACATACACACACACACAGACTGAGAAACACGCTTCAGTTATGCCCTGTGTAACTCTGGGACAGCTGAGGATGTAAATCGATACTTGCTTCTTTTATTGGTGGTGTTACCGACTTAAGAAGCGACACTGCCGTCCGCAAGCCATTCATTGTATGAAGCGCTGTGAAATGGTGCTGATCTAAATGCAAGTATTTTGTTCTTTCCAGACTAATGGGAGACAAGCGCATTCGGACCAGTCAGTACAGTGGGCTGGTGGAGCTGGCCACAATCTGTGCCCTGTGCAATGACTCCTCCCTGGATTACAATGATGTGAGTACAGGTTTATCACTTTTAACGACAGCTCTCATTTATAAAATGCACCTGCTGAGGGCTTCATCTACATTGTACCCAGGCCCGTTGTACTGTCTGGAAAACCACGTGACAGCATTATTCAGTACCCCGTGTCCATATTCTTTCAATACTGCCTCTAAATGTCTGTGTTGCTTTCATTGTATTGAACCCATTGTGTGTGTGTGTGTGTGTGTGTAGTACGTGATGAGTCAGAAGAAAGGCTCTCGATTAATCTTGTACTTTATAACATCAGATGACATCCATCATTACATATAGAACATAGCCTGAATCTTAATTGCTCAGGACTCTATTATAGAAGCGGCAAATGTTCTTCTCCTCCTCCAGTGAATCATGCCACTGTGTTCATCATTTAACAACCTGTCTTCAGGCTATTAACCCACGAACTGCCTCTTTGTGAATGTGGTTACCACATTGGGTATCTTGGCTTCTGCCTCTTGCTCTCCTTCCCCACCTCCCCTCATTGTATTGGTCAGTCGCGTACAGTGGCTTCTCCTGCCTGACTGTGCCTGGTCTGATGGAAGGCTGCATTCGAAACATCAGCCTATGGACTTTCTCAATCCCTGACTGATTCGTGTGCTCGGTTTGAATGTGCCAGTGCTGCTCCCCATCAAAAGGTGTCTCTTCGTCTTTATCCAATATTGCTTCACTCCTACTTTTAATTGTCATTCTCATTATTTTCATTTTATTGTGAACCTGTTATATATTCAAAGTCTCACGTGTGCACACTTTCTGTCTACAAAACCTTACTGCCTGTTGTCACGTTTTTGTCACCCTTTTGAGCTTTTCCCCCGTTAATAACGTCCTATGCCTGCAACTTCCTATGTAAACTTGTCACACAGTAGTTACACCCTCCTGCCATTGATGGCGCTGTAGCACCACAGTTTTGCATCTCCCAACGTCTCAGTCTGCAGTACAGAAGCTCCTACTCTCTGCTTTGCAAATTGGGGTAATTTTTGCTATTCAAATATAAATCATATGAAATCAAAGTATTATACAAAAATAAGGACAGAATGTGTGACTTCAAAATAGGGACTGAATTACTTCTATGTATCCTGGTCTAATTATCTCCTGTCCTCTAACCCTACATCAGCTGAAGTCTACTCATGGTCTTGACTCCTGTGGGAGATTGACTAGTACAGTATCTTTGTAAAATGGATCACAAATTTTTGATAGACTTTCGGGCTCTTGATTTGGCTCTTACAATATCATCTAAACCACATCAGGATTTCTTGGCGTACTTGCTAGAAGTGTACAATGCTCATCCCCTTTCCTTTTTCCTCCTTTTCCAGGCGAAGGGAGTTTATGAGAAGGTTGGGGAAGCTACAGAAACTGCTCTCACCTGTCTGGTGGAAAAGATGAACGTTTTCGACACGGACACCAGTGATGTCAGCAAAGTAGAGAGAGCCACTTACTGCAACAATGTGAGCACTTGTTATTGTATCTCCGTGATTTTTTCTACATGGTTATAATATCGGTAAACAATGCTGTGGCCACCATATCATGTTTAGTTGCAACTTATAGGTTGCTGGGAGGTGTAGCCAATGTAATGTAATGTCCCTCAGTAAATCACAGAAATGCAAGGAACACCCACAATTGGATACGCCCCTGACCCGTTACAATGGGGCTAGCCGTCGATAGCTTCAATGTCATTGGGGTAAATTTCCACATACGCCCTCTCGTTCGTCTGCTCCAACATTAGCGCAAGAGCTGCGGAAACCCTGGATACACAGCGGACACGCGCGAGAAGCCCTCTCTCGGTGGGGAGATTCACCCCCATTACCTTCAAAGGATTACATTCTCTGGGTTTTCCAATCACAAATACACTCTTACTTTTTAAATGAGTTGGATGACCCAGTCTCAAACTGCAGAACTTCAACAAAGCTGAAAAGAATAGGAGAGAACGAGCAAACTTGCATTTCTATAGCGCCTCTCACATCCAAAGGATGTCCCAAAACACTTTACAGTCAATTATATACTTTTCAAATGTTGACATTTGGGTTTTTTTTCTAGGCAAATGTGGCACTTTGCTGTGCCACAAACAGCAGTGAGATAAATGACCAGATAATCTGGTTTTGGTAATGCTGGTTGAGGGACCAGGGCACTGTAGGAACTTCCTTCTCCCCTTCAAATAGTGCTATGCCATCTTTTACATCCATCTTGCTTAACATCTCATCCAGAAGACGGTACCTCCGACAGTGCGGCACTCCCTCAGTACTGCCCCTCCGACAGTGCAGCACTCCCTCAGTACTGCCCCTCCGACAGTGTAGCACTCCCATAGTACTGCCCCTCTGACAGTGCAGCACTCCCTCAGTACTGCCCATCCGACAGTGCAGCACTCCCTCAGTACTGCCCCTCCGACAGTGCATCACTCCCTCAGTACTGCCCCTCCGACAGTGCGGTACTCCCTCAGTACTGCCCCGTCGACAGTGCAGCACTCCCTCAGTACTGCCCCTCCGACAGTGCAGCACTCCCGCAGTACTGCCCCTCCGACAGTGCAGCGCTCCCTCAGTACTGCCCCGCCGACAGTGCAGCACTCCTGCAGTACTACACTAGAGTTTTGTCCGAAATTTTGTGCACAAGTCATTGGGTGGTTCTTGGACCCGTGACTTTCTGACTCGGGAGCCAGAGTGCTGAACCTCATTGAAGAAGTAACCGTGCACTTTCATTCTCCAAACATTTATCTGATTTTACCGAATCTTTTGCCCCATTTGAATGTATGTTTGTCTCCCTCACTCCGTCGTGATGTGTCAGCCGTGGCTCAGTGGGTAGCACTCTCTCTCCAAGTCAGAAGGTTGTGGGTTCAAGTCCCACTCCAGATACTTGAGCACAAAAACCTAGGCCGACACCTTGTCATCTTGTCACCATTCTTATGTTTTTAAAAAATGAATTGAAATTCTCAAAGTGCCACAGTGGGATTTGAAGGTGTGTTCTCTGCATTACTAGTTCAGGACTCGAGATTACTATTCCAGTAAAATAACCATTGCTACTTTACCCGGAGGAATTCATAGAATGCATACAGGATTGTTTCTCAGAACAGTATGCTACAGAACCTACAAGGGAGCAAGCTATCTTAGATCTGGTCCTGTGTAATGAGGCAGGAATAATAAACGATCTCCAAGTAAAAGATCCTCTCGGAATGAGTGATCACAGTATGGTTGAATTTGTAATACAGATTGAGGGTGAGGAAGTAGTGTCTCAAACGAGCGTACGATGCTTAAACAAAGGGGACTACAGTGGGATGAGGGCAGAGTTGGCTAAAGTAGACTGGGAACACAGACTAAACGGTGGCACAATTGAGGAAGAGTGGAGGACTTTTAAGGAGCTCTTTCATAGTGCTCAACAAAAATATATTCCAGTGAAAAAGAAAGGAGGTAAGAGAAGGGATAACCAGCTGTGGATAACTGGAAATAAAGGAGAGTATCAAATTATAAACCAATGCGTATAAGGTGGCCAAGGTTAGTGGGAAACTAGAAGATTGGGAAAATTTTAAACGACAGCAAAGAATGACTAAGAAAGCAATAAAGAAAGGAAAGATAGATTACGAAAGTAAACTTGCGCAAAACATAAAAACAGATATTAAAAGCTTTTACCGATATATAAAACGGAAAAGAGTGACTAAAGTAAATGTTGGTCCCTTAGAAGATGAGATGGGGGATTTAATAATGGGAACTGTGGAAATGGCTGAGACCGTAAACAATTACTTTGCTTCGGTCTTCACAGTGGAAGACACAAAAACCATGCCAAAAATTGCTGGTCACGGGAATATGGGAAGGGAGGACCTTGAGATAATCACTATCACTAGGGGGGTAATGCTGGACAGGCTAATGGGACTCGAGGTAGACAAGTCCCCTGGTCCTGATGAAATGCATCCCAGGATATTAAAAGAGATGGCGGAAGTTATAGCAGATGCATTCGTTATAATCTACCAAAATTCTCTGGACTCTGGGGAGGTACCATCGGATTGGAAAGCAGCTAATGTAACACCTCTGTTTAAAAAAGGGGGCAGACAAAAGGCAGGTAACTATAGGCCGGTTAGTTTAACATCTGTAGTGGGGAAAATGCTGAAAGCTATCATTAAGGAAGAAACAGTGGGACATCTAGATAGGAATAGTGCAATCAAGCAGACGCAACATGGATTCATGAAAGGGAAATCATGTTTAACTAATTTACTGGAATTCTTTGAGGATATAACGAGCATGGTGGATAGAGGTGTACCGATGGATGTGGTGTATTTAGATTTCCAAAAGGCATTCGATAAGGTGCCACACAAAAGGTTACTGCAGAAGATAAAGGTACGCGGAGTCAGAGGAAATGTATTAGCATGGATAGAGAATTGGTTGGCTAACAGAAAGCAGAGAGTTGGGATAAATGGGTCCTTTTCGGGTTGGAAATTGGTGGTTAGTGGTGTGCCGCAGGGATCGGTGCTGGGACCACAACTGTTTACAATATACATAGATGACCTGGAAGAGGGGACAGAGTGTAGTGTAACAAAATTTGCAAATGGCACAAAGATTAGTGGGAAAGCGTGTTGTGTAGAGGACACAGAGAGGCTGCAAAGAGATTTAGATAGGTTAAGTGAATGGGCTACGGTTTGGCAGATGGAATACAATGTCGGAAAATGTGAGGTCATCCACCTTGGAAAAAAACAGTAAAAGGGAATATTATTTAAATGGGGAGAAATTACAACATGCTGCGGTGCAGCGGGACCTGGGGGTCCTTGTGCATGAATCCCAAAAAGTTAGTTTGCAGTGCAGCAGATAATCAGGAAGGCGCATGGAATGTTGGCCATCATTGCGAGAGGGATGGAGTACAAAAGCAGGGAGGTCCTGCTGCAACTGTACAGGATATTGGTGAGGCCGCACCTAGAGTACTGCGTGCAGTTTTGGTCACCTTACTTAAGGAAGGATATACTAGCTTTGGAGGGGGTACAGAGACGATTCACTAGGCTGATTCCAGAGATGAGGGGGTTACCTTATGACGATAGATTGAGTAGACTGGGTCTTTACTCGTTGGAGTTCAGAAGGATGAGGGGTGATCTTATAGAAACATTTAAAATAATGAAAGGGATAGACAAGATAGAGGCAGAGAGGTTGTTTCCACTGGTCGGGGAGACTAGAACTAGGGGGCACAGCCTCAAAATACGGGGGAGCCAATTTAAAACCGAGTTGAGAAGGAATTTCTTGTCCCAAAGGGTTGTGAATCTGTGGAATTCTCTGCCGAAGGAAGCAGCTGAGGCTAGCTCATTGAATGTATTCAAATCACAGATAGATAAATTTTTAACCAATAAGGGAATTAAGGGTTATGGGGAGCGGGCAGGTAAGTGGAGCTGAGTCCACGGCCAGATCAACCATGATCTTGTTGAGTGGCGGAGCAAGCTCGAGGGGCTAGATGGCCTACTCCTGATCCTAATTCTTATGTTCTTATGTTCTTACTCCCCGTGATGCGTGGTGCAGGTCCGATACTCGGTCCCAAACATATTCACAGGAGCACCCTGTTGTTTTATTTTGTTGAGGCATCGCTCACTTAGGAAAAGTATGGATCATTCTGGAAGGATTTGCTTCCGCTTGGATTCCCCAAATTCTGCTCTACCGTGTGAACTTGCTTGATCAAAAGCGAAGCTTGTGACGTTTGGGTTTGAATATATAGTTGACCCCTGTCACCCCTGGTCAGGGTTCGGGTTGCCTCTTGCGATATATTAACTTTGAGCGGCTTCTCCGTGGGTTCCCTCTGTGGCTGACGTCCCTCTCACCCTCTTGTAGACCATCAAGCAGCTGATGAAGAAGGAAGTGACCCTCGAATTCTCCCGCGACCGCAAGTCCATGTCCGTCTTTTGCTCTCCCACCAAGGCCACCGTCGGATCAGGAAGCTTGATGTTTGTGAAGGTAAGACCCCCACCACACCGACCCAGAGAGAGCCTGCACAGACAGTCAGCACTCTTCAATTAGAACATGGCGTCTTGTGCCAGGGAGGGTGTCAGGAAAGGAGCACGGCGGGGGAACATTGGGTGGGGGAAGAAGACTGACACTTTGAAGGACACGTCTGAAGGCAGCAGCAACAGAGCAACACTGTAATAAAAGGGGCTGATTCTTTGAGTTTGTTCCCATTTGTGAGTTCTTCATTTAGAAAAGGCCATTCTGTACATTCTCCCGTCCAAACTTTACAGATGCCTTGTTTCCAGCAATGTTTTATTCGCTCTCCAGATGCTTGTTGCGGTGTTAATCTGTTGCACACTTTCTTGCCTTATAATTGTAACAGAAGATGGATATAGAGGCCTAGAATGAGCAGGGAGGGCCCGGGGTGGGTGGAGAGGGCCCGGGGTGGGCCCGGGGTGAGCAGGGAGGGCCCGGGGTGAGCGGTGAGGGCCCAGGGTGAGCAGGGAGGGCCCGGGGTGGGCAGTGAAGCCCCGGTGTGAGCGGTGAAGGACCGGGGTGGGTGGGGATGACCCGAGGTGAGTGCAGAGGGCCTGGGCTGGGCAGTGAGAACTCGGGGTGGGCGGGGAGGGCCCGGGGTGGGCAGGAAGGGCCCGGGGTGAGCAGGGAGGGCCCGGGGTGAGCGTGGAGGGCCCGGGGTGGGCAGTGAGACCTCGGGGTGAGCAAGGAGGGCCCGGGGTGAGCAGGGAGGACCTGGGGTGGGTGGAGAGGGCCCGGGGTGAGCGTGGAGGGCCCCCGGTGGGTGGAGAGGGCCCGGGGTGGGTGGAGAGGGCCCAGGGTGAGCAGGGAAGGCCCGGGGTGGGTGAAGAGGGCCCGGGGTGAGCAGGGAGGGCCCGGGGTGAGCAGGGAGGGTCTGGGGTGGTTGGAGAGGGCCCGGGGTGAGCGTGGAGGGCCCAGGGTGAGTGGGGAGGGCCTGAGGTAAGCAGGACGGCCCAGAATTTCTGTTCAGAGTCATTTGAATGACCAAAAGAAGAGCTGATATGTTGACTCTCTGGTTAAGTAAGACATCGGATGTGTGTTGGTAATTTTATGAATTTGCGCATCCATTTGAGTACGGGACTATCGGAATTTCAGGTTGGAGAACAGGGAGCCCTGTAGGATTTTTCATCCATTGATTGTGAAGGCCGGATAATCCAGCTGGGCCCAGCAAGTTAACAGTGCTGACACCCAGCAGGCCGGCTGGTTCACGAATGTACTCTGTGAATTATTAAATAACAACGGCGCAGTGCTTGAGAGAAAAAGTTGGTGCCCATTTAAATATTTTCCTAATCGGTATTTAAATTGGGTCCATTTTCTCAGCATTTTATTTGTGCTTTCTACCACAGCAGCCCTTGTTGTGAGGTGGTACTTGGGAGCTGGCCAAATCGGGTATATTGCCGCGTAGTCTATGCCTTGCAGTCGGGGCTTTGACGGGAGCTGGGATTTCTTCACAGCCAGATACTGGCAGGCGATGAGACCAAGCATACCTTCTGCCATTTTTACAGGGAGCGACTGCACATTAGAGCAGGCTCAAGGCCTTATTTTAGAAGAGAATAAATCTGTCTCCTGCTGAGACATTTATAGGAGCTAATGCTTCTGAACTGAAAGTCATTTGCTCTCTTCCCCCTTAATCTCCAGCCCTGGCAGTCGGTCTCCTTGATTTCCACTCCTGGGTATCTGGTTCCCATTTGTATTAAGCAGGCTGGTTCCAGGTTCCCCTCTGAGAGTGTTTGAGCTGCCCAGTGAAAGCCGCGATACTCTGAGTGACTCTGAGCAGCTGAGGTTTGGGTTGTGATTCCGATGTCCCAGTCCTGAACTCACGCCACCCTGGTACCAGGGCACAGGAAGCGAATCAGGAACCTGCAGATCCCGCTGTGCGCTGACCCAGTGAAGGACTTAGTGTGCCTTTAAGACTATCATAGAATCATAGAAAATTACGACACGGAAGGAGGCCATTTGGCCCATCATGTCCACGCCGGCTGACCAAGAGCGAACCAGCCTAATCCCACTTTCCAGCTCTAGGTCCGTTACCCTGCAGGTTACGGCATTCAGGTGCACATTCAAGTACTTTTTAAATGTGGTGAGGCTTTCTGCCTCTACCACCCTTTCAGGCAGTGAGTTCCAGACCCCACCACGCTCTGGGTGAAGAAATTCTTCCTCAACTCCCCTCTAATCCCCCTACCAATTACCAAGTCTACATCCCCTGGTTATTGAGCCCTCTGCTAAGGGAAACAGGTCCTTTCTATCCACTCTATCCAAGCCCCTCAATTTTATACACCTCAATAAGGTCTCCCCTCAGCTTCCTCTGTTCCAGGGAAAACGACCCCAGCCTATCCACCCATGTTGCACCTGCTGCCTTGCAGCTGATGACTTGTGATTTACTGTCGGGAGAGTTGCCTCTCGTTGACAACTTGTAATGAAGAGAAGAACAAACTTTCATTTATATAGCACCTTCCATGACCTCATGACATTCCAAAACACTTTACAGCCAATGAAGTAGTTTTCAAGTGTAGTGAGACCACACCTGGAGTACTGCGTACAGTTTCGGTCTCCTTATTTAAGGAGGGATTTACTTGCATTGGAGACATTTCAGAGAAGGTTCACTGAGTATATTTAAGGTGGAGATAGACAGATTTGTCAATGATAAGGGAGTCGAGGGTTATGGGGAGCGGGCAGTGAAGTGGAGTTGAGGCAAGGTCAGATCAGCCATGATCTTATTGAATGGCGGAGCAGGCTGGAGGGGCCAGGTGGCATACTCCTGCTCCTATTTCTTATGTCCTTATGTTGTCTGTGCAGGCTTGCAGGCATGAGTCATCCAGAGAGGATTAACATAAGTTAAAATGAATGATCAAATGCAATGGGTAAAGATTGAGTATTTTCACTACATTTATAGCGAGACTTGTTAAGAACATTGCTCATATTAGGAGGACACACTTTCTCTGGGGATTTTCTCCGATACTGTTGACATCATCAACATAGTCAGTCCCTCAGAATCAAGGAAGACTTGCTTCCACTCTTAGCATGAGTCCTTTGGTGACTGAACAATCCAATATGAGAGCCACAGTCTCTGTCACAGGTGGGACAGATAGTCTTTGAAGGAAAGGGTGGGTGGGACTGGTTTGCCGCACGCTCTTTCCACTGCCTGCGCTTGATTTCTGCATGCTCTCGGCGATGAGACTCCAGGTGCTCAGCGCCCTCCCGGATACACTTCCTCCACTTAGGGCGGTCTTTGGCCAGGGACTCCCAGGTGTCAGTGGGGATGTTGCACTTTATCAGAGAGGCTTTGAAGGTGTCCTTGTAACAATTCTTCTGCCCACCTTTGGCTCGTTTGCTGTGGACGAGTTCCAAGTAGAGCGCTTGCTTTGGGAGTCTCGTGTCTGGCATGTGAACAGTGTTGCCTACCCAGTGGAGCTGGTCGAGTGTGGTCAGTGCTTTTGATGCTGGGGATGTTAGCCTGGTCGAGGACGCTAATGTTGGTGCGTCTGTCCTCCCAGGGGATTTGTAGGGTTCTGCGGAGACACCGTTGGTGGTATTTCTCCAGCGTCTTGAGGTGTCTACTGTACATGGTCCACATCTCTGAGCCATACAGGAGGGCGGGTTGACAAAAGTGGGAGTGAAATACTGACCAGGAGCAGGAGAGGGGTGAAGTGCAGGAAAATGTAATCAAATGATGGATTCATAGAAAGCACCAATCGGGTGAGCATCATGCTGGGCCCAGAAGCCACAGTCAGCTACAGTTGTGTGGTTCGACCAAACTGGGTTCAGAGTTCAGACTCTCTGCGGAGTGGCAGACGCCGTGGTTCTCTGAGAGAAGTGAAGTGGTGGAGCTCCGCTAGCGCGTTACTGAAGGGCTGGATTTGGTGGGAGGCTTGTTCGGGCGCTAATGGCGACGGGCCGTATGGTTTGCGCCTGCACCCACAAAATTCAGCAGCTGGGCCCTGAGTATGGGGCGGGGCACTAGGGGAGGCGTTCCACACCCCTCTCAGGGCGCTAGGCCGGCTGAGCAACTGAAAACCCGTTGCTAAAGAGCTGGCGTTAGAGCGCCCTGAGAGAGGGCCTCCCTGCAACAACAAACAAATCGGGACACAGAAAATATTCCCAATATATTACTGCCCCCAAACAAGAAATTGACCTGACCAAAAGAAAACAAAAAACCCACCAATCGCACTCGCCTCCTGCGGTCATTCTTTCCCTCATCGCCGCCGTGACAGCTCAGACTGCCGTCGCATCTAAGGCGCTGTCCCAGGCGGTCCCACTACGGCGTGCTACTGGTGCCACGACAACCAAATTTCACAACGCTGTCGAAACCGGGGGCGGTCCTGCTCAGCGCCTCTGCAAAACCGGCATCAAATGTTCCGGCGGGGCACTGGAAGCTGGCCGACCGGGTGGTAACCATTTCCAGGTGGGAAAACGCATGGCAGATACAGTATAATGTGGATAAATGTGAGGTTATCCACTTTGGGGGCAAAAACAGGAAGACAGAATATTATCTGAATGGCGGCAGATTAGGAAAAGGGGAGGTGCAACGAGACCTGGGTGTCATGGTACATCAGTCACTGAAAGTTGGCATGCAGGTACAGTAGGCGGTGAAGAAGGCAAATGGCATGTTGGCCTTCATAGCGAGGGGATTTGAGTATAGGAGCAGGGAGGTCTTACTGCAGTTGTACAGGGCCTTTGTGAGGCCACATCTGGAATATTGTGTTCAATTTTGGTCTCCTAATCTGAGGAAGGACGTTCTTTCTATTGAGGGAGTGCAGTGAAGGTTCACCAGATTGATTCCCGGGATGGCCGGACTGACATATGAGGAGAGATTGGATCAACTGGACCTGTAACCACTGGAGTTTAGAAGAATGAGAGGGGATCTCATAGAAATATATAAAAATTTAACGGGATTGGACAGGTTAGAGGCAGGAAGAATGTTCCCGTTGCTGGGGAGTGCCAGAACCAGGGGTCACAGTCTAAGGATAAGGGGTAGGCCATTTAGGACTGAGATGAGGAGAAATTTCTTCACTCAGAGAATGGTTAACCTGTGGAATTCTCTACCGCAGAAAGTTGTTGAGGCCAGTTCGTTAGATATATTCAAGAGGGAGTTAGATATGGCCCTTACGGCTAAAGGGATCAAGGGGTATGGAGGGAAAACAGGAAAGGGATACTGAGGTTGAATGATCAGCCATGATCTTATTGAATGGTGGTGCAGGCTCGAAGGGCTAAATGGCCTACTCCAGCACCTAATTTCTATGTAACCGAGACGCAATCACAAAGAAAATCCTGCCCATCATCTTTCCTTTGATCGAAGTTCCAGGAAATCCAAGCTGTGATTGAGACACCTCTTAAAAACTCGAAGGAACAGGAGGAGGCCATTCAGCCCATTGAGCCGGTTAAGTCATTCAATCAGATCATGGCTGATCTGTACCTGAACTCCATTTACCCGCCTTAGCTCCCAAACCGTTGATACCCCTTACCCAACTAAAAGCTGTCGATCTCAGTCTTGAAAGCTCTAATTGACCCCCAGCATCCACAGCCTTTTGAGAGTTCCAGATTCCCATTATCCGCTGTGTGAAACAATGCGTGCGATTTCAGTCCTGAATGGCCCAAGATAGTACTCCTTTGTTCTGGATTTCCCCTACCAGAGGAAGTAGCTGCTCTGTATCTTCCCTGTCGAATCCTTTTATCACTTTAAACATCTCGATTAGATCACCCCTCACCCCTCTACACTCGAGGGAATACAAACTAAGTCTGTGCAACCTGTCCTCATAATTTAACCCTTTAGGCCCCGGTATCATTCTGGTGAATCTGCACTGCTTCCTCTCCGAGACCGATATGTCCCTCCTGAGAATTGGTGCTCCAATCTGAATGCAGTGCTCTACGTGGTACTCGCTACACTCCTTATAGTCTTTTCCTTTCCTTTTCATTTTATCCTCTCTCTACTTTCTCCCATTCTCTCGTCTTTTCTTCCATCTGCTCTCTTGATCCGTGCGAGAGTGCATGGAGATTTGGTTTGTGACACTCCTGTGACCTCTCTGGGACTTAGATTGATTTGTGGAATGGGCAGCCAAGTGGCAGATGCAGTTTCGTATGGAGAAGTGTAAGTAAGGTATTTTGGGTGGAAGTGGAAGGGATGGGAGTACACACTCGATGAAAAGACACTGAAGAGTACAGCTGAGCAGAGACCTGAGGGTTCAAATATGTAATTCCCTAAAAGTGCGTGTGGAAGCAGATAAAGCTATAAAAAAAAGCCAACAGCTATTTGGGTTTTGTAAATAGGGACATAAATCTAAGAGCAAAAAGGTAATGGTGAACTTGTACAAGAGGGTAGCTCTACCACAGTTAGCATCCTGGGCAAACCATTATAGAAAGGACATTAAGCCATACGTTCAGTATATATTCACCAGGATGTTTGAGAAGAGACTCGAGATATTGGGACTCACAGGACCAGAGAAGGCTAAGAGAAGATTTTGTAGTGCTTTTTAAATGGAGTGATTTTGACAGAGTGATTATGGAAAGCCCATTTCCTTTAGTTGGAAAGTCAGTGAACAAGAGGAGATCCATTTAAACCTGCCACTCACAGAGAGGTTGTGAGACATTTCTTTACACAGAACCGTTTTCCACAGGGAATAGTTGAGGCAAAGATCATTACATTCTTTTAAGGAGAGGTTGGATAAATATTTGAAGCAGAGGAAGAGACAAGGCAGTGTTGTAAACTTTGTTCGTTCTGTGGAATAACAACAGGTTGTTGTGAATAATATAGTTTTGTGGCCCACATAAGCCTTTGTGGTTCACATTTTGGGAGATGAAGTCGGCCTTGGTTCTAAACTGAGCTGTTCAATTAACCCTGAGCTACCTCCCCCATCGCCACCAGTCATGGGGCGTGTTTAGGAGTGCATTTGGATCTTAACAAACTGGGAGACTGAGGGGAATGAAGACTGATTGAGTCCAGGTGATATAATGACATTAGAACATAAGAAGGTAAGAAATAGGAGCAGGAGTAGGCCATAGGGCCCATTGAGCCTGCTCTGGTGTTCAGTAAGATCATGGCTGATCTTCTACACTTTCCCACCCTATCCCCATATCCATTGATTCCCTAGTGCCCAAGAATCTATCGATCTCAGTCTTGGATATACTCAACGACTGAGAATCCGCTGCCTCTGGGGTAGAGAATTCCAAAGATATTCCCTCTGAAGGACAGGAATTCGAATTTGTCTGTGTTTTATTTCAGATTAAAAGTACAGCAGTGTGTATATTGCTTTATGCTTCCAGCACCATTATAGCCTTGAGTTACCTTGTACCTTGCAGCGAAGTAAGTCCGTTTATTCAGCGACAAGCCAATTAATAATTGTCTCATCAAACCACTTGTTTCTTTAGGGGGCTCCAGAAGGAGTCATTGAGCGCTGCAATTATATCCGTTTCGGCACATCCAAGGTGCTCCTGACACCTCGCTTGAAGGATAAGATCCTGAGTGTGATCAAGGAATGGGGAACGGGCCGCGACACACTGCGCTGCCTCGCATTAGCAACCCGTGACAACCCACCCAGGAAGGAGGATATGGACTTGGAGGATTCTACAAAATTCGTCAAATATGAGGTGAGAGTTCGCTCGATCTGCAGTAAGGTGTAGGTGTGGGGAGAGCAATTGGCTGTGAAGGGCGGGAGTAAAGCTCCCCTATTCTGACCTTTCCGACGTCCCTTAACCACCCCCCCAGCCTCACGAGCATTCTGCCCCTGTATGGGGGTGACAGTTCCCATTCCCCACACCAGCAAAGTCAGTGGTGTGGCAGCGAAGGGTTAAGGTCAAATGGGCTGCGGCTCAGTTAGGGTGCGGTGTAGCCCAGTGATCAGTGCTGGGCCCCCTGTGGTGCCCATCAAGACCCTCACAGTGAGACAGCCCAGCTCTGAGTCATGCAGTACCCCGGCAGTCAAGGGAGACTGAGGAGTTTCATGTCATCGGACCGGTCTGGGTCAAACCGCTGAGTGCAAAGACAGTCCCAGAAACCACTGTGCAATCTGGCCTCCTTGTCACAGAAATGCAAAGTTTTGTTGTCATTTCATAGATCTTTTTTAAACAGGTCTAAAAGGTGACAGTCACTAAGTTATAAAATGGCAGACAAACTCAACCTGCAAGAAAACAAATGGTTGAATAAATAATCCCTTTAATGGCTAGGAGCAGGTCTTCAGGCGATGATATGTACAGCCTGACAGCCAAGTCAATCTGATTACCGCACCATTGCGATACAGCCATTAACACCTCACTCGCAAGGTATGGGAACTTGTAATAGCTGTACTTATTTCAAACAAAATGATTATAAAATAAAAGGAGCCCCAAGGTATAAAAGTGCAGCTCTAGATTCCTATCTTCAATTTTGGCAAAAGGACAGCAAATCCCATGGGTGAACCAGGCTTCAGGTCACTAAAGTACAGCATCTCATTGTAAAGGTCTACAAAAGAATCTGTTGCACAATATATATTAATCTCTTATGGCATGATTTAGTTCTGTTGTGTTTAAGGTAGTGCTGCATTCGTACATTGTTGTGTCCGTTTGCTTCAGTATATTATTACATATGTAAAGAAACTTGAGCGAAAAGCTTAGCCTGTATGAATTACTCTGGCAACTTCAGAAGGCAGAAGGTGAGAGAGTGTGGCGGTCATCCCATGTATTATCCAGTTATCAACTTGTCAATGATTAAGGGTTAATTATGAACCTGTTAGTTTTGCTCTCCTCCCCGCACTCTGTCTCGCCCTCCTCCCCGCGCTCCTCCCCCACACTCCGTCTCACGCTCCTCCCCCACACTCCGTCTCGCCCTCCTCCCCGTGTTCCACACTCTGTCTCACGCTCTGCGCCCCGCACTTCGTCTCACGTTCCTCCCCATGCTCCTCTCCCACACTCCGTCTCATGCTCCGTGCCCCACACTCCGTCTTGTGCTCCGTCCCTCGCCAACCTCCTTGTCACCTGCTGCAACCAGCCAGAAAACCCATCGGTTACACAGCCCCAATCTTCAGCTCCTTTCTGCACATTCACGCTGCTCACTAACCGCGGTCACGCTCTCCGCCTCCCGCAGTGAACCCAAATACCTGCCCCGAGTCACCCGCTGCATCTTGGGACACGGCACGTGCTGCTTGACTTTGCTGAGGCAGAGACACCGTGATTCAGCAGTTTAGCAAAGACCAAGGCCACCGATTACACAAAAGGATGACAGCACAATAAAGAAAGAAAGACTTGCATTTATATAGTGCCTTTCAGAACCTTTGGAGTCCCAAAACACTTTACAGCCAATGAAGTACTGTCACTGTTGCAATGTAGGAAACGCAGCAGGCAATTAGCGCACAGCAAGCTCCCACAAACAGCAATGACTTAAATGACCACACAATCTGTCTAAGTGATGCTGATGAAGGGATAAATATTGTCCAGGACACCTCTGCTCTTCTTAGAATTGCGCTCCCTCAGCACTGCATTGGGGTGTCAGCCTGGATTTTTGTGCTCAGTGTCTGGAGTGGGACTTGAACCCACAACATTTTGACTCGGAGGCGAGAGTGCTACCCACTGAGACTTGAAGACGAAGGGACTTATTTAGTTCCTGAGCAACAAACGCATTTTCCACGGCGCACTGTTTTGTAAATGAACATCTTGCCACGCAATAAAAAGATCTCCTTTCCCGCCTGCGTCAGTGCAGTGTTGTGACCTGGAAAGTGCGAGGGGGCAGGAGCTAGAATTTCTTGCCATTCATTTGGCTGGAAGTGTTCTGTTAAGTATATAATAACACAGTTAAATACATACCCAACCCAAGCAGGGAAATTCCAAACCATCAAACCACTTCCCATTCACCCCTGCTGTGCAGGATTCCCAATCCAAACATAACATTTAAATACAAAGTCCTCTTCCAGGCATAAAATATTCAGCGGTTTATCTTATTCTTAACACGCGGCTCAATAAATATAGCCTATTGATTTACAAATGTTGAAAACAAAATAAAGCAGCAGCTTTTATCTGGAGTGAGGCAAACCCAGATCCAAGCTTAAAAACAAGTCCTCTGATTCCGGGGTTCAGGCGCCACCGGTCAAATTCCTTTACAAAGTGTCGCCATACAGCCAGGAACTGCGCACAAACTGTGTCAGCCGTGGCTCAGTGGGCAGCACTCTCGGCTCTGAGTCAGAAGGTTGTGGGTTCGAGTCCCACTTCAGGGACTTGAGCACAAATTTAGGCTGACACTCTGAGTGCAGTGCTGAGGGAGTGCTGCACTATCGGAGGTGCCTTCTTTTGGATGAGGTGTTAAATCTCTCAAGTGGGCGTAGAACAATCATCGTGGCATTCTTTTGATGAGGAGCAGGGGAGTTCTCAATTCTGCCCAATATTTATCTCCCAACCAACATTGCCAAAGATAATCTGGCCATTTATCCCATTGCTGTTTGTGGGAGCTTGCTGTGTGCAGTTTGGCTGAGGCGTTGCCACATTACAACAGGGATTACACTACTGCCTCCAAGTACCCCTCCAAAGTCACACACTATCCCGACTTGGAAATATATCGCCCGTTCCTTCATTGTCGCTGGGTCAAAATCCTGGAACTCCCTCCCTAACAAAACTGTGGGAGTTCCTTCACCACACGGACTGCAGCGGTTCAAGAAGGCGGCTCACCACCACCTTCTCAAGGGGCAGTTAGGGATGGGCAATAAATGCCGGCCTTGCCAGCAACGTCCACATTCCGGGAACGAATTTTTAAAAAACACTTCAAAATTACTTCATTGGCTGCGAAGCGCTTTGAGACGTCCTGAGGTTGTGAAAGGTGCTATATAAATGAAAGTTCTTTCTATTGGATGTCTTTCAAGTTGGGGCCATGTTGGTCGCAGCTATGTGCCATTTTTAGATGTGACTCTCACTGGACAGAGAAGGTGTCCACTTTTTTAATGTGGTGACGATTCTTTAAAGAGGCTGGTTGCATGACCTCTGAAAGTGAGGGTGAGGGTGGATGTGATAACGCTGAAGGACGTTGTTTTGTTATTCGACAGTGCACTGACCCAGCTGCAGATCAGCGGCAGTGACCGGCACTATACGCAGCCTATCGTGGTCCCCACCATCCAGGGCTCAGGCTGAGGGTGGGCTGTTTCTCTTCAGTCTGTCCACAGGGACCAGGAGGTCCCAGGAGGAGCAGCAGGAATGCTCCTCGACAGTGTTTTTTAAATTCCAGAAATACATGTGCAGTCAGCAATGAATGAAAGAACTTGCATTTATATAGCACCTTTCCCATCATCAGGGCACCTCAGAGCTCTTAACAGCCAATGAATTACTTTTGAAGTGCAGTCACTGTTGCTAGGCAGCCAATTTCTGCACAGCAAGGTCCCACAGACAGCAATAGGATAGATGGTGATCGAGGGATAAATATTGACCAGGGCGCCGGGGTTAACTCCCTTGCTCCTCTTCGAAATAGCGCTATGGGATCTGTTACATCCACTTGAGAGCAAACGGGGCCTCAGTTTAACTTCTCATCCAAAAGACGGCTCCTCCGACAGTGCAGCGCTCCCTCAGTACTGCCCCTCCAACAGTGTGGTGCTCCCTCAGTGCTGCCCCTCCGACAGTGCAGCGCTCCCTCAGTACTGCCCCTCCAACAGTGCAGCACTCCCTCAGTACTGTCCCTCCGACAGTGCAGCACTCCCTCAGTATGCCCCTCCGACAGTGCAACGCTCCCTCAGTACTGCCCCTCCGACAGTGCAGCCCTCCCTCAATACTGCCCCTCCGACAGTGCAGCACTCCCTCAGTACTGGCCCTCCGACAGTGCAGCACTCCCTCAGTACCGCACTGGAGTGCCAGCTTAGATTATGTGCTCAAGCCTCTGATAATGTAGATAAATTGGTGGTAATGTAGTGAGCTGTTAACATAATTCTCAGCCCCGCAAGTTCCGATTGACGCCGTCTCATCGTATTGTGCCGATTTGCACTGTGGTAACACTCATTTCTGTCCTTTTCTCCCGTCAGACTGACCTGACGTTTGTTGGCTGTGTCGGGATGCTGGACCCACCGAGGAAGGAGGTGGTCGACTCCATTCAGATGTGCGAGAAAGCGGGCATCCGGGTCATCATGATCACGGGCGACAACAAGGGCACCGCCATCGCCATCTGCCGGCGCATCGGGATCTTCGGCGAGAACGAAGACGTGACGGAGAAGGCCTACACCGGCCGGGAGTTCGACGACCTGTCGCTGGAGGAGCAACGCGAGGCCTGTCGCTCCACACGCTGCTTTGCACGCGTCGAGCCCTCGCACAAGTCCAAGATCATCGAGTACCTTCAGTCCTTTGACGAGATCACAGCTATGGTGAGTTCAGGCGTCCACAGAAACAGAGACAGTTACGGACGGCACAGAAAGAGGCCACCCGGCCCATCGTGTCCGTGCCAATCAGAAAACGAGCTACCCAGCCTAATCCCACCTTCGGTCCGTAGCCCTGTGGGTCATGGCTCTTTATAAGAACATAAGAAATAGGAGCAGGAGTCGGCCATACGGCCCCTCGAGCCTGCTCTGCCATTCAATAAGATCATGGCTGATCTGATCTTGGCCTCAACTCCACTTCCCTGCCCGCTCCCCATAACCCTGGACTTCCTTATCATTCAAAAATCTGTCTATCTCCACCTTAAATATATTCAATGACTCAGCCTCCACAGCTCTCGGGGGTAGAGAATTACATAGATTCATGGACCTCAGAGAGAAAAAATTCCTCCTCATCTCTGTTTTAAATGGGCTACCCCTTATTCTGAAACTTTGCCCCCTAGTTCTAGATTCCTCCACGAGGGGAAACATCCTCTCTGCATCTACCCTGTCAAGCCCCCTCAGAATCTTATACGTTTCAATAAGATCACCTCTCGGTCTTCTGAACTCCAATGAGTATGGGCCCAACCTGCTCAACCTTTCTTCATGAGACAACCCCTTCATCTCAGGTATCAACCTCATGAACCTTCTCTGAACTGTTGCCAATGCAAGTATATCCTTCATTAAATAAGGAGACCAAAACTGTACGCAGTACTCCAGGTGTGGCCTCACCAATACCCTGTACAGTTGTAGCAGGACTTCTCTACTTTTATACTCTATCCCCCTTACAATAAAGGCCAACATTCCATTTGCCTTCCTAATTACTTGCTGTACCTGCGTACTAACTTTTTGTGTTTCAGGGAACATAAAAACTGACTGCAAAAACTTCTATAGATATGTGAAGAGAAAAAGATTAGTGAAGATTAATGTAGGTCCCTTGCAGTCAGAATCAGGTGCATTCATAATGGGGAACAAGGAAATGGCAGACCAACTGAACAAATACTTTGGTTCTGTCTTCACTAAGTAAGACACGAATAACCTCCTGAAAATACTAGGGGACCGAGGGTCTAGTGAGAAGGGGGAACTAAGGGAAATCCTTATTAGTCAGGAAATTGTGTTAGGGAAATTGATGGTATTGAAGGCCGATAAATCCCCAGGGCCTGATCGTCTGCATCCCAGAGTACTTAAGGAAGTGGCCCTAGAAATAGTAGATGCATTGGTGGTCATTTTCCAACATTCCATGGACTCTGGATCAGTTCCTATGGATGGAGGGTAACTAATGTAACCCCACTTTTTTAAAAAAAGGAGGGAGAGAGAAAACAAGGAATTATAGACCGGTTAGCCTGACATCAGTGGTGGGGAAAATGCTGGAATCAATTATTAAAGATTTAATAGCAGCACATTTGGAAAGCAGTGACAGGATCGGTCCAAGTCAGCATGGATTTATAAAAGGGAAATCATGCTTGACAAATCTTCTGGAATTTTTTTGAGGATGTAAATAATAGAGTGGACAAGGGAGAACCAGTGGATGTGGTGTATTTGGACTTTCAAAAGGCTTTTGACAGGATCCCACACAAGAGATTGGTGTGCAAAATTAAAGCACATAGTATTGGGAGTAATGTACTGAAGTGGATAGAGAACTGGTTGGCAGACAGGAAACAGAGAGTCGGGATAAACAGGTCCTTTTCAGAATGGCAGGCAGTGACTAGTGGGGTGCTGCAGGGCTCAGTGCTGGGACCCCAACTATTTACGATATATATTAATGATTTAGCCGAAGGAATTGAGTGTAATATCTCCAAGTTTGCAGATGACACTAAGCTGGATGGTAATGTGATCTGTGAGGAGGATGCTAAGAGGCTGCAGGGTGACTTGGACAGGTTAGGTGAGTGGGCAAACGCATGGCAGATGCAGTATAATGTGGATAAGTGTGAGGTTATCCACTTTTGTAGCAAAAACAGGAAGGCAGATTATTATCTGAATGGTGGCAGATTAGGAAAAGAGGAGGTGCAACGGAACCTGGGTGTCATGGTACATCAGTCATTGAAAGTAGGGATGCAGGTACAGCAGGCGGTGAAGAAAGCAAATGGCATGTTGACCTTCACAGCGAAAGGATTTGAGTATAGGAGCAGGGAGGTCTTACTGCAGTTGTACAGGGCCTTGGTGAGGCCACACCTTGAATATTGTGTTCAGTTTTGGTCTCCTAATCTGAAGAAGGACATTCTTGCTATTGAGGGAGTGCAGTGAAGGTTCACCAGACTGATTCCCAGGATGGCTGGAGTGACATACGAGGAAAGACTGGATCGACTAGGCTTATATTCACTGGAATTTAGAAGAATGAGAGGGGATCTCATAGAAGCATATAAAATTCTGATAGGATTGGACAGGCTAGATGCGATTTTGGGGAAGTTCAGAACCAGGGGTCACAGTCTAAGGATAAGGGGTAAGCCATATAGGACCGTGATGAGGAGAAGCTTTTTCACCCAGAGAGTTGTGAACCTGTGGAATTCTCTACCACAGAAAGTTGTTGAGGCCAGTTCGTTGGATATATTCAAAAGGGAGTTAGATGTGGCCCTCACGGCTAAAGGGATCAGGGGGTATCGAGAGAAAACAGGAATGGGGTACTGAAGTTGCATGATCAGCCATGATCATATTGAATGGCGGTGCAGGCTCGAAGGGCCGAATGGTCTACTCCTGCACTTATTTTGTTTGTTTCTATGTTTCATGTACAAGGACCCACATGTCCCTCTGTCCCTCAACATTTTGTAATCTCTCCCCTTTTAAATAATAATTAGCCTTTTTATTTTTCCTACCAAAGTGGATAACCTCACATTGTCCCACATTATACTCCATCTGCCGAATATATGCCCACTCACTTCAGCCTCCAATGGTGGGATGAAGGGAGTGGGGGAGATGTAAGATGTGGCTAATGGGATAAGTTCAGAAGTCAGTCACTCCTGGGGCTTCTAGCTGTAAATGCAAATGTCTACGGGAATTAAGGGTAACGGGGAGCAGGCGGATAAGTGGAGCTGAGTCCACGGCCAGAACAGCCATGATCTTATTGAATGGCGGAGCAGGCTCGAGGGGCTAGATGGCCTACTCCTGTTCCTAATTCTTATGTTCTTATGTTCTATCAGTTT
Organism: Pristiophorus japonicus; assembly: GCF_044704955.1. Taxonomy (NCBI): domain Eukaryota; kingdom Metazoa; phylum Chordata; class Chondrichthyes; family Pristiophoridae; genus Pristiophorus; species Pristiophorus japonicus. Next base: position 61,382,823 of record NC_091992.1, read on the forward strand.
GCTCGATAGATAACCATATATGCATGCGTTGGGAGAAGGGAAGGACTTGTGTTTTTATAGCGCCTTTCACATCCTTGGGACATCCCGAAACACTTCACCGCCAATGAAGTACTGTTGGAGTGTAGTCACTGTTGATTAGGGAAATGCAGCAGCCAATTTGCACACAGCAAGGTCCCACAAACAGCAGTGCAATAATGAGCATATAATCTGTTCCAGTGATGTTGAGAGATTTATGTTGTGCAGGACACCTGGAAAGCTCTCCCGTTCTTGTTCAAATAGTGTCTGGAGATCTTTTATGTCACCTTGGTTCGACAGCTCATCTGAAAGATGGTGCAGCATACTACCTCAGTGTTATCCTGGGTTATGTGTTTCTGAGTCCTGAAGTGGGACTTGAACCTTCTGACTCAGAGGCGAGAGTGCTGCCCACTGAGCCACAGCTGGCCATACCTTGGGGAAAGTGATGGTCATGGAAGTGGTGAGGTCCAGATGTTTTTCACCCTTCTGAGCTGGAGGAGGTTGCGGACAGTGTGTAGCCTCCTGGGAAAGGTACAAAGGCAGCGAGGGAGAAAGCAAGGTCCTGTTCTAATACCTTTCCTCTCCGCAGACTGGAGATGGTGTCAATGACGCTCCTGCGCTGAAGAAGGCTGAAATTGGGATTGCCATGGGCTCAGGAACTGCTGTGGCTAAGACAGCCTCGGAAATGGTGCTATCTGATGACAACTTCTCCACCATCGTGTCGGCAGTCGAGGAGGGTCGAGCTATCTACAACAACATGAAGCAGTTTATTCGCTACCTCATCTCCTCCAATGTGGGCGAAGTTGTCTGGTAAGGGTTTTTGTGTCAAGTCAAGGATCATGTGGACACATATCCTAGACTCTTTAGCTGCTACTAATGCACCTCTTCTCCTTGGTAGCAGCATGCTTACGCTCACCCGTCCTATCGATGGGGGGGGGGGGGGTGGCGGGTCTCTGGCCGAGAGAAAGTAGACAACTTCAGCTCACACAGCAGAATAAATGCAGAGGTAGAGATTGCTCAGCCCTGAAAGAGGGGCAGAAAGTACAGGAATTTAGCTGCTAGATGGTTGGCACCCAATCTGCGCAGCCATTGGTTCCACTGCTAAATTCGTGGGGCTCATTCTTTAGGCATCCCGGGTGAATGCCTAAACCAAGCATTAGGCCCCATGAACAGGTTAATGAGGGGCTGAACGCCTGTTGAAGAACCTTTCCCCAAATATGGTTCTCGATGAGCGGGGCTAGTGTGGGGTCGGGCTGCTTGCTCAGTGCCGGGTCTGGGCCCGAACTCGGAGCCGCACTAGTCTCTCCCTCTGCCCCCCCCACTGGATTTCCCGGTCCTGTTTGGCTCTGTTTTCGCCCCGGAGGGGCGGCAATGGTGGCGGTGAGCTTTTTCAGGCGGGCGACCAGCTGCGGGGGTTTTCAGGGCTGGTTTCGGCGCGACGCAGCGCATTCCCGCCCGGGAGAGGCGAGCCGGTGTACAACGCCCCTGGTTGTGACACTGGCTCAATTTTTGACTTCTGCCCGACCCGTCCGCCCCGCAGCGCCCCCTACTGGGACTGCCTGGGAAAGTGGGTGGTCCGACCTATACCGGCCACAGTGAGGTCAGTAATGTTCACCTCAGGGAAGTGTGATTGGCTTTTCTTTTTTTTTGCGATTCATGTTGTGGTGGCGAGGCAATGGATTGGGAATGTTTATTTCAGGTTTTTTTCTCCCCAGGCCTCTCTCAGGGTGCTCCGAGGCCGGCTGTTTAGTTCAGGATTTTCCCATGCTCAGCCGGCCTAGCGCCCTGAGAGAGGTGTGCAACGCCTCCCTTAGCGCGGCACCCCACCCTCAGGGCCCAGCTGCCCAAAGTTACTGACTGAGGAGCAAACTATTCCCGGGCGCAAACTTTAGCACCCCGCCACCATTACAAAATCAGCAAAGCCGAAAATCCAGTCCAATGCCTCCGCAAAGGACTCTTGTCAATGTGAACATTCAGGAAAAAAGTTTGATGGTTATGGACAAGCACTTGGGATTGGCACTTTCCCAGTGTTACCCTTAACAATGATAGTAAACCGGTCATGATCCATGATGTGCTGCTCAAACTCTTCCCTGCGTGCGGGGTTTGCAAGCTTGGTCAGTGCATGCTGGGTCAGTGCATGCTGGGCCAGTGCATTCTGGGCCAGTGCATGCTGGGCCAGTGCAGTCAGTGCATGCTGGGCCAGTGCATGCTGGGTCAGTGCATGCTGGGCCAGTGCAGTCAGTGCATTCTGGGTCAGTGCATTCTGGATCAGTGCATGCTGGGTCAGTGCATGCTGGGTCAGTGCATGCTGGGTCAGTGCATGCTTGGTCAGGCCAGTGGTGAGGGGCTGAGCTAAGCTGTGTGTTGACTCACCAGGATAGACAGTCTGAGGGCAATGCAGCCAAAGATGCTCTTGTGCAGCCTCTGGTGACAGAACCAACATTGGGAGAGGCTTGGGAGCAGGTTGTCTCTGGGTGATAGTATGGGACATTTACTGTTGAGATACTTTGGGGCTGAAATTGCCCTCCGCCTGAAACAGGGCGGCCTTCTAATTTTTAAGTGTTCCGCCCGTCCCAATGCATGGGGCGAGCAATCTGGCGATCTTCAGCATTTTGTTTCCTGTTTCCGGTCAGAGCGGTGTTGGTGTGGGCGGGTCGGGACAGTGTTGGTGTGGGGAGAGGGGCGGAGGTGGGTGGATCAGAGCGGTGTGGGTGGGCGGAGCGGAGGTGGGAGGGTCGGGTTGGGGCGGTGTTGGTGTGGGCGGGGCGGGTAGGGCGGAGGTGCGGGCGGAAATGTGGGCGGGTCAGAGGGAGGGGTGGGTGGGGCGGGTATGGCGGAAATGTCGGCGGGTGAGAGGGAGGTGTGGGCGGGTCAGAGGGAGGTGTGGGCGGGGCGGGTAGGGCGGAAATGTGGGCGGGTCAGAGGGAGGTGTGGGCGGGGCGGATAGGACGGAGGTGTGGGCGGGTCAGAGGGAGGTGTGGGCGGGGCGGGTAGGGCGGAAATGTGGGCGGGTCAGAGGGACGTGTGGGCGGGGCGGGTAGGGCGGAGGTGCGGGCGGAGGTGTGGGCGGGTCAGAGGGAGGTGTGGGCGGGGCGGGACGACCATCGCTCCAAGTCTTCAACCCATTTCCGGCCCGGGGGAAATTTGGGATTGATCGGCCCATCTGTCTGCCCCCGGTCGGTGAGGCCGCTTCGAGGTGGTAATCGAGCTTATGCGGGGTGGTGCAATTTTGGTCCCTTTGTCTGAAGTAACACTATCTCCAGTTTAAATTTTAATCATTTTTTCCCCCTTATTTTTCACAGCATTTTTCTCACGGCTATCCTGGGCTTGCCCGAGGCCCTGATTCCTGTCCAGCTGCTGTGGGTGAACCTGGTAACAGACGGCCTGCCTGCCACAGCACTGGGCTTCAACCCCCCTGACCTGGACATCATGAACAAACCACCTCGCAATCCCAAGGAGTCCCTCATTAGTGGCTGGCTCTTCTTCCGCTACATCGCCATTGGAGGTGAGGGGGTTAAAGGTTTGCTGAGACACTGCTCAGAACGCATACCTACAGGGATTCATTGATTCTGACTTTGAGATCAAATTATTTGGGACTTTTTTAATTATAATTATTATCTTCCCCCTTCTTTATTTCTTGACAAAATTCTCTTGCAACTTTCCGGATGTACTATGGGACAGTGGGTCTCGTGAGAAGGAGGAACTGAAGGATATCCTTATTAGGCGGGAGATTGTGTTCGGGAAATTGATGGGATTGAAGGCCGATAAATCCCTGGGGCCTGATAGTCTGCATCCCAGAGTACTTAAGGAAGTAGCCCTAGAAATAGTCCAACAGTCTATCGACTCTGGATCAGTTCCTATGGATTGGAGGGTAGCTAATGTAACACCACTTTTTAAAAAAGGAGGGAGAGAGAAAACGGCTAATTATAGACCGGTTAGCCTGACATCAGGAGTGGGGAAAATGTTGGATTCCATCATTAAGGATGAAATAGCAGCCCATTTGGAAAGCGGTGACAGGATCGGTCCAAGTCAGCATGGATTTATGAAAGGGAAATCATGCTTGACCAATCTTCTGGAATTTTTTGAGAATGTAACTAGCAGAGTGGACAAGGAGAACCAGTGGATGTGGTGTATTTGGACTTTCAAAAGGCTTTTGACAAGGTCCCACACAAGAGATTGGTGTGCAAAATCAAAGCGCATGGTACTGGGGGTAGTGTACTGAAGTGGATAAGAACTGGTTGGCAGACAGGAAGCAGAGAGCCGGGATAAACAGGTCCTTTTCAGAATGGCAGGCAGTGACTAGTGGTGTGCCGCAGGGTTCAGTGCTGGGACCCCAGCTCTTTACAATATACATTAACGATTTAGATGAAGGAATTGAGTGTAATATCTCCAAGTTTGCAGATGACACTAAACTGGGTGGCGGTGTGAGCTGTGAGGAGGATGCTAAGAGGCTGCAGGGTGACTTGGACAGGTTAGGTGAGTGGACAAATGCATGGCAGATGCAGTATAATGTGGATAAATGTGAGGTTATCCATTTTGGGGGCAAAAACACGAAGACAGAATATTACCTGCATGGCGGCAGATTAGGAAAAGGGGAGTTGCAACGAGACCTGGGTGTCATGGTTCATCAGTCATTGAAAGTTGGCATGCAGGTACAGCAGGCGGTGAAGAAGGCAAATGGTATGTTGGCCTTCATAGCTAGGGGATTTGAGTATAGGAGCAGGAAGGTCTTACTGCAGTTGTACAGGGCCTTGGTGAGGCCTCGCCTGGAATATTGTGTTCAGATTTGGTCTCCTAATCTGAGGAAGGACGTTCTTGTTATTGAGGGAGTGCAGCAAAGGTTCACCAGACTGATTCCCGGGATGGCTGGACTGACATATAGGGAGAGACTGGATCAACTGGGCCTTTATTCACTGGAGTTTAGAAGGATGAGAGGGGATCTCATAGAAATGTATAAGATTCTGACGGGACTGGACAGGTTAAATGCAGGAAGAATGTTCCCGATGTTGGGGAAGTCCAGAACCAGGGGACATAGTCTAAGGATAAGGGGTAGGTCATTTAGGACTGAGATGAGGAGAAACTTCTTCACTCAGAGAGTTGTTAACCTGTGGAATACCCTGCCACAGAGAGCTGTTGATGCCAGTTCATTGAATATATTCAAGAGGGAGTTAGATATGGCCCTTACGGCTAAAGGGATCAAGGGGTATGGAGAGAAAGCAGGAAAGGGGTACTGAGGTGAATGATCAGCCATGATCTTATTGAATGGCGGTACAGGCTCGAAAGGCTGAATGGCGTACTCCTGCACCTATTTTCTATGTTTCTATGTTTCCATAGCTACCAGGACTCAAAATCAGGTCCTCGTTAACCCTCTGGACAGGAAGATGGACAACCTGTGGGGCTTTGCACTGCTCTCACTTCCTGTCCACTAGATCCCAGAAACTCTAAAATAAACAATTGGAGATTGACTACTCAAAACATCTTGGACACCTGTCTAAAAGTTGGGCTTACTGCAGGACTCAGTGCTCCAGGTGGTCAGAAAGGCCTCTGTGCTCGGACTGAGCTTGGGGATGGTTTCCAGCTATCTGTCTGTCTGTGAAGAGGGAAGGAGGTCTGAAACTGGGCAGCCAAGCTAGGCTATTGCGGGTGGAACATTTTGGCTGGTGTCTTCATCCACTACATCGAGCAGGAGGATCTCGCCCTCTGTGACCCTCCACCTCAGGTGTGTCCAAGCCTTTTGTCTTCATTGGGCTGCATGGGTGCACTGAGTATCCTTGGAAGAGCTACGTACAAAGTTTGAAGCCACATCCCATTCATTTGATTGTGTCTCAAGCTGCTGATACTAACAGATCCCAGTGTTCTGACTGTGGGTCTCCCTGCCAATGAGGTGACGGGGCTACATATAGCTCTTTCCAAACCTTCAGGCCCATGAATGGTGATGTATTGTCTGAAGGGATCCCTAAAATGATGGAGGCCCCGACCTGCGTGAGAACACCAGCGGCAGGTCGGGGCCATAAAGGAGCGGCGAGCGGCCCAGGGAGCAGCGTGGAGGTATACTACTCCAGGGAGCAGCGCGAGCTGGTGCAGGAGGGCGACGGCAGCGAAGAGTGACGTCATCAAGGTCCAGGTCGGTGATTGGAGCGTGGGCAGATACAGCAGGAGCGGCGAGGTCGGGGCGAAGGAGCGGCGAGAGATAGTAGAGGGACATGATTGGGCTCAGGAGAGGCGAGAGTTCAGGGCTCAGAAGAGCCGAGGGCCCAGGGGCAGCACGGGCCTGCCCACACTGCGATATGTGTGCGCACTAGGTCCGTGCAGCAGAGCTGGTCTCCAGTAGTCTTGGATAATCCTTGCCACTGGACCAAGATCTAGCTCTGTCAAGCCCGTGTGGTGGCTGGTGTGCAACACCACCACACATTAAAAAAATCCACTCACCGGCATCTTCCACCCTTCAATATGTAGTTCGGGACCTGGAATATTAGGTCCTTCATTGAAACACCTGTGAACACATCCCTTTTTGGCGTGGAAGCAAGTCATCCTTGATACGAGGGACTACCTATGATGATGATGATTGTCTTTATTTGTTCCTGGGCACTGCTGGCAAGGCCGGCATTTATTGCCCATCCCTAGTTGCCCTTGAGAAGGTGGTGGTGAGCCACCGCCTTGAACCGCTGCAGTCCGTGTGGTGAAGGCACTCCCACAGTGCTGTTAGGGAGGGAGTTCCAGTACTTTGATCCAGCGATGATGAAGGAACGGCTATTGGTAGGAAACATAGAAACATAGACAATAGGTGCAAAAGTAGGCCATTCGGCTGTTCGAGCCTGCACCACCATTCAATGAGTTCATGGCTGAACATGCAACTTCAGTACCCCATTCCTGCTGTCTCACCATACCCCTTGATCCCCCTAGTGGTAAGGAAGAATGAAGAGAGGCAATATAAACCAAATGGTACAATTTTAAAGGGGGCGCAGAAACCGCGAGACTCGAGGGTGTGGGTACACAAATCTTTGAAGGTGGCAGGAGAAGTTGATAAGGCTGTTAAAAAAAACCTCACGGGATCCTTGCCTTTCTAAAAAGCGGCATAGCGTACAAAAGGAAGTTATATTAAATCTTTATAAATCACTGGTTGGGCCTGGGCTGGAGTTCTATGTCCAAGTCTGGACGCTGCACTTCAGCAAGGATGTCAAGGCCTTGGAGATGGCGCAGAGGAGATTGACGAGATTGATAACAGTTATAAGAGACTTCAGTTATGTGGAGAAACTAGGGAAGCTGGGTGGTCCTCCTTAGAGCAGAGAAGATTAAGGGAGATTCAATAAAGGTGTTCAAAATTATGAGAGGCTGTGATAAGAGTGAATAAGGAGAAACTGTTTGCAGTGGCAGGAGCGGCGGTAACCAGAGGGCACAGATTGAAAATAATTGGCAAAAGCACGGGGGGGGGAAATGAAGATTTTTTTAATGCAGTGGGTTGTGCACTGCCTGAAAGGGTGATCGAAGGATGAGAATTCAGTAATACCTTTCAAAAGATAATTGTTTGCCTTCTTGAAAAGGAAATATTGGCAGGGCTATGGGGAAAGAGTAGGGGAGTGGGACTAACTGGATCGCTCTGTCAAAGACCCAGCACGGGCAGGATATGCCCAAAGGCCTCCTGTGCTGTACCATTCTAGGTTGAAGTTCCGACAGGACAAGCCAGCGAGTAGGAAACACAATCGGCAATGGTTGCCTGGGGTGTACGGTGTTCACAGGTCAAGGGTCGGACACGCCTGCTCCATCCATCATTTGTCATCAACAGAAGAAGCGAAAGGTTGAGAGGCCATTCGCTCGATCAGGATGTTTCTTCATTCGCTGGCTTTGGCTTATCCCCTTCGTTGGTCTCTTTCAGCTGTGTCAGCCGTGACTCAGTGGGCAGCACACTCGCCTCTGAGTCAGCAGGTTGTGGGTTCCAGTCCCACTCCAGGGACTTGAGCACATCAACCGAGGCCGACACTTCCAGTGCAGTGCTGAGGGAGTGCTGTCTTTCGGATGAGATGTTAAACCGAGGCCCCGTCTGCTCGCTCAAGTGGATGTAAAAGATCCCGTGGCACTCTTTCAAAGAAGAGCAGGAGATTTATCCCTGGTGTCCCGGCCAATATTTATCCCTCAATCAAATTAACAAAAAAACAAATTATCTGGTCATTATCACATTGCTGTGTATGGGAGCTTGCTGTGCGCAAATTGGCTGCCGCGTTTCCTACATTACAACAATGACTATGCTCCAAAAGTACTTCCTTGGCTGTAAAGCGCTTTGAGATCTCCGGTGGCCGTGAAAGGCGCTATATAAATGCAAGTCTTTCTTTCTTTCAGGCTATGTCGGGCTGGCGACGGTCGGGGCAGCCACCTGGTGGTTCATGTACGATGAAAGTGGTCCACTGGTCACCTTCAACCAACTGGTAACAGAGCTTCAATAAAACCCTTTCTGATAGGAGGGAGGGTGGAAGTGTGTCACAGTGTAGTGATGGGCCATTTACAGGGCTAGCTTTGGCACTGATGGCACCTACTCTTCTATGGAGCTTGAAGCCTCAATCATTAGTATATTATTGGCTATATGTTAGGCCTTAACGATTGATTTTTACTATATTCACGCACCTGAGTCTAAGTGAATTCAAACCAGAAAAACAACAGATCGCTGAAAGTTTACTCTGATACTAGTGCAGCTCTGGGATCTGACCACTTGTACATTATAGTCTCTGTGCTTTATAAAAGTATTTCATGGTGTGGAACTCTCTGAGACGGTTCCGTGATTCAGTGCTGTGTGGATTTTGAGCTAATTACTTTTGCAAATAGGATTTTGAGCTAATTACTTTTGCAAAGTCTCAAACATCAACCTGAGCCCAGCACTAATAAAGTTCAAAATGGGCAAACCGGCAAACAAATAGCACCAAGGTGGGAGGGGCATGGGTGAGGGAACCACGAACTGTTACATCAAAGTGAAGACCGGTCCGCTCAACACCCTAAACACACGAGCACGGCACACACGCCCCAAACACGTGGTAACACACACGCCCCAAACACGTGGCAAAACACACGCCCCAAACACGTGGCAACACACACGCCCCAAACACGTGGCAACACACACGCCCCAAACACGTGGCAGCACACACGCCCCAAACACGTGGCAAAACACACGCCCCAAACACATACCAACACACATGCCTCAAACACGTGCCAACACATACGCCACAAACACATGCCAGCACACACGCCACAAACACATACCAACACACACCTACAAACACGTACCAACACACACGCTACAAACACGTACCAACACACACACTACAAACACGTACCAACACACGCGCCAAGCACATACCAACAAACATGTACCAACACACACGCCCCAAACATGTACCAACACACACACCCCAAAGTGCACACACGCCACAAACACGAACCAACACAAACACGTGCCAACACACATGCCACAAACACGTACCAACACACGCCACAAACACGTACCAACACAACACCACAAACATGTACCAACACACGCCAAAAACGAGCACACACACCACAAACATGTACCAACACGCATGCCACAAACACGTGCCAACATACACATACACACCAGTCTCACACGCACACCCTAAACAAGTGCATACATTTGCACCGTGCAAATCCACCTGCCAAACTCGCACACGGATCAGACACACATATGTGCCTCCTCACACAAACACATGCTTCATACGCCGCAGCATGTGCACACATGTCAAAGATAAACCTGCACTCTGCCACGACAATCATACGCACACCTCTACCATCAGAGTTAAGGCCGGGCCAGTGAGATCTCCTGGACTAGTTTTGATCACTCAAAGGGGTTGGAGAGGCATTTTCCTGATGTTTGCCCCTAATTATCCTGGGTTGTTCACCTCTCCCGGGGATTACATGGCTCTGGGTGCGTGGGGAGTATCTGTATCGTGGTGCTTAAGGCACCGTGACTGCCTGGGACAGGTTAGATGGACCAACTGCTGTATTCCTGTCTAACATTTCCTATGTTCGTAATTGAAGGTGAGATTTTATTTGAAGGTCAACCAGGAGAGGGGTCGCTGTACAACATGGGGCAGCGCTGGGAATCCCACTCCTGCTATTGTGATATGGGAACAGGAGGAGGCCCCTCGAGCCTTCAGCCATTTGATTATATCACAGCTGATCTGTGGCTCAACTCCATTTACCCGCCTCTGCTCCACATCCCTTGATGCACTTATTTAAATCCAGCGATCTCAGTCAAGAAAGCCCCAATTCACCCCTAACATCCACAGCCATTTGGGGAGAGTTCCAAATTCCCTCTACCCTTTGTATGAAAAATTGTTCCCTATATTAATCCCTGAATGACCTGGCTCTAATTTTAACATGATGTCCCCTAAACCAGAGGAATTAGTTTCACTGGCCCAGAAATTCGGGTCGTTTGCGCCCCCCCCGCGTAATGCCCCGCTCCGCTGGCGATGATGATGTCATCACCGCGCGCAGCGCCCTGCGGGGACCCTAAATTGGGTATCGCCCCCTGAATGCGCTGGGCGATGACAGCAACAACTGTAGGGGGCCGGCTGCTCGCGGGGTCGCAAGGGGAGGTGTGGGCCTTTTAAAAAAAAATCTTATGATTTTCCCGTGCCCCGTTGGCGCTTTGGATGCGGAGTCCGTGCCGCGATTGTCGTGGGATCGTGCCGCGATTGGTCGGCCCGGCTCTCTGCTTGATTGCCGGGCTGTTGGCACGGCACCTCCGGGGGTCCAGGGAGTACTCTTTCATTAATGTAGAGTTTGCAATTCGGGCCTTTCCCTTTAATGAAGGGAAGAGCCCCCCCCCCCCTGCATAGCTCTGCTCCCCGCTCTCGACGCTGCCGTCCAGAAAGGCAGTGGGCCGCTTTATTTTCCACACCTCTTCCTTTCGGGGGCGCGATAACCCCGTTTCTCACGAGAGGCGGGACGTCTGCGCCTGGCAAGTATTACCACCCGCCCCCAAAACAGGGCATACCCGAATTCTGCCCCCTCTGTAGAGGTTTGGGTTAAATAGTGTATAGAAAACGCTTTAGGTTGGTTCCTGTAACAGGATTCCCACACTAGAATTTTCTTGATAGACTTCACAGTGTTGCTTATTATATATAAACAATTTGGCCTATTTGATTTGAAAAGCATTCTGGATTACCAATTTCAACATAGTCTGCGAAGCTCTGATTTCAGGCATAGTCTGAAGCCAAGTCAGTGTTTGTACCTTGGGCACAATGAGCTATCTGATTCAATCCCTTTATAATTTTAAACATCTTAATTAGGTCACCCCTCAGTAGCCTTTAACTCAAGGGTATATAACCCAGGTTTATGCAACCTGTCCTCATATTTTAGCCCTGGTATCACTCTGGTGAATCTGCGCTGCTCCCCTCCGAGGCCGATATGTCCTTCTGTCCCAAACCTGAACTCAGAACCTGCAGGTGGGGTCTGACCAGAGCTCTGTATAACTGCAGCATCACTTCCTCCCCTTTGTATTCCAGATCTCTTGAGAGAAAACCTTTTTTCATGCCTTGTGCTTGCTACTCCTTCCTCTTTCTTCAGGCTGCTTAACTGCAGCAAAAGGCCCAGTGGCTCAGAGAGGCCAGTCTCTTCAACAATAAATATTCATGGTTGGAGCGTTTCTGCCCGGTTTATCCGCGGCCGTTTCTCCTCGAGCCGCAGGCCCAATCGTGCTGCCCTAGTGGTGAGCTCCCTCTGTGGCCACACCCAGCGGGCCTGGAGATCAGGGTTTCTGGGGCAATCAGGGTGAAGGTAAAGGGAGAGGCAACAAGTGCAAGAGATGGAAGAATTGCGTCAGTCCACAGCAATCCAGGGAATTAAGAATAACAGAGATACGAGATGCAGACATAAAGAGGAGTGACAGGGAGAACAAGAGAGAGCTAATCCAGAGGGGCAAGTGTCAGCCGTGGCTCAGTGGGCAGCACTCTCGCCTCTGAGTCAGCAGCGGGTTCAAGTCCCACTCCAGAAACTTGAGCACAAAAATCTAGGCTGACATTCCAATGCAGTGCTGAGGAGTGCTGCACTGTGGGAGGGGCAGTGCTGAGGGAGCACTGCACTGTCGGAGGGGCAGTACTGAGGGAACAACACACTGTCGGAGGGGCAGTGCTGAGGGAGTGCCGCACTGTCGGAGGGGCAGTACTGAGAGAGCGCCGCACTGTTGGAGGGGCAGTACTGAGAGAGCACTGCACTCTTGGAGGGGCAGTACTGAGGGAGCACTGTACTGTCGGAGGGGCAGTGCTGAGGGAGTGCCGCACTGTCGGAGGGGCAGTGCTGAGAGAGTGCTGCATTGTCGGAGGGGCAGTGCTGAGGGAGTGCTGCACTGTTGGAAGGGCCGTCTTTCAGATGAGACGTTAAACCGAGGCCCCGTCTGCCCTCCCAGATGGATGTAAAAGATCCCATGGCACTATTTTGAAGAAGAGCAGGGGAGTTATCAACATAACAAAAAAAACAGATTGTGTATTTCATGGCTGTTTGTGGGATAATATTATACCCAAATTACCTACATTGCAACAGTGACTACATTTCAAAGAGTAGTTTTTTGGCTGTAAAGTATTTTGGGACGTGCTGAGGATGTGAAAGATGTTATATCTATTTTTAGGTGTTGGTTGAAGGATAAATATCGGCCAGGACACCGGGGAAAACTCCCTGCTCTTCTTTGAATAGTGCCATGGGATCTTTTACATCCACCTGGGAGGGCAGACGGGACCTCGGTTTAACGTCTCATCTGAAAGACTGCGCCTCCGACAGTGCAGCACTCCCTAGTGTCAGCCTAGATTTTTGTGCTCAAGTCCCTGGAGTGGGACTTGACCCCACAACCTTCTGACTCAGAGGTGAGTGTGCTGCCCACTGAGCCACAGCTGACAACGCTATAAATAAAGTGAGCTGCAATAGGGATTGACAGTGAGACATAGCAGTCGGGCGATGATGGGGAGGTGTGCGATTAGAATCCACTTGCAGTTTGTAAATCGGTTTATCTCTCTCTCTCTCTCTCTCTCTCTCTATCTGTTTCCCAGCGGCACTTCATGCAGTGTACACCCGACCACCCACTCTATGAAGGCATCGAGTGCAGCATCTTCGAGTCTCGCATCCCGACCACCATGGCCCTGTCTGTCCTGGTGACCATCGAGATGTGCAACGCACTGAACAGGTGAGTGTGACCTGGAGCCACCCTGCAGGCCAGCTACAGCTTCAGGCCCTGAACCTTTACTCAAGGGAGGGGGCGGACTTCCCCAGCCCCAGCTGGCACCGAGCTCGTGCCCACAGGCACCACCCAGTGTGACGGACTCCGGCTGCGAAGCTCTGTGCCAACTCCCACTGACGCACTACTTCCTGTGTAAAATCCTTCATTGCCCCAGCTTGCGGTGGAGAGGGAAACACGGAAACAAGGACAGACCTGGTCTGGAAACCCCCTCTGTTGTAAACGATTGCACTTTAATTCACGATCCTTTCTTCCTTATTGTATCTCTCTCTGAGTGTGCAGTTTATATCACGCTCCAAAGGTTTTGATTTACTTTCCAAGTGAACAGTTTCTGCAGAATCCTTCCTAAAAACCACAAAATGTATTATTCACAGACATTTTTTTTCAACTATTTTGACATCCCATAAATATTTTGCATCAGGTAATGGTAACCGCCAATCACTGTCCGCCGGTTTGTAAACACAGTGAAAGGTGTCCATTCATAGACTCCGATTACATCACCCACATCTGCGGTGTGCGTACAGAGCTGCTTGCTCTCCTTGGGGTACAGAATAGTGTACGCCTGCAGCAGGCTTGGTATGGGGCTTAGCACAATGGGCTCAGTGTTTGACAGTGAGAGATGCGTTTCTCGTGGATACGGCAACAGAGTCGCTGGCTTGTGTCGTTCCTTGACCTGTTTAAACGTCTCTCCTCTCCCACACCCAATGGGTTTCTGGAATATGAACTGGCCCCTTTGCGATATGGAGCGGGACGTGGTACAGGTCGAGCTGACCTGCGATACCCAAAGTGCTTCTGCCACGTGCTGCTCTGTGACAGGACGCCCAATTCATTCAAATCCGCTGTACAGCAGGGCAGTCGGCATCTGAACGACCTGACAAGTTAACGTTCCTGCGTCAGGTTCCGCATGTACAACACCCAGCTCTACCTCACTAGTGTATTCCACTGTGAGTAGGCTCAGGTTGGTAGAGCTGCTGCATTGTGAGTGGCTTAGCCAGTTACGTGATGTTCACAAGACTCAATAAAACCCCAGCCAGTTGGGTTCGGGGGATCCACGATGAGGCAGGTGGTTGTGAGCCTGGTGGATGAACTGGTAATGTGTAGTGTGATTGTTAAACCTTTGCTAATAAACCAACTATTCTTAATAGCAATGTGTTGCTATAAATTCTTAAGCAAAGAACCCATGAAGCAAATACATTACACTCACCATCCCCTCGCCCCACCCATCAACTGCCTCTGAATGGTCAGAGACTGAAGCCATTGTCTTGGGTCCCCGCCATCAACACTGTTCCTTCTCCCTGGTAACTGTTTGAGGCTGAACCAGACTGTTCGCAACCTTGGTGTCATATTTGATCCCGAGTTGAGCTTCCGGCCACATAGCCGCGGCTTACCTAAGACCGCCTCCTTCCACCTCCGTAACATCGCCTGACTCCACCCTGCCTCAGCTCATTGGCTGCTGAAACCCTCATCCCTGCTCTTGTTACCTCCAAACTCGACTACTCCAACGCACTCCTGGCTTCTCTCCCACCTTCCATAAACTTGAGCTCATCCAAAACTCTGCTGCCCGTAAGGAAACCTCCTCCCCGGAAGGACATTCGTGAACCAGTTGGGTTTTTACGACAATCCGGTAGTTTTGATGGTCACCATTACTGATGCTAGCCTTTTTATTCCAGATTTATTTAATTAACTGAATTTAAATTCCCCAGCTGCCGTGGTGGGATTTGCACTCACGTCTCCGGATTTCAAATCCCACCACTGGCCTACGTTGGTCCCAGTCCGACAACACCTCAATTTTAAAATTCCCATCCTTGTTTTTAAATCACTCCATGACCTCGCCCCTCCCTATCTCTGTAACCTCCTCCAGCCCCACAATTCTGCCCTCTTGAGCTTTCCCGATTTTAATCACTCAACCATTGGTGGCCGTGCCTTCTGTTGGCTAGACCCCAAGCTCTGGAATTCCCTTCCTAAACCTCTCCGCCTCTCTACCTCTCTATCCTCCTTTTAAACAATCCTTAACATCTACCACATTGACCAAACTTTTGGTCACCTGCCCTAATATTTCCTTATGTGGCTCAGTGTCCAATTTTGTATGATCGTGCGCCTGTGTAGCGCCTTGGGGCATTTTACTATGTTAAAGGCGCTATATAAATGCAAGTTATTGCTGTGGTCCTTCATCAGTTTGTGAGCTACTTTCTGCAAGTATTTCTGAATCCACCGGATCATCTCAGACCTTGACGATTGTGAACAACCTCCCCATCCATTAAAAATAATCGTGCGGTAAAATGCAGGAAGAACTCAGTCCATAAAAGTCTCACAAACTGCATTAATAATAAAACAAATTGTATCACAATATATACTACATACCTTAGATTAATCTCATGCAGCTTTATGCAGTTTTTCTGTATAATGGTGGGTTTTATCGAAGGAGTCCCATATTTGGCTGTGTTCCCTGGGCACAGGCCCCATGAAGCCATGTGCTAATCCAGCCCAGGGCACAGACCCCATGGCGCCATGTGCTAATCCAGCCCAGGGCACAGGCCCCATGGGCCATGTGCTAATCCAGCCCAGGGCACAGGCCCCATGGAGCCGTGTGCTAATTCAGCCCAGGGCACAGACCCCATGGGCCATGTGCTAATCCAGCCCAGGGCACAGGCCCCATGGGCAGTGTGCTAATCCAGCCCAGGGCACAGGCCCCATGGGATTGTGTGCTAATCCAGCCCAGGGCACAGGCCCCATGGAGCCATGTGCTAATCCAGCCCAGGGCACAGGCCCCATGGGCAGTGTGCTAATCCAGCCCAGGGCACAGGCCCCATGGGACTGTGTACTAATCCAGCCCAGGGCACAGGCCCCATGGGCCATGTGCTAATCCAGCCCAGGGTGCAGGCCCTGTCGGCACGTGTGTTAATCTGGTCTCCAGTCGTCCTGGTTAACCCTTGCCACTGGACCAAGACCTAGCTCTGTCGAGCCCGTGCAACAGCCACCACACGTTAAGAAAATCCACACACAGGCATCTTCCACCCTTCGGGATGTAGTTCAGGACTGGAATATTGGGTCCTTCATTGAAACACCTGTGAACTCATCCCTTTTTGGCGTGGAAGCAAGTCATCTTCGATACGAGGGAGCATCTAAGAGAGTAATCTGGCCCCAGGGTTCAGGCTTATAGATACCCTCTCTGGATGGACAGATTCCTGGAGTTATCCTCACACTCCCGCCATTGGTCACCCGACAAGTCCATCCTTGCAGTGCCCCGCCCTCCCATGGCCAATCGGAATGTGAATAGACTCTCCATTATCCAATTGGAGTGTTATTGACTGTCACTCATACAGCCTTTCTTTCTGGTATAACTAAAAACAAAAGTGTTGAACGAATTATTTTTTTTAAACAATATTTTCAATTAATTTTTCTCTCAGGTGTTGCTCGCTGCAATGTCCTGGAGATAAATCTTTAATTGCTGGTAGGGTTGGTGACCTTATTCAGGCCCCGATAGGCCTGTGTATTAATTGAGTCCTGCCAACCTGTTGCAAACTTTAAATCAGTGGAATGGAGCTGAAGCAGCAGCCGTCCCCCTCGCTCGAGTGGATTGAACGCTCTCCTGTAATCATCAGTTGGGATTGTCAAACTCTATCTTCACCTAACAGGAGCTGTACTGTAGTAAATGTGGGCCACGTTGGTAGATTGGACGTCACGTGGTCACACAAAAGTTTCCCATTGTTTCTGTAATGACGGATTTGTATTATAATAGAGCATTTAATGCAAAACAAATGTCCCAACGGAGTTGCGTAGAAAATAAAAACTGTGGTCAGAGCTTGTGCTCCATACGGTGCCGCAACATCTCAGGGTAAATTATCGAGGCAGCACAAGGCCGTAGCTAGTTTCAAAATTAAATCTGGTCGTTTTGTTTTCCTTGGAACTTCTCCGGCATTTGACCTTTTGTTTCTGTTACTGTAGCCTGTCGGAAAACCAGTCCCTGTTAAGGATGCCCCCATGGGTGAATATCTGGCTGTTGGGGACCATCTGCCTGTCCATGTCGCTGCATTTCCTGATTCTCTATGTGGAGCCATTGCCTGTGAGTGGACGTAGGATCGGGTGTGAGGAGCTAACAAAGGGGGTGGAGAGGGTCAGAATATTCCATTCGACTGTGGTCTATGACCAGTGTAATGTTGAGTTCCTCTTACCAAAGGCAGAGCAAGCTCGAGGGGCCCAAGAGCCTACTCCTGCTCATAATTCTTATGTTCTATTTCTGCCATCTTGTAACCAGTATCCATAGTTTAACATGAAGCCCCATCTAGCGCTAGAGGTACATCGATTCGGGCGTGACTGTGTGTCACAGAATGGTGATGCTCAAATAAGAGGTGCCCCACATCTGTAGCAAATTTCCAACATTGTTGATCTCCCATGGTACTGCACACAGGGGACCAAGAACCAGCGTGGACCTTGGGGTGGACCAGGGCTACAGGTCGGAGATTCTTGGTCCAGAGTGCGCGCACTCACAATTCAGCCCCATTTTAAAGTCAAACATTGCACCTTTATTTTTATATTTCCATTTAAATTCCTATGTCCACAGTGGTGATGGAACTTCCTATGTAAACGTGTCACACTGTAATTACAGCCTACTGCCAGTGGGGGCGCTGTGCCATCTCCACTTTGGGAGAGGGTGTAATTGCAGTGTGACAAGTTGACATAGACAGTTCCCATTATAAATGTGGACATGGGAATTTGCAATGGACAGTTGGCGGGAAGAGTATGCAGACCTGAGACCTATGTCGTCCAATAGAAAGCGCTGAACGGCCACAGGGGTCACTATGGCGACACCGTTTCAGCCACAACCTTCATAGAAAACACCTTCCACACACTGCAGGAAAATGTACTTCACACACGCATATTTACTTAAAACCTATCTCCACTATTCCGTAACCAAGGAAGTAAAGCACTCAAAGCGATTATAAAACACTCGCGCACTCATTACCAGCAAATGCACAAGAAGGTTAAACGCGTATGCGCCGTGTGAATATGTGTATCGAGGTCACATGACCAGTGACGGTGTCTGTTACTCACTTTTATTTACTTTTCGGCAATGTGATTCTCCACATCTGGATTCCCAGTCAGCCACATCTGGCTGTTTTATTTATTCCATCAGGTGATGTGGGCGATGCCGGCAAGGCTGGCATTTGTTGCCCATGCCCCCGTCTCTCTTGCCTGCGTGGCTCGCTAGGCAGCTTCATAGAGCGGTCAGGAGTGGACCACCTTGGTTTGGGACAGTTAATGCACGCGGCTGGAGGCGAGCATATGGGCACGGCATTGCCGCAGATAAATAACAACGCTCTCGGCCGGAGGTCCCCGCCAGTGTTTGCGGGTACGGTGCTTGTGTTTCCGCGATAATTGTGTGACTTTGCCCCTCTTTTTTTTGCCTCCGCAGCTGATTTTCCAGGTGACTGCCCTGAACTGGCCTCAATGGGTCGTGGTCCTGAAGATCTCCCTGCCCGTCATCCTGCTGGACGAATCGCTCAAATACGTGTCCCGCAACTACGTAGAGGGTAAAGACCCTGTTGTAGTGTGTCAGAGCAATAGTGGGCTACCAGCATGCTTTGGGGACATTTCCTGGCTCTTCGTCTTAGTCTCCGCCCCTCTCATCTGCTGGCTTTACTGTCTGCTCTAACCTCCAAAGACTGCTCAGCGCTGACCAGAAGGAACTGGTTTCTTGATGCCAGCTTGCTTTTTTTTTTCCTCGTGGGACTTGGTTATACTCTCTTGTCTGTCCTAAAAGGACGCCTCGGGTCCTATTGAATGCGCTTCTGTTTGTGAGACTGTGTGTTGCCAGGAGGAGAGGGCATTCTTGGCCCGGGATTAGCGGGCCTCCGTCAGATGCTCTTCCACAGTTGTGTTTATTGCTGGTGGGCTGAGTGCATTCACTCATTCATAGGGATACCGAATAGCTCACTGCGATTGGTCAGTGCAATCCTTTCTCCCTCCCACATCAGCCTCGTGGTGTCCAGCAGTTAGCCAATCGGAGAGAGCAACCCTCTCGATGCTTCTAGAAGCAAAACAAAATGCCTGAAGCCCCAAGAGGTTTGGAATAAGATGATTAATGATTTGACCCATCACTGGCATCTGTTGTTCAAACATGTAACGCAACAACCCACTAGCTCCTGACCAGGCCACGGACCATGCTACTGAAGGAAGGGTGTGTGTCTGGTTGGTTCTTTACTGCTATCATGGCAAACTGAGTTGCTCCAATTCAATCGGTTCAAACTAAAGGATTTATCTTTTGTTGCATGGCATCAAACATCCTTTTTTTTTAGCGGGGAGGGAAAAAATTATTCCTAAAGAACCAGCAATAAAAATCCAATATACTTCAAATAACCCATCTACTGTCTGGGTTAAAATACCCCTGGGGAACAATTGTCGTGGTCTAAGGATGTTAATTGGTAAAATGTCGCCGGGGAATAGTTTAATCACAGCCAGAGCCCTAATCCTTTGGGATAAGTAGGTTATTTCTGCTCAGGTTACTGATGGGACAATGCTGTACATGTTGCAAGAAGCCCCAGTGTGTTGGCCTGCTCAGACCAATCTGGAGAGAGAGGTGTCGTGCCCGAGGTACAGGATTGTATCGGAGCGAAGCTCAGTTGTCTCCGCACTGGGGTGAAAGCATCACTCTGTGACACGGAGTGGAGTGGCTATGCTAATCCTGGCCCCACACAATCAGACACCGCAAAATAGTTCCTCTGCAGAGGGATCGCCAATTCTGCAACACCCATGCGATGTTGGGATAGGTGGGCGGGGGCGATCCTATTTGTATCATCGCTTCCCCTGTCCTGAAATAGTAGCTCCTCAGTCACCAACACAGCCCGCCCTGCACTCCATTACCATCTCGTCTGCCACAGCCCGTGTACAACCTGCCCGGCACCACAGACGGCAGAGGCACAGGGTGGGTGAATGGGCCTGCTGTGAGGTACACGGGCAGAGCAGCCTCGCCATGACTGAATCAAATAAATTTATAGCACGAAAGGAGGCCATTTCGGCCCATCGTGTCCGCACCGGCAGACCAAGAGCTATCCAACCTAGTCCCACTTTCCAGTTCTGGGTCCGTAGCCCTGTAGGTTACCGCACTTCAGGTGCACATTCAAGTATTTTTTAAATGTGGTGAGGGTTTCTGCCTCTGCCACCCTTTCAGGCAGTGAGTTCCAGACCCCCACCACCCTCTGGGTGAAGATATTTCCCCTCAAATCTCCTCTAAACCTCCCCCCAATTACTTTAAATCTATGTCCCCTGGTTGTTGACCCCTCTGTCAAGGGAAACTCTATCCAGGCCTCTCATAATTTTATACACCTCAATAAGGCCTCCCCTCAGCCTCCACTGTTCCAAGGAAAACTGACCTAGCATCACCAATCCACCCTCATGGCCAAAATTCTCCAGTCCCAGCAACATCCCGTAAATCTCCGGAGAATGGAGGAGTTCCTGTGAGGGGTGGGTGTGCAGCTCCGACATTTGGTTACTTGCTGCTAACGTTAGTGCCCGGGTTATTTTTGCACAGTGACTGTCAGGCTGCTGTGGGGGTGTGGAGGGGGAGACAGTGTATTGCTGTGGGGGGGGGGGAGGGCAGTGTATTGGTGGGAGGGGCAGTGTATCGGTGTGGGGGGGGGCAGTGTATTGGTGTGGGGGGGGGAGGGTCAGTGTATTGGGGGGGGCAGTGTATTGGTGTGTGGGGGGGGCAGTGTATTGGTGTGTGGGGGGGCAGTGTATTGGTGTGTGGGGGGGCAGTGTATTGGTGTGTGGGGGGGGCAGTGTATTGGTGTGTGGGGGGGGGCGTGTATTGGTGTGTGGGGGGGGCAGTGTATTGGTGTGGGGGGGGCAGTGTATTGGTGTGTGGGGGAGGCAGTGTATTGGTGTGGGGGGAGGCAGTGTATTGGTGTGGGGGGAGGGAGGCAGTGTATTGGTGTGGGGGGGGGAGGCAATGTATTGGTGTGGGGGGACAGTGTATTGGTGTGGGGGGGCAGTGTATTGGTGTGGGGGGAGGCAGTGTATTGGTGTGGGGGGGGGAGGCAGTGTATTGGTGTTGGGGGAGGCAGTGTATTGGTGTGGGGGGGGGGGGGGAGGCAGTGTATTGGTGTGGGGGGAGGCAGTGTATTGGTGTGGGGGGGGGGGGAGGCAGTGTATTGGTGTGGGGGGGGGGAGGCAGTGTATTGGTGTGGGGGGAGGGAGGCAGTGTATTGGTGTGGGGGAGGGAGGCAGTGTATTGGTGTGGGGGGAGGCAGTGTATTGGTGTGGGGGGAGGGAGGCAGTGTATTGGTGTGGGGGGGGGGAGGCAATGTATTGGTGTGGGGGGAGGCAGTGTATTGGTGTGGGGGGGGGGGGAGGCAGTGTATTGGTGTGGGGGGGGGGAGGCAGTGTATTGGTGTGGGGGGAGGGAGGCAGTGTATTGGTGTGGGGGGGGGAGGCAGTGTATTGGTGTGGGGGGAGGCAGTGTATTGGTGTGGGGGGAGGGAGGCAGTGTATTGGTGTGGGGGGGGAGGCAATGTATTGGTGTGGGGGGAGGCAGTGTATTGGTGTGGGGGGGGGGGGGAGGCAGTGTATTGGTGTGGGGGGAGGGAGGCAGTGTATTGGTGTTGGGGGAGGCAGTGTATTGGTGTGGGGGAGGGGGGGAGGCAGTGTATTGGTGTTGGGGGAGGCAGTGTATTGGTGTGGGGGAGGGGGGGAGGCAGTGTATTGGTATGGGGGGAGGGAGGCAGTGTATTGGTGTGGGGGGAGGGAGGCAGTGTATTGGTGTGGGGGGGGGGAGGGTCAGTATATTGAGGGGGGGGCAGGGTGCTGATTGGAGCAGGTTTAGCGGCTCCTGAGCAGGCTGAGCCTGAGCGGAGCGAGCGTGGGACTGAGTCACTACAGGCAGAGCTGTTCCCTACATTAGCCCGAGGCCCTCGTGTTCACTCCCAGTCACATTAAGAGCACAGCTTCCAGTCGGCCAGTTTGAGTGCAGCTGATACAATGATACCGGTTCCCCCTCTAAACAAAGAGCTATTCCCTTCAAAAGAAATCTGCTGCAAAAACGCCTTGACAACTCTCATTCTGCTCCGATTAGTTTAGTTTTGAAATCTCTGCCCTCGGATTTCAGCCCTTGCCTCTTCGGAGGAACTTGGCCTTCGACCACAATCCTCCTCTCAGCTGAACTTCACGGTGGGCACAAGAATGGTCGTGGGACCCCTGCCTGCTTATCCCCACTCCCCTCCCCACGACCTGCTGTGCCAGCAGACACCAGCGGACTGGCACAGACCACAGACCCCTCCATAATCTTACCGCACTCGGTGCTGGGGGCAGAGCTCTGGTGTGTTGTCTGTGGCACGTCGGGATCATTCTTCGCGCCCCTCGGTGCACACTGACGCGGACAACGGCTTACGATGACTTACCGTAATCTGTGACATACACCACACTGACCTGTTAAAGGGATTGTACACCAACCCATGTAAACATATTGATTGAGGTCATTAAATTAATAGAGAACAATCAGTGCCCCTTAAAGTCACATTCTTCCCAATATCCCCCGAGGGAGGGTCACTGCCTGTCCCGGGAGAGCTCAGTACTGGGGGAGGGTCACTGCCTGTCCCGGGAGAGCTCAGTACTGGGGGAGATGGGTCACTGCCTGTCCCAGGAGAGCTCAGTACTGGGGGTGAGGGGTCACTGCCTGTCCCGGGAGAGCTCAGTACTGGGGTAGGGTCACTGCCTGTCCCGGGAGAGCTCAGTACTGGGGGAGAGGGGTCACTGCCTGTCCCGGGAGAGCTCAGTACTAGGGGAGGGTCACTGCCTGTCCCGGGAGAGCTCAGTACTGGGGGAGAGGGGTCACTGCCTGTCCCGGGAGAGCTCAGTACTAGGGGAGGGTCACTGCCTGTCCCGGGAGAGCTCACTACTGGGGGAGGGTCACTGCCTGTCCCGGGAGAGCTCAGTACTGGGGGAGAGGGGTCACTGCCTGTCCCAGGAGAGCTCAGTACTGGGGGTGAGGGGTCACTGCCTGTCCCGGGAGAGCTCAGTACTGGGGTAGGGTCACTGCCTGTCCCGGGAGAGCTCAGTACTGGGGGAGAGGGGTCACTGCCTGTCCCGGGAGAGCTCAGTACTAGGGGAGGGTCACTGCCTGTCCCGGGAGAACTCAGTACTGGGGGAGAGGGGTCACTGCCTGTCCCGGGAGAGCTCAGTACTAGGGGAGGGTCACTGCCTGTCCCGGGAGAGCTCACTACTGGGGGAGGGTCACTGCCTGTCCCGGGAGAGCTCAGTACTGGGGGAGAGGGGTCACTGCCTGTCCCAGGAGAGCTCAGTACTGGGGGAGAGAGGTCACTGCCTGTCCCGGGAGAGCTCAGTACTAGGGGAGGGTCACTGCCTGTCCCGGGAGAGCTCACTACTGGGGGAGGGTCACTGCCTGTCCCGGGAGAGCTCAGTACTGGGGGAGAGGGGTCACTGCCTGTCCCAGGAGAGCTCAGTACTGGGGGTGAGGGGTCACTGCCTGTCCCAGGAGAGCTCAGTACTGGGGGAGAGGGGTCACTGCCTGTCCCGGGAGAGCTCAGTACTGGGGGAGAGGGGTCACTGCCTGTCCCAGGAGAGCGCAGTACTGGGAGAGGGTCTCTGCCTGTCCCGGGAGAGCTCAGTACTGGGGGTGAGGGGTCACTGCCTGTCCCGGGAGAGCTCAGTACTGGGGGTGAGGGGTCACTGCCTGTCCCGGGAGAGCTCAGTACTGGGGGAGAGGGGTCACTGCCTGTCCCAGGAGAGCTCAGTACTGGGGGAGATGGGTCACTGCCTGTCCCGGGAGAGCTCAGTACTGGGGTAGGGTCACTGCCTGTCCCGGGAGAGCTCAGTACTGGGGGAGAGGGGTCACTGCCTGTCCCGGGAGAGCTCAGTACTGGGGGAGGGTCACTGCCTGTCCCGGGAGAGCTCAGTACTGGGAGAAGGTCACTGCCTGTCCCGGGAGAGCTCAGTACTGGGGGTGAGGGGTCACTGCCTGTCCCAGGAGAGCTCAGTACTGGGGGAGAGGGGTCACTGCCTGTCCCGGGAGAGCTCAGTACTGGGGGTGAGGGATCACTGCCTGTCCCGGGAGAGCTCAGTACTGGGGGAGAGGGGTCACTGCCTGTCCCGGGAGAGCTCAGTACTGGGGGAGAGGGGTCACTGCCTGTCCCAGGAGAGCGCAGTACTGGGAGAGGGTCTCTGCCTGTCCCGGGAGAGCTCAGTACTGGGGGTGAGGGGTCACTGCCTGTCCCGGGAGAGCTCAGTACTGGGGGTGAGGGGTCACTGCCTGTCCCGGGAGAGCTCAGTACTGGGGGAGAGGGGTCACTGCCTGTCCCAGGAGAGCTCAGTACTGGGGGAGATGGGTCACTGCCTGTCCCGGGAGAGCTCAGTACTGGGGTAGGGTCACTGCCTGTCCCGGGAGAGCTCAGTACTGGGGGAGAGGGGTCACTGCCTGTCCCGGGAGAGCTCAGTACTGGGGGAGGGTCTCTGCCTGTCCCGGGAGAGCTCAGTACTGGGGAAGAGGGGTCACTGCCTGTCCCAGGGAGCTCAGTACTGGGGGTGAGGGGTCACTGCCTGTCCCGGGAGAGCTCAGTACTGGGGGAGGGTCACTGCCTGTCCCGGGAGAGCTCAGTACTGGGGGAGAGGGTCACTGCCTGTCCCGGGAGAGCTCAGTACTGGGGGAGGGTCACTGCCTGTCCCAGGAGAGCTCAGTACTGGGGGAGGGTCACTGCCTGTCCCAGGAGAGCTCAGTACTGGGGGAGAGGGGTCACTGCCTGTCCCAGGAGAGCTCAGTTTTGGGGGAGAGGGGTCACTGCCTGTCCCGGGAGAGCTCAGTACTGGGGGAGAGGGGTCACTGCCTGTCCCGGGAGAGCTCAGTACTGGGGAAGAGAGGTCACTACCTGTCCCGGGAGAGCTCACTACTGGGGGAGGGTCACTGCCTGTCCCGGGAGAGCTCAGTACTGGGGGAGAGGGGTCACTGCCTGTCCCAGGAGAGCTCAGTACTGGGGGTGAGGGGTCACTGCCTGTCCCGGGAGAGCTCAGTACTGGGGTAGGGTCACTGCCTGTCCCGGGAGAGCTCAGTACTGGGGGAGAGGGGTCACTGCCTGTCCCGGGAGAGCTCAGTACTAGGGGAGGGTCACTGCCTGTCCCGGGAGAACTCAGTACTGGGGGAGAGGGGTCACTGCCTGTCCCGGGAGAGCTCAGTACTAGGGGAGGGTCACTGCCTGTCCCGGGAGAGCTCACTACTGGGGGAGGGTCACTGCCTGTCCCGGGAGAGCTCAGTACTGGGGGAGAGGGGTCACTGCCTGTCCCAGGAGAGCTCAGTACTGGGGGAGAGAGGTCACTGCCTGTCCCGGGAGAGCTCAGTACTAGGGGAGGGTCACTGCCTGTCCCGGGAGAGCTCACTACTGGGGGAGGGTCACTGCCTGTCCCGGGAGAGCTCAGTACTGGGGGAGAGGGGTCACTGCCTGTCCCAGGAGAGCTCAGTACTGGGGGTGAGGGGTCACTGCCTGTCCCAGGAGAGCTCAGTACTGGGGGAGAGGGGTCACTGCCTGTCCCGGGAGAGCTCAGTACTGGGGGAGAGGGGTCACTGCCTGTCCCAGGAGAGCTCAGTACTGGGGGAGATGGGTCACTGCCTGTCCCGGGAGAGCTCAGTACTGGGGTAGGGTCACTGCCTGTCCCGGGAGAGCTCAGTACTGGGGGAGAGGGGTCACTGCCTGTCCCGGGAGAGCTCAGTACTGGGGGAGGGTCTCTGCCTGTCCCGGGAGAGCTCAGTACTGGGGAAGAGGGGTCACTGCCTGTCCCAGGGAGCTCAGTACTGGGGGTGAGGGGTCACTGCCTGTCCCGGGAGAGCTCAGTACTGGGGGAGGGTCACTGCCTGTCCCGGGAGAGCTCAGTACTGGGGGAGAGGGTCACTGCCTGTCCCGGGAGAGCTCAGTACTGGGGGAGGGTCACTGCCTGTCCCAGGAGAGCTCAGTACTGGGGGAGGGTCACTGCCTGTCCCAGGAGAGCTCAGTACTGGGGGAGAGGGGTCACTGCCTGTCCCAGGAGAGCTCAGTTTTGGGGGAGAGGGGTCACTGCCTGTCCCGGGAGAGCTCAGTACTGGGGGAGAGGGGTCACTGCCTGTCCCGGGAGAGCTCAGTACTGGGGAAGAGAGGTCACTACCTGTCCCGGGAGAGCTCACTACTGGGGGAGGGTCACTGCCTGTCCCGGGAGAGCTCAGTACTGGGGGAGAGGGGTCACTGCCTGTCCCAGGAGAGCTCAGTACTGGGGGTGAGGGGTCACTGCCTGTCCCGGGAGAGCTCAGTACTGGGGTAGGGTCACTGCCTGTCCCGGGAGAGCTCAGTACTGGGGGAGAGGGGTCACTGCCTATCCCGGGAGAGCTCAGTACTAGGGGAGGGTCACTGCCTGTCCCGGGAGAACTCAGTACTGGGGGAGAGGGGTCACTGCCTGTCCCGGGAGAGCTCAGTACTAGGGGAGGGTCACTGCCTGTCCCGGGAGAGCTCAGTACTGGGGGAGGGTCACTGCCTGTCCCGGGAGAGCTCAGTACTGGGGGAGAGGGGTCACTGCCTGTCCCAGGAGAGCTCAGTACTGGGGGAGAGAGGTCACTGCCTGTCCCGGGAGAGCTCAGTACTAGGGGAGGGTCACTGCCTGTCCCGGGAGAGCTCACTACTGGGGGAGGGTCACTGCCTGTCCCGGGAGAGCTCAGTACTGGGGGAGAGGGGTCACTGCCTGTCCCAGGAGAGCTCAGTACTGGGGGTGAGGGGTCACTGCCTGTCCCAGGAGAGCTCAGTACTGGGGGAGAGGGGTCACTGCCTGTCCCGGGAGAGCTCAGTACTGGGGGAGAGGGGTCACTGCCTGTCCCAGGAGAGCTCAGTACTGGGGGAGATGGGTCACTGCCTGTCCCGGGAGAGCTCAGTACTGGGGTAGGGTCACTGCCTGTCCCGGGAGAGCTCAGTACTGGGGGAGAGGGGTCACTGCCTGTCCCGGGAGAGCTCAGTACTGGGGGAGGGTCACTGCCTGTCCCGGGAGAGCTCAGTACTGGGAGAAGGTCACTGCCTGTCCCGGGAGAGCTCAGTACTGGGGGTGAGGGGTCACTGCCTGTCCCAGGAGAGCTCAGTACTGGGGGGAGGGGTCACTGCCTGTCCCGGGAGAGCTCAGTACTGGGGGTGAGGGATCACTGCCTGTCCCGGGAGAGCTCAGTACTGGGGGAGAGGGGTCACTGCCTGTCCCGGGAGAGCTCAGTACTGGGGGTGAGGGGTCACTGCCTGTCCCTGGAGAGCTCAGTACTGGGGGAGAGGGGTCACTGCCTGTCCCAGGAGAGCGCAGTACTGGGAGAGGGTCTCTGCCTGTCCCGGGAGAGCTCAGTACTGGGGGTGAGGGGTCACTGCCTGTCCCGGGAGAGCTCAGTACTGGGGGTGAGGGGTCACTGCCTGTCCCGGGAGAGCTCAGTACTGGGGGAGAGGGGTCACTGCCTGTCCCAGGAGAGCTCAGTACTGGGGGAGATGGGTCACTGCCTGTCCCGGGAGAGCTCAGTACTGGGGTAGGGTCACTGCCTGTCCCGGGAGAGCTCAGTACTGGGGGAGAGGGGTCACTGCCTGTCCCGGGAGAGCTCAGTACTGGGGGAGGGTCTCTGCCTGTCCCGGGAGAGCTCAGTACTGGGGAAGAGGGGTCACTGCCTGTCCCAGGGAGCTCAGTACTGGGGGTGAGGGGTCACTGCCTGTCCCGGGAGAGCTCAGTACTGGGGGAGGGTCACTGCCTGTCCCGGGAGAGCTCAGTACTGGGGGAGAGGGGCACTGCCTGTCCCGGGAGAGCTCAGTACTGGGGGAGGGTCACTGCCTGTCCCAGGAGAGCTCAGTACTGGGGGAGGGTCACTGCCTGTCCCAGGAGAGCTCAGTACTGGGGGAGAGGGGTCACTGCCTGTCCCAGGAGAGCTCAGTTTTGGGGGAGAGGGGTCACTGCCTGTCCCGGGAGAGCTCAGTACTGGGGGAGAGGGGTCACTGCCTGTCCCGGGAGAGCTCAGTACTGGGGAAGAGAGGTCACTACCTGTCCAAGGTGAGCTCAGTTCTGGGGGAGAGGGGTCACTGCCTGTCCCGGGAGAGCTCAGTACTGGGGGAGAGGGGTCACTGCCTGTCCCGGGAGAGCTCAGTACTGGGGGAGGGTCACTGCCTGTCCCAGGAGAGCTCAGTACTGGGGGAGGGTCACTGCCTGTCCCAGGAGAGCTCAGTACTGGGGGAGGGTCACTGCCTGTCCCAGGAGAGCTCAGTACTGGGGGAGAGGGGTCACTGCCTGTCCCAGGAGAGCTCAGTTTTGGGGGAGAGGGGTCACTGCCTGTCCCGGGAGAGCTCAGTACTGGGGAAGAGGGGTCACTACCTGTCCAAGGAGAGCTCAGTTCTGGGGGAGAGGGGTCACTGCCTGTCCCGGGAGAGCTCAGTGCTGGGGGAGAGGGGTCACTGCCTGTCCCGGGAGAGCTCAGTACTGGGGGAGAGGGGTCACTGCCCTGGTGCCTGTCTCGAGGGAGCTCAGTACTGTGCCAGCAACACGGTCCATGGAGACCTGAATGTGAGAATGAACACATTTTGTTAACTTTAACACAATTGGCGCAGTGTGATGTGGGAAGCAGCAGGAGAAAGCGAGGGTTCCTGAGTGCCGAATGCCCTGTGATGAATGAATGAGTTGTGAAGTCAAGCTGAGGATGTGGGATTGTTGCTGAACCCCCTGCTATTTACACAGAGGGGGAAGGTGAGCGTGCTGAGTGAAGCCAGTGTTTTATGTGGAAGTCACGGTTAGTTTTGAACTTGGTGCCAGTGGTGATGACGTCAGCACTGGAGAAGCACTCATTTTAATTTTCTTATTGATTACTTCCTAACCAATAATGAGGAAATCCTGATGGAAATCCATGGTGAATTGTGGGCCTGTGTTAATTAATGGGGCACATGTTGTTTAATATGGAATCTTATTAAAAAATTGTTAAATGAGAAATGGAGAAAAAAAGCCAGTTGATGGATTGAAAAAGCCGGAGCTGCAGGAATTGTGAGCGATGTTTTAAAGATTGAAATTCGTGTATGTACAGGCTCCCTGGGCGTGTTTCTGACCTCCAGTATGGCCTCGGTAGTTGTATTAAATACAGGTACCCTACCTCCTGAACTCTGCTCCTCTCCCTACTGTTCCAGACCCCCCCTCAGATGCCTCCCGAAACCTTCACCCGCCTCCCTGCAGCCGATTGGGCAATGATGGCGGCTTGGTGTCTCGGTGGGGTTAAAGGGGGGAAAGCCAGAGTTTGTTCAATTGCCTCCCCGAAAGTTTGAAAACACAATTCTACCCCATTCACCCTCTCATAGCCAAATAGCCGCTCGTGGGCAGTGCCTGTGGCTAACACCTGACAGGACGCAACATCTTAAGGGTGAGACCATTTAGCTGCCTGTCTATGTGGAGGGCACAGCTAAGCGCAGCATGTCCCCATTCAGCAGCAGGGAGTTACCCTGCCATTGGGAATTCGAGCTTTGGAAGCCATACATTTCTGAGTGCGAGGGGACTGAGCTCCACGGTCTGCTGTGGGTGAGGGTGCCCGCCCGTGGTATAGTGCAGTGCGGGCGGCTGCGGATGTTCCTGATGATGCCTCGAGTGTTGGGGCAAGGGGCAAGCCAACAACCCCCCTATAGGGAGGTCGAGAGGAAACGCAAGGGCTCATGTCCTTTCGGCTACTTACAAAGGAGCAGTAGCAGACACCAGGAGCCCTTGGAGAGAAAAAAGGCACAGATAGCTCAGTACATGTTATACACCAAGCTGAAGGTTTCCAAAGTTACTTTAGTGGCAGTTTCTCCTTAACATCCCAGCAAGGTCACCTACAGCACAACACTGGGACCAAAGCAGGGTGAGGGGTCGGGATCAGCACATGGGGCGCTGACTGCACTGCGGAATATGACTGTGGTTACAGATTGTGGGTCATTCTGTGCTCTAATTATATTGCCCTGCATGCTGCACTGGGCACCCCGGGGAGGGCACCCAAGCTCCCATCCCTTGTATTGGCTTTCCCTTGGCCAGTGCAGTTGCAGCACCTTCTGCCCTTATGATAGTGCAGACTCGCTAAGGCCCGAGGAGATTCTGAGGCTGGTGAATCCGGTGATTGTGACTTTAGGTTTCTGGTTCCCCGATTACCGGAAACTCACGCCCGGCCCTGAGCAATGCCGGCCTGTGGCCTTCACTGGGCCTTGAGAAGAATCCTGGTCGCCCATGCCCCGACTTGGTTCTTGGTTTCCAGGGTAAGGCTATGACAGTGTGGCCGCTGAGATTCGGGCCTGGTGTTGGGGACAGCACTGGTTGTTGGGGAGGGTGGCAAGGGGTGAGTGAATGAGCTTGGTCCTGTGGGAGGAAGGGACAGCCGTCCTTGGGGCAGTGGCGGAGAGAGGAGCAGCTCTGTTTCTGCTCAAACACACTCCTGGACAGGTCAACAATACGGCACGTGAAGGCTTCTTGGAGACATCTGTGGGCTGGACCAGCCTATCTTACTCAACTAGGAGAAATGTTCAGAGTTACCTTTAGAGGGTGTAAGACATACGTTGCCATGGTTTTAGCACAGCGAGGCTGTTCGACTTCTCCTCTATGAATGTCTAACTTGATTTAAGATGCGGCTGAGCCTGGAAGCACATCATTTGATACAAACACAGTATCTTCTGTTTGTTTTTAAGTCCAATTATATTTGGCCTCTGCTAGGAAATGGAGGTTGCTCCCCACCCCCTGGTCTCTGCCCCTTACCTTACTCTCTCTCCCTCCCCCTTGTCTCTTTCCTTCTCTCGAACCCTTCCCTTTCTCCTCTTCCTTTTTCTCTCTCTCTCCTTCCCCTGCCCTTCCCTCCCTCCGACTCGCCTCAGTATTGTGTGTGGGTTTTGGGCTACGCTGCTGATTTGCATGTGAACCATTACAAAGTGTTGCCAACGATGTCTTCTCATAGCAATGCTATTTTTCTAACAAAAAGTAAATTAAACAAAAAATTTTTTTTTTAAAAAGAAAGATATTTATTGAAGCCTCGATGCTGTAACCTTTGTTATCACTTTGCATGTGTTGCTTACCTAAATAAAAGATTTCACCCCTACCCCAAATGTACTCAAGCTTGGTTTAAAATTCTGTATAATATGAATTTCTATTTCAGTCATTCAGATGCAAGGCTACAGTATCTCTTTAACCATGGGCCCCTCTCACATTCGGACCCTGGGGGATGGTGAAATAATGAGAGTGCCACTCAACCAGCGGTAACACTAAGACTTTGATTTCCTACTGACCTGACCATCCCTGAACATAGGAACAGGAGGAGGCCCTCGAGCCTGCTCTGCCATTGAATTGGACCATGGCTGCCTTGTACCTCCGCTCTCTCTACCTGGCTTTTCTCCATATCCCGTGATGCCCATGCCCAACAAAAATCTATCCATCTCTGTTTTGGACATTTCAACTGACCCCCCCCCAGCATCCACTGCCATGTGGGTGGGAGACAGTTCCATCTTTCCACTACCCTTTGTGTGTGGGGAAAGTGATTCCTGATTTCACTTTGCAGCCAACCCGTGTTAGGAATGGTTCCGTGGGCACCTTGCTCAAGTGGCCATCCCTAGGTGTGTGAGCCCGAGGATGGCCGTGACTACAAGCTGCCTGACACACATCGGAATACACTTACCACCTTCCCCGGACTAAGATCAGCTCGCTCAGCAGAGAACAGAAACCAGGGCCAGGAGTCCCCTGCTCATTTTGACCCAGCGAAAATTACAATCTTTCTAAAAGAATTGTCCAGGTGATGTCATGGTCTCCGAATTTACTCCGGCCATAAATTGAAATTTTGCCAATGGTTGAACCCATTCAACAAAAAAACATTATTAAAACCACCCATGTGGGGTCAAAAAATGCAAGGATTTTTTGAACGTTTCAACAATATTAGAAATATTCTCTGATTCTGTGCATTTCATTGACTGATCTTTAAAAATCTATACTGAAACATCCCATCTTAAAATTATTATTTGATTTGTTTTTAAAGCGAGGGACCGATTCCCTGAATATAGCCTGCTGTCCGCACTGCGGGTTCCAGATTAGTCATCACTTTCATTTAACGATGAATTAATGAAGAGAGAGATACTGTGAGCTTTGTCAGTCTGACTACTTTTGTGTTGCTTTCTTTCACTTCCAGTACTGGGGTAACTGCAATACTATCCTTATTTCTATGTATCGCTGTCAATAGCCAATCAATGGCTTCATTAAATCCGGCTCTTTGTGGATCTTACATACGATACTGTTGTGATTTTAAATCTCTGTTAGTTTGCTACTTGTTGCCGTGTATGCTGCAGATTATTGGACGCAACTATACCACTCTTAGAACGGCACAGGAGAAGGCTATTCGTCCATTTAGCTTCACTGAAAGAACGATCCAATTAGTCCCCCTTTCCCCCCCCCCCCCCCGCCCTGCTCTTTCCCCACAGCCCAGCAAATTTTTCCTTTTCAAATATGTATCCAATTCCCGTTTTAACTTTACTATTGAATCTGCTCCCACCGCCCTTTCAGGCAGCGCACTCCAGATCACAGCAACTCGCTGCGTAAAACCTTTCTCAAACCCCCTCTGGTTCTTTTGTAAATTCTCTTGCTCATGGGGCACTTCCTACTCCAACTTTCTCCTGTGACTCTCTCGATGTACTGCCCTGCAGTAATTGATCGGAGGTGCGGAGTGTTTACATAGAAACACAGGAAATAGGTGCAGGAGTAGGCCATTCGGCCCTTCGAGCCTGCACCGCCATTCAACAAGATCATGGCTGATCATTTTTGCAACTTCAGTACCCCATTCCAGCTTTCTCCCCATACCCCTTGATCCCTTTAGCCGTAAGGGCCATATCTAACTCCCTTTTGAATATATCTAACGAACTGGCCTCAACAACTTTCTGTGGTAGAGAATTCCACAGGTTCACAATTCTCTGAGTGAAGACGTTTCTCCTCATCTCGGTCCTAAATGGCCTACCCCTTATCCTTAGACTGTGACCCCTGGTTCTGGACTTCCCCAACATCGGGAACATTCTTCCTGCGTCTAACCTGTCGTCAGAATTTTATATGTTTCTATGAGATCCCCTCTCATTCTTCTAACAGTGAAAATAAGCTTAGTCAATCCAGTCTTTCTTCATATGTCAGTCCTGCCATCCCGGGAATCAGTCTGGTGAACCTTCGCTGCACTCCCTCAATAGTAAGAATGTCTTTCCTCAGATTAGACCAAAACTGAACACAATATTCCAGGTTTGGAGACTGATTAAGCATCAGTTGCATCTTGGGCCTTGTCTTCACCCAATTCTAAGGTCACTTTCCAGCAGTAGTCGGGGTTGTGAAGGCAGGTTTCTTTATTCTAATCTCTCTAACCTCAGATGCTCGTACTGCTCTCTCAGCTGATCCGGGCTGACTCAAGACCACCAATGCTCACTCATTGTTCACACAATGTTCACCATTCAATTACTCACAGCACTGCTAACAAGGCAGCACATTTCTGTCAATCACAGGTGTTATTGTGGCACAGCTTCTGAACTTTCTCCTGACACCCAAACTCACCGATCGTTGCTACATTACATCACTTTAAATAAGTTACCTTCTTTAAAAATAATCAATTTCAATACGCAGTGTGCATTTATTTAAAAAAATGAGCGATAAGCCTGGAAATATCTTTGTGTGTGTTGATTGGGGGTTATCTATTGGTTACTGAAAGTTTCTGAGAATTTCTGCCTGCTGGTTTACCCAGAATTGTGCTGTTTTCAGTGTGGGCTAGAATAAGGGAAGTGCCTCCTATATATCAGGCCAGCCAGTGAGAAGGAAACAGCACTACACATTCTAAATCAGCTCTGAGCTGCGATGGAGAGGCAGTT
Source organism: Pristiophorus japonicus (assembly GCF_044704955.1). Taxonomy (NCBI): domain Eukaryota; kingdom Metazoa; phylum Chordata; class Chondrichthyes; family Pristiophoridae; genus Pristiophorus; species Pristiophorus japonicus. The sequence goes on from NC_091992.1 coordinate 61,416,915, forward strand.
GAAAGATGTGACGTGGCACTGGGAAGGACAAAGCTAGCTGGTAACTCCCATACTGCCCGAGCGTTGAGCATTACTGACCGTGCAGTAATTGGCCAGACCCTGCAAACCCTTCTGCAATGACTTTCAGAGAGGGAGCACATACTTAAAGGAACTAACTAATGGTTGCACTCTCCTCTCTCCATCTTCCACAGTGCGGATTGCAGCCAGCTAACCCACTTGCACCTTCTGACAGGAAATCACAAGAGCGGAAGGTTAGGTGTTTCACACATTGAAACGGGCACTGAGAGGCAATGGCATGCCAACTCAAACCGCCAACATAACAGACAGACTAAATGAACTGCATTTAAGAACATAAGAAATAGGAGCAGGAATAGACCATACGGCCCCTCGAGCCTGCTCCCTCATTCATAAGAACATAAGAATTAGGAACAGGAGTAGGCCATCTAGCCCCTCGAGCCTGTTCCGCCCTTCAACAAGATCATGGCTGATCTGGCCGTGGACTCAGCTCCACTTACCGGCCCGCTCCCCATAACCCTTAATTCCCTTATTGGTTAAAAATCTACCTATCTGTGATTTGAATACATTCAATGAGCTAGCCTCAACTGCTTCCTTGGGCAGAGAATTCCACAGATTCACAACCCTCTGGGAGAAGAAATTCCTTCTCAACTCAGTTTTAAATTGGCTCCCTCGTATTTTGAGGCTGTGCCCCCTAGTTCTAGTCTCCCCGAACAGTTGAAACAACCTCTCTGCCTCTATCTTGTCTATCCCTTTAATTATTTTAAATGTTTCTATAAGATCACCCCTCATCCTTCTGAACTCCCAACGAGTAAAGACCCAGTCTACTCAATCTATCATCATAAGGTAACCCTTTCATCTCCGGAATCAGCCTAGTGAATCGTCTCTGTACCCCCTCCAAAGCTAGTATATCCTTCCTTAAGTAAGGTGACCAAAACTGCAAGCAGTACTCCAGATGCGGCCTCACCAATACCCTATAAGTTGCAGGAGAACCTCCCTGCTTTTGTACTCCATCCCTCTCGCAATGAAGGCCAACATTCCAATAGCCTTCCTGATTACCTGCTGCACCTGCAAACTAACTTTTTGGGATTCATGCACAAGGACCCCCAGGTCCCTCTGCACCGCAGCATGTTGTAATTTCTCCCCATTCAAATAATATTCCCTTTTACTTTTTTTTCCCAAGGTGGATGACCTCACACTTTCCGACATTGTATTCCATCTGCCAAACCTTAGCCCATTCGCTTAACCTATCTAAATCTCTTTGCAGCCTCTCTCCATCCTCTACACAACCCGCTTTCCCACTAATCTTTGTGTCATCTGCAAATTTTGTTACACTACACTCTGTCCCCTCTTCCAGGTCATTTATGTATATTGTAAACAGTTGTGGTCCCAGCACCGATCCCTGTGGCACACCACTAACCACCGATTTCCAACCCGAAAAGGAACCATTTATCCCGACTCTCTGCTTTCTGTTAGCCAGCCAATTCTCTATCCATGCTAATACATTTCCTCTGACTCCGCGTACCTTTATCTACTGCAGTAACCTTTTGTGTGGCACCTTATCGAATGCCTTTTGGAAATCTAAATACACCACATCCATCGGTACACCTCTATCCACCATGCTCGTTTTATCCTCAAAGAATTCCGTAAATTAGTGAAACATGATTTCCCCTTCATGAATCCATGATCCATGTTGCGTCTGCTTGATTGCACTATTCCTATCTAGATGTCCTGCTATTTCTTCCTTAATGATAGTTTCAAGCATTTTCCCCACTACAGATGTTAAACTAACCGGCCTATAGTTACCTGCCTTTTATCTGCCCCCTTTTTTAAACAGAGGCGTTACATTAGCTGCTTTCCAATCTGCTGGTACCTCCCCAGAGTCCAGAGAATTTTGGTAGATTGTAACGAATGCATCTGCTATAACTTCCGCCATCTCTTTTAATACCCTGGGATGCATTTCATCAGGACCAGGAGACTTGTCTACCTTGAGTCCCATTAGCCTGTCCAGCACTACCCGCCTAGTGATAGTGATTGTCTCAAGATCCTCTCTTCCCACATTCCTGTGACCAGCAATTTTTGGCATGGTTTTTGTGTCTTCCACTGTGAAGACCGAAGCAAAATAATTATTTAAGGTCTCAGCCATTTCCACATTTCCCATTATTAAATCCCCCTTCTCATCTTCTAAGGGACCAACATTTACTTTAGTCACTTTTTTCCGTTTTATATATCTGTAAATGCTTTTACTATCTGTTTTTATGTTTTGCGCAAGTTTACCTCCGTAATCTATCTTTCCTTTCTTTATTGCTTTTTTAGTCATTCTTTGTTGTTGTTTAAAATTTTCCCACACTTCTAGTTTCCCACTAACCTTGGCCACCTTATACGCATTGGTTTTTAATTTGATACTCTCCTTTATTTCCTTGGTTATCCACGGCTGGTTATCCCTTCTCTTACCGTCCTTCTTTTTCACTGGAATACGTTTTTGTTGAGCACTATGAAAGAGCTCCTTAAAAGTCCTCCACTCTTCCTCAATTGTGCCACCGTTTAGTCTGTGTTTCCAGTCTACTTTAGCCAACTCTGCCCTCATCCCACTGTAGTCCACTTTGTTTAAGCATAGTACGCTCGTTTGAGACACTACTTCCTCACCCTCAATCTGTATTACAAATTCAACCATACTGTGATCACTCATTCCGAGAGGATCTTTTACTCGGAGATCGTTTATTATTCCTGTCTCATTACACAGGACCAGATCTAAGATAGCTTGCTCCCTTGTAGGTTCTGTAACATACTGTTCTAAGAAACAATCCAGTATGCATTCTATGAATTCCTCTCCAGGCTATCCCGTGCGATTTGATTTGACCAATCGATATGTAGGTTAAAATCCCCCATGATTACTGCCGTTCCTTTTTCACATGCCTCCATTATTCCCTTAATTATTGCCCACCCCACCGTGAAGTTATTATTTGGGGGCCTATAAACTACGCCCACCAGTGATTTTTTTCCCCTTACTATCTCTAATCTCCACCCACAATGATTCAACATTTTGTTCATTAGAGCCAATATCGTCTCTCACAACTGCCCTGATATCATCCTTTATTAACAGAGCTACCCCACCTCCTTTCCCTTCTTGTCTATCTTTCCGAATCGTCAGATACCCCTGTATGTTTAATTCCCAGTCTTGGCCACCCTGCAACCACGTTTCTGTAATGGCCACCAAATCATATCCATTTGTAATGATTTGTGCCGTCAACTCATTTACTTTATTTCGAATGCTGCGTGCGATTAGATCATGGCTGATCTGATCTTGGACTCAGCTCCACTTTCCCGCCTGCTCCCCATAACCCTTTATTCCTTTATCTTTTAAAGAAACTGTCTATTTCTGTCTTAAATTTATTCAATGTCCCTGCTTCCACAGCTCTCTGAGGCAGCGAATTCCACAGTGTTACAACCATCTGAGAGAAGAAATTTCTCCTCATCTCAGTTTTAAATGGGCGGCCCCTTATTCAAATATTATGCCCTCTCGTTCTAGTCTCCCCTATCAGTGGAAACATCCTCTCTGCATCGACCTTGTCAAGCCCCTTCATAATCTTATATGTTTCGATAAGATCACCTCTCATTCTTCTGAATTCCAATGAGTAGAGGCCCAACCTACGCAATCTTTGCTCCGAAGACATTGGAACCAGTTCTGGGGGAGGTGGGACCAGTACAAACCAAACGGTCTGCACCTGGGCAGGACCGGAACCAATGTCCTTGGGGGAGTGTTTGCTAGTGCTGTTGGAGCGGAGTTAAACTAATATGGCAGGGGGATGGGAACCTATGCAGGGAGACAGAGGGAAATAAAATGGAGTCAGAAGCAAAAGATAGAAAGGAGAATACTAAAAGTGGCGGGCAGAGAAACCCAAGGCAAAAAACAAAAAGGGCCACATTACAGCAAAATTCTAAAGGGGCAAAGTGTGTTAAAAAGACAAGCCTGAAGGCTCTATGCCTCAATGCGGGGAGTATTCGGAATAAGGTGGACTAATTAACTGCGCAGATAGCAGTTAATGGATATGATGTAGTTGGCATCACGGAGACATGGCTCCAGATTGACCAAGGCTGGGAATGCAACATCCAGGGGTATGCAACATTTAAGAAGGATAGACAGAAAGGAAAAGGAGGCGGGGTGGCGTTGCTGGTTAAAGAGGAAATTAATGAAATAATAAGGAAGGACATTGGTTTCGATGATGTGGAATCGGTATGGATGGAGCTACGGAATACCAAAGGACAGAAAACGCTGATGGGAGTTGTGTACAGGCCACCAAACAGTAGTAGTGAGGTTGGGGACAGCATCAAACAAAAAATAAGGAATGTGTGCAATAAAGGTACAGCAGTTATCATGGGCGATTTTAATCTACATATAGATTGGGCCAACCAAACTGGTAGCAATGCGGTGGAGGAGGATTTCCTAGAGTGTATTAGGGATGGTTTTCTTGGCCAATATGTTGAGGAACCAACTAGAGAGCTGGCCATCCTAGACTGGGTGATGTGTAATGAGAAGGGACTAATTAGCAATTTTGTTGTGCGAGGCCCCTTGAGGAAGAGTGACCATAATATGGTAGAATTCTTTATTAAGATGGAGAGTGACACAGTTAAATCAAAAATTAGGGTCCTGAACTTAAGGAAAGCTAACTTCGACGGCATGAGGCGTGAATTGGCTGTAATCGACTGGCGAGTGATACTCAAAGGGTTGACGGTGGATAGGCAATGGCAAACATTTATAGATCACATGGATGAACTTCAGCAATTGTACATCCCTGTCTGGAGTAAAAATAAAACGGGGAAGGTGGCTCAACTATGGCTAACAAGGGAAATTAAGGATAGTGTTAGATCCAAGGAAGAGGCATATAAATTGACCAGAAAAAGCAGCAAACCAGAGGACTGGGAGAAATTTAGAATTCAGCAGAGGAGGATAAAGGGTTTAATTAGGAGGGGGAAATTAGAGTACGAGAGGAAGCTTGCCGGGAACATATAAACTGACTGCAAAAGCTTCGAGAGATATGTGAAGAGAAAAAGAGTAGTGAAGATAAACGTAGGTCCCTTGCAGTCGGACTCGGGTGAATTTATAATGGGGAACAAAGAAATGGCAGACCAATTGAACAAATACTTTGGTTCTGTCTTCACGAAGGAAGACACAAATAACCTTCCGGATGTACTAGGGGACCGAGGGTGCAGTGAGAAGGAGGAATTGAAGGATATCCTAATTAGGCGGGAAATTGTGTTGGGAAAATTGATGGGATTGAAGGCCGATAAATCCCCGGGGCCTGATTGTCTGCATTCCAGAGTACTTAAGGAAGTGACCCTAGAAATATTGGATGCATTGGTGATCATTTTCCAACAGTCTATCGACTCTGGATCAGTTCCTATGGACTGGAGGGTAGCTAATGTAACACCACTTTTTAAAAAAGAAGGGAGAGAGAAAACGGGTAATTATAGACCGGTTAGCTTGACATCAGTAGTGGGGAAAATGTTGGAATCAATTATTAAAGATGAAATAGCAGCGCATTTGGAAAACAGTGACAGGATCGGTCCAAGTGAGCATGGATTTATGAAAGGGAAATCATGCTTGACAAATCTTCTGGAATTCTTTGAGGATGTAACTAGTAGAGTGGACAAGGGAGAACCAGTGGATGTGGTGTATTTGGACTTTCAAAAGGCTTTTGACAAGGTCCCACACAAAAGAGTGATGTGCAAAATCAAAGCACATGGTATTCGGGGTAATGTACTGGCATGGATAGAGAATTGGTTGGCAGACAGGAAGCAGAGAGTCGGGATAAACGGGTCCTTTTCAGAATGGCAGGCAGTGACTAGTGGAGTGCCACAGGGCTCAGTGCTGGGACCCCAGCTCTTTACAATATACATTAATGATTTAGATGAAGGAATTGAGTGTAATATCTCCAAGTTTGCAGATGACACTCAACTGGGTGGCGGTGTGAGCTGTGAGGAGGATGCTAAGAGGCTGCAGGGTGACTTGGACAGGTTAGGTGAGTGGGCAAATGCAGGGCAGATGCAGTATAATGTGGATAAATGTGAGGTTATCCACTTTGGTGGCAAAAACACGAAGGCAGAATATTATCTGAATGGCGGCAGATTAGGAAAGATAGAAACAGAAAATAGGTGCAGGAGTAGGCCATTCGGCCCTTCGAGCCTGCACTGCCATTCAATGAGTTCATGGCTGAACATGCAACTTCAGTACCCCATTTCTGCTTTCTCACCATACCCCTTGATCCCCCTAGTAGTAAGGACTACATCTAACTCCTTTTTGAATATATTTAGTGAATTGGCCTCAACGACTTTCTGTGGTAGAGGATTCCACAGGTTCACTACTCTCTGGGTGAAGAAGTTTCTCCTCATCTCGGTCCTAAATGGCTTGCCCCTTATCCTTAGACTGTGACCCCTGGTTCTGGACTTCCCCAACATTGGGAACATTCTTCCTGCATCTAACCTGTCTAAACCCGTCAGAATTTTAATCGTTTCTATGAGATCCCCTCTCATTCTTCTGAACTCCAGTGAATACAAGCCCAGTTGATCCAGTCTTTCTTGATATGTCAGTCCCGCCATCCCGGGAATCAATCTGGTGAACCTTCGCTGCACTCCCTCAATAGCAAGAATGTCCTTCCTCAAGTTAGGAGACCAAAACTGTACACAATACTCCAGGTGTGGCCTCACCAAGGCCCTGTACAACTGTAGTAACACCTGCCTGCCCCATACTCAAATCCCCTAGCTATGAAGGCCAACATGCCATTTGCTTTCTTAACCGCCTGCTGTACCTGCATGCCAACCTTCAATGACTGATGTACCATGACACCCAGGTCTCGTTGCACCTCCTCTTTTCCTAATCTGTCACCATTCAGATAATAGTCGGTCTCTCTGTTTTTACCACCAAAGTGGATAACCTCACATTTATCCACATTATACTTCATCTGCCATGCATTTGCCCACTCACCCAAGTCACTCTGCAGCCTTATAGCATCCTCCTCGCAGCTCACACTGCCACCCAACTTAGTGTTATCCGCAAATTTGGAGATACTATCCCTCGTCTAAATCATTAATGTACAATGTAAACAGCTGGGGCCCCAGCACAGAACCTTGCGGTACGTCACTAGTCACTGCCTGCCATTCTGAAAAATACCCATTTACTCCTACTCTTTGCTTCCTGTCTGCCAACCAGTTCTCAATTCATGTCAGCACACTACCCCCAATCCCATGTGCTTTAACTTTGCACATTAATCTCTTATCGAAAGCCTTCTGAAAGTCCAAATACACCACATGAACTGGTTCTCCCTTGTCCACTCTACTGGAAACATCCTCAAAAAATTCCAGAAGATTTGTCAAGCATGATTTCCCTTTCACAAATCCATGCTGACTTGGACCTATCATGTCACATCTTTCCAAAAGGGGAGGTGCAACGAGACTTGGGTGTCATGGTTCATCATTCATTGAAAGTTGGCATGCAGGCACAGCAGGCGGTGAAGAAGGCAAATGGCATGTTGGCCTTCATAGCTAGGGGATTTGAGTATAGGAGCAGGGAGGTCTTACTGCAATTGTATAGGGCCTTGGTGAGGCCTCACCTGGAATATTGTGTTCAGTTTTGGTCTCCTAATCTGAGGAAGGACGTTGTTGCTATTGAGGGAGTGCAGCGAAGGTTCACCAGACTGATTCCAGGGATGGCTGGACTGTCATATGAGGAGAGACTGGATCAACTGGGCCTTTAGACACTGGAGTTTAGAAGGATGAGAGGGGATCTCATAGAAACGCATAAGATTCTGATGGGACGGGAGAGGTTCGATGCGGGAAGAATGTTCCCGATGTTGGGGAAGTCCAGAACCAGGGGACTCAGTCTTAGAATAAGGGGTAGGCCATTTAGGACTGAGATGAAGAGAAACTTCTTCACTCAGAGAGTTGTTAACCTGTGGAATTCCCTACCACAGAGAGTTGTTGATGCCAGTTCATTGGATATATTCAAGAGGGAGTTAGATATGGCCCTTATGGCTAAAGGGATCAAGGGGTATGGAGAGAAAGCAGGAAAGGGGTACTGAGGGAATGATCAGCCATGATCTTATTGAATGGTGGTGCAGCTCGAAGGGCCGAATGGCCTACTCCTGCACCTATTTTCTATGTTTCTATAGTCAACCAACTCATCTCCGGAATCAACCTAGTGAACCTTCTGTGAACTGCTTCCAAAGCAAGTATATTCCTTTGTAAATTTGAACATTATGCTGAGTAATTACTGGTCACTAACAGTGTCAGGAGCCCAGTGTAAGATGGCAGCAGATGGTATTTGGAGAAGTTGGTGTTGAAGTGCAGGCGGTGATGATTTAGCAATGTTGAGTTTTTCCCCCTTGGAGAAGTGATGTAGCTGTGGACCTTCTGGGAAGGCACCGAGCGTTAGTACCAGTTTATCTTCATTCATTCTCGTGCTGCAGGCATCGCTGGCAAGGCCAGCATTTATTGCCCATCCATTGTTGCCCTGAGAAGGTGGTGGTGGGCCTTCTTGAACCGCTGTAGTCTGTGAGGTATTCGCTGTAGTGGTTTGATACCACTGAGTGGTTTGCTAGTCCACCACAGTGGGCAGTTAAGAGTCTACCACGTGAGTCACATATAGGCCAGAGCAGGTAAGGACAGCAGGTATCCTTCCCGAAAGGACATTACTGAATCCGACAACCTCATGGCCACTTTTTCTTTCTAGATTTTTAAAAATGATACAAATTCTCAAACTAGCATGGTGGAATTCTCGAGAATGTCAGGCATCTGGGCTATTAGTCCATTCATGTAACCGCTGCACTACTGTCCCCTTCATGTCTTTCAACATCCCTGGTATCACTGCTCACTATGCCTTGGCACTTTCACCCTCTTACCCGCCCTAGCTCTGCCATCTTGTTGGTTGAGATGTGTGTTGAGGTGGAGACTGAGACCTCTCTTCAAGCCGAAGTTGTGGAACATGTCGCAGAGCCAACCTGGGCCTCCCTGCTGCCATTCTCGTACTCTCCATTCTCCATCAAATTAGGATGAGGAAACAGGCATTACCACAGCTGTGATGGAGATCTCCTTCTCGGGTCATGAAGGGCATAACATTCTGCATATGAGTGAAGGAAATATAGAAGATACAACCTGGAAACAGGCCATTCGGCCCAAACAGTCCGTGTCTGTGTTTACCCTCCGTGTCAGCAATTGGTACTAATCACAATTGCCCATCCTATCCCCACATCCTTCCACCTCCTTTTCCTTCATCCCCTTCTCCAATCTAATCTTCAGCGTTGACATAGTTCCTGCCTCAACAGCTAATACTGGGCGTGAATTCCACAACCTCACAACTCTGTGTGTGAAGAAATTTCTCCTGCCCTCAGTCCTAAATCTCGCACCGTTAATCTTGTATCAATGGCCCCTCATCACCTAGAAACAGCCTGGTCCTATCTCCCCCGTCCATTCTTTCCTAATTGTAAACACTTCTATCATAGCACTCTGTAATCTGTGTTGCACCAATGAAAAGACCCAATGTTTCAATAGCAGGCAGAATCCCAGTGAGTCGCGCTGCACCCTCTCTATTGCCTCACTAGCCCTCCTATAGCGTGGAGCCTAAGACTGCACACTGTGCTGTAATGACACCGTGGATCCAAGCAGTGACCCTCTGGACTCTGGGAGGTCCAACAATTGTGCAGAATCATCTTGGCTTCTCGTTGTTGCTGTTGGTCAGTGGCAAAAGTGATGAAGTTGTTGGTCCAGCTAAATAATGCCCTCACCCCCAACCCTTCATAACTCTGTGGGTGGCAGACCTGACACTGTCGACGCCCCCTATGGTCACCAGGGAGGAGTCAACGGCAGACAAATTGGTCACTTTAATCCCTGGTCACTGCTGCCCTGTGTTTCTGATTGTCTGCAGATCTTGCAACAAGCGGTGTGGCTCCCTGCTAAACCCGAGCTCTCCAGGCAGGGCTCCCCAATCACTGCCAGGAAGATGTGTCTTGCCTGGAGATGTGATACGTGGCATGAAGATGTCAATTGACATCTCCATTAGCCCTGCTTCACTCTGGCTCACCTATCATGATGTGAAGCTGTACACTGATACCAACCTTCTGGTTTTGATGACGAGGAAGCCTGATTGGCTACCAACAGCTCAAGAAAGAAAACTGGTCCAAGTGGCCCAGTGGTAGCACTCTCGCCTCTATATCAGAAGGTCATGGGGTCAAGCCCCACTCCAGCACACACTCTGGGCCAACACCTCAGCACAGTACTGAGGGAGTGTAGCATTGGCGGAGCTGCCGTCTCTCAATTAGGTGTTAAGCCAAGTTCCCAAAAGAACCATGGACATTATTCAAAGAGCTGGGGAGTTCTCTTGGTGTCATGATTGGGGGTTGGGGGTAATATATTAGCATGGATAGAGGATTGGCTAATAACAGAAAACAGAGTTGGGGTAAATGGTTCACTCTCGGGTTTGCAATCAGTAACTAGTGGGGTGTCGCAGAGATCAGTGCTGGGACCCCACTAGTTACAATCTATATTAACGACTTGGAAGAAGGGACTGAGTGTAACGTAGCCAAGTTTGCTGACAATACAAAGATGGGAGGAAAAGCAATGTGTGAGGAGGACACAAAAAATATGCAAAAGGACATAGACAGTCTAAGTGAGTGGGCAAAAATTTGGCAGATGGGGTATAATGTTGGAAAGTGTGAGGTCATGCAATTTGGCAGAAAGAATCAAAGAGCAAGTTATTATTTAAATGGAGAAATATTGCAAAGTGCTGCAGTACAAGGGGATCTGGGGGTACTTGTGCATGAAACACAAAAGGATAGTATGCAGGTACAGCAAGTGATCAGGAAGGCCAATGGAATCTTGGTCTTTATTGCAAAGGGGATGGAGTATAAAAGCACAGAACTCTTGCTACAGTTATACAGGGTATTAGTGAGGCCACACCTGGAATACTGCGTGCAGTTTTGGTTTCCATATTTACAAAAGGATATACTTACTTTGCAGGCAGTTCAAAGAAGGTTCACTAGGTTGATTCCAGAGATGAGGGTGTTGACTTATGAGGAAAGGTTGAGTAGGTTGGGCCTCTACTCATTGGAATTCAGAAGAATGAGAGGTGATCTTATCGAAACGTATAAGATTATGAGGGGGCTTGACAAGGTGGATGCAGAGAGGATGTTTCCACTGATAGGGGAGACTAGAACTAGAGAGCATATTCTTAGAATTAGGGCCGCCCATTTAATACTGTGATGAGGAGAAATTTCTTCTCTCAGAGGGTTGTAAATCCGTGGAATTCGCTGCCTCAGAGAGCTGTGGAAGCTGGGACATTGAATAAATTTCAGAAATAGACAGTTTCTTAAACGATAAGGGAATAAGGGGTTATGGGGAGCGGGCGGGGAAGTGGACCTGAGTCCATGATCAGATCAGCCATGATCTTATTAAATGGCGGAGCATGCTCGAGGGGCCGTATGGCCTACTCCTGCTCCTATTTCTTATGTTCTTATGATCAACATTTCTCCCTCAGCAGCATTATTAAAACAATTAACTGGTCATTTATCTCCTTGCTGTTTGTGGGACCTTGCTGTGTGCAAATTACTTGCCATGTGTGCCGACAATAACAACTGTAACCAGGTCGCCCATATAACTACTGGCCAGTTTAGCATCAGTGCTGGGGAGAATTTACTAAATTACTAAATAAAGTATGAAATTACTAAATAGACGAAGAGAAAATAATTAAAGGCAACCAGCATATATTTCAGAAAGGAGGCTTATGCTTAACCATCCTGATGGAGTTGTTGAGGAGGTGACAGATATGGGGGATGGGGAAATGCAGTGGATGTGGTGTGCATGGACTTTGAAAAAGTCTTTAACAAGGGCCCAGGAAGGAGGCTATTGGAGATGGGTGCGCATGGAATTAGAGGGAGGGTAGCAATTTATATTAAAAACTGGTTAGAAGGGAGCCCCCAGGTGGAGTACTGTGTGCAGTCTTGGGCTCCACACCACAGCAAGGATGTCGAGGGTATAGGGCCGATTCACCAGGAAAGATCAATATAAAGACTTGGGGCTGTTTTCAGTAGGACAGTGGAGATTGCAGGGTGATCCCATAGAGGTGTTTCAAATTATGATGGGACACAGATAGAAACAAATAATTTGCAGTGACTGCAGAGTTTAGAACAAGGTCACATAAATATAAGATTAAATGTAAGAGATTTAGGACAGAGAGTAGTAGAAACAGCTGAGTTACATATGGAGCTATAAATCAGTCACTCCACGTCATCTTGTTTTAATCCTTGTGCAAACAGCTAGAGGTGCAGACCCTTGCCCGTGAGAACTGGTCATCGTAATTCAACTGGAATAAAGTGTCTTTGTACAGGAACAGTTCCTGCTCATGTTTTTTTATATTAATTTTATTCATTCTTGGGATGTGGCGTTGCTGGCAAGGTCGACATTTATTACCCATCCCTAATTGCCCTTGAGAAGGTGGTGGTGAGCCACCTTCTTGAACCGCTGCAGTCCGTGTGGTGAAGGTGCTCCCACAGTGCTGTTAGGGAGGGAGTTCCAGGATTTTGACCCAGCGACAATGAAGGAATGGTGATATATTTTCAAGTCAGGATGATGTACAGCTTGGAGGGGAACTTGGAGGTGATGGTGTTCCCAAGCGCCTGCTGCCCTTGTCCTTCTAGGTGGTAGAGGTCGGGGGTTTGGGAGGTGCTGTCGAAGAAGCCTTGGCGAGTTGCTGCAGTGCATCTTGTAGATGGTACACACTGCAGCCACGATGCGCCGGTGGTGGAGGTGATCGAGGGGGTGCCAATCAAGAGGGCTGCTTTATCCTGGATAGTGTCGAGCTTCTTGAATGTTGTTGGAGCTGCACTCATCTAGGTTCAGTCAGATTTTATTTTACAGGGACTTTTGGGAGACAAATGGAAAATACTGTCTTGGTAAAGAGTCAAAGTAAGGAGGGACACAGTAGAATGCCAAAGCGTATTAATGACTGGCCTAAAGGTATTTACTCCCCAGACCATGTCACCCTTCCAACTGTGAAGGAAAAGTAGGAGAGGAGGAGCATTAAAAATCCAATTCTGATTCACTAAAGATGACAAAACGATCTTGGTACTTTAGTTTTTGTGCGTTGCTGCTTAACGCGATGGCAATAGTGCATGAGATGGAGGAACCCTGAGTGTGCAGCATGCAGTGTATAAACAGGACCAGTACATTCAGTGGCCTCACCTCACCCCTCCCACCCCCAGTCTCACCCCCCCACCCCCCGGCCTCAACTCCCCCCCAGCCTCATCTCCACACCCCCCCTCCCCCACAGCCTTGCATCCCCACCCCTCGGTCTCACCCCGCCTCGGCCTCACCCCCCCCCCCACCCCCTGGCCTCAACCCCCCCAGCCTCTCACCCCACCCCTACCTCTCACCCCATTCTACCCCCCGGCCTCAACTCCCCCCCCCCCACTCTCTCCCCGGCCTCACCCTCCCACCCCCAGGGCCTCTCACCCCCCCCTCCCCCACTCACCACGGCCTCACAGCACGCCCCCCCACCCCCGGCCTCACCCTCCCACCCCCACGGCCTCTCACCCCCCCGCCTTCCTGGACTCACCCTCCCACCCCCCACCCCCGGCCTCTCACCCCACCAGTCCCCACCGGTGCCAGCAAGGCTCAGTCTCTGTTTTTAATAAACTCTCAGATTTCCCTGAACCAAAATTCAGACTCCCGAGATATTGTTTGGAATTTAAGAAATGTTGGAAAAGGCTTTTCAAGCTTCAAGAAACTGGCCCTTTCTCCACCATGACGTGTAATCTGACAAATGATCTCCAATGAATATGTTGTCAAGTTATAACCCCTTCACAGTCTGAGAGTCATCTCTCAGCACAGTTTGCGTGGGAGGGAACTGTTGCTTTCTAAGCTGCTGGTTGCCATTGGTTACTCAACTAAAAGAATTTCTGGTGACTAGTGAACCTCATTGGTTGTAACCACACTGTCATGAGTAGTATCATGGACCTGAATAGCCTGGAACTTGCTCCATCATGTCAGCGATATGGGGCTGGAATTGAAAACTGCAAATTGGATAAATAACCGTACAGAAGTAGAGAAGGGTGGCCATTTTAATCCAGCATTCCAACACTGCTGGCTCCATCCACGAAGGAGCTGTCTGTTCAATTCCAATCGCCCGGTCTTTTCCCCATGCCCCTTCATACTTTTCTACCTTGTGTGTTTATTTCCCGTTTATAAACTAGTGAAAGGCAAATTTAGAACTGATATCAGGAACCTATTCACACAGAAAGCGAACAAGATAGAAAACTCCCAGATAGATTAGTGGAGTCAAAAACTCTGCAGTGGTGCAAGGTCCAATTGAATGCTGCGCTGGGGAGGGGAGTGGGGTGGGGGGAGGGGAGTGGGGTGGGGAGGGGAGTGGGGTGGGGAGGGGAGGGGAGTGGGGTGGGGAGGGGAGGGGAGTAGGGGAGAGGGCGAGTCTGTTGGGTTTTCCTGATGGCTGAATTTAGATGGGCTGAATGGCCTTCCTTATCCACCATTGGCTTGTGATTTTGTGCCTATACTTTCATTCTCGATTGTTATGTAAAGAATTTTCACAATTGGCTTTTTAACATTGACTGCAGCCATTCTGTGTGTTTTTTTATAAGAGAATACAGAAATGGTTCCTCAAATTCAACACTTGCTCTCAAAATAGTTTTCCTCTAAAATCTCGTTAACAGGGTTCTTTATTTCTAGTCAGCAGATGTGTTTTCTGCCTCGCAGTATTATTTTCAGTATGTGCTTTTTATCTTCTGCAGCATAACTTCCTGTTGATTTCCTCCTCTGCCCCTTATCCATGTACGGTAGCTCAGTAACTATCCTTCTTCAGGCAGCACTTGCTACTCGATAGGCCTCAGGCCTCGTGCATTCAGTCATCAGCCATTTCCTGACCTATTTTGAACTTCTTGCCCAACCCCCCCACCCCCACCCTGAGAAGGATTTCCATATTTTGCTGCAAAACCCGTTGACTTAATTTCCCGCCAGCACTGGTGTATTTTGCAAACTAAAATCTGTGGGCTTCTCCTCAGCTTCAAATTGAACTTTTGTTTTGATTGAGTAAAGAAGTGAAAATTTGTGTCAGGTGACTGAGCATTGAACAAATGAGAGAGTTTGACCTTCTGCGTTCACGAGTGAACAAATACCTTGTGACCCGATTTCCTCCTGTTCTACAAAACTGCACACAGGTGTGCTATGCCGATACAGCATAGAAGGAGGCCATTCGGCCCATCATGCCTGTGTCGGCTCTTGGATAGGAAATAGGTGCAGGAGTAGGCCATTCGGCCCTTCGAGCCTGCACCACCATTCAATATGATCATGGCTGAGCGATCCAATTAGTCCCACTCCCCCTGCTCTTTCCCCACAGCCCCACAAAATGTGTCCCTTCAAGTATTTATCCAGTTCCCTTTTGAAAGTTACTATTGAATCTGCTTCCACCGCCCTTTCAGGCAGTGTGTTCCAGGTCACAACAATATGAATGAATATTGAAAGTCCGATTCACCAGTTGGTTCATTTTTACAATGCCATTTAACCTAATCCTCACTCTGCCTTTCACTCTCGACTGCTTTCTCCCTGCGATCATTTCTCTCTGAAGTCAGTGAGTTCAGGTAAGAATGATCGGGCTGTGTACTTTTAAACTGCGATGAACTGGAGATAGTTTTCTGAATGTTTTTATATGCTAGTTGTAGCAGCCCTCTGTGGCCCAGGAGGTGGAAGGAGTGTTTCACTTTACGTTGCGATATGAACATATGAACTGTTATGTATGCAACACCACTGTTGGGAGTCCCTAGGGATCCCAGCATCCCTTGGGAGCACTGAATATAAGCAGGCCTCCCATGCTGTGCCAGCACTCTGGAGTCAGAATAAAGAGACTAAGGTTACACTTACTCAAGTCTACAGTACTCAGTCACATTGCTTTATTTGAGACTTAACATGAACAATGACAGACAGGGAAAAAAAAACCTTTGGTCCACCCAGCCTGTCCCACACAACTGTGGTGTCTTCAGAATTCATATACTCCCCACCCCAACCAAGAGTCATGTGATCTCCTGGGAGAGGTCCAAAACCCGATTAAAACCCAGGCCGATTTGGGGTGAAAAAATCTGGGAAATTCCTCTCCGACCCCCCCCCCCCCCCGCCCCCCCCTTAACCCATCAAGACTAGCGCCGGGCATCACTCTGGCCCTGATCATGCTATGCAGCCTCTAACCTTTGTACAAGGTGGTCTCTGCCGCAGCCAGAAGCAGGTCTAGATCTCATTTTGAAGGATTTCAGCGAGTCAGTGTTCACTGCACAGGATGGCCGCTAGTTCCAGGGGCCCGCAATTCTCTGGGGAAAGAACCATTTCCTGCCATCTAACCTCGATCTGGCCTCACACAACTTGAGATTGTCACCTCTGGTCTTCCCCAACCTATTTAGTTGAATCAAATTGTCTACAAAAACACAATCTAATCCCTTCATCATTCTATAAACCTCAATCAAATCATCCCTAAGTCTACCCTTCTCTAAAGTGTAGCGTACCAACTCTTTGAGCTTAACTTGGTAACTAAGGTGCTTTAACTCATGGTTTTATCATTTACTCCAGGACCTCACCCCGTTCAATGAGATAGACAACTTGCCTGATCAAACATTTCAAGAATAAATAAGGATCCATTCCTGCTAAAGCGCATGCTTTATCGATATCTCTATTTTCCCCTTAT
This sequence comes from Pristiophorus japonicus, assembly GCF_044704955.1. Classification (NCBI taxonomy): domain Eukaryota; kingdom Metazoa; phylum Chordata; class Chondrichthyes; family Pristiophoridae; genus Pristiophorus; species Pristiophorus japonicus. The sequence goes on from NC_091992.1 coordinate 61,433,659, forward strand.
TCCTGAAAAGTTTCCTTAATGATTCTTTTGCAAATTAATATAGAAAGGAGCTTTCATTCCTGGTACTTGCTTAATATTGGTGACGGTGCATTTCCATAAATGTTGGACTTTGTGGCTAAGGAAATTAATTGTTTCAGACAAATGTTCCTAATGTCGGTGAAATTCGCTGCACCTCAGACTGTGCCTCTTGTTACACAAGGGTTCGATAGGATAGATGCAGAGAAGATGTCTCCACTTGTGGGGAGTCCTAAACTAGGGACCATCAATATAAGATGGCCACTGACTAATGCAATAGGGAATTCAGGAGAAAGTGCTTCATCCAGGGAGTGATGAGAATGTGGAACTCACTCCCACAGGGGGTGGTTGAGGTGAATAGCATTGATGCATTTAAGAGGAAGCTAGATAACCAGGAGAGAGAGAAAGGAATGGAAGAATATTCTGATGGGGTGGATGAAGTATGGTGGGAGGAGGCTCTTATGGAGCATAAACACCGGCACGGACCAGTTAGGCTGAATAGCCTGTCTCAGTGCTGTACATTCTGTGTAATTATATGTAGCGTAGAGCAGAAATGCAGCTTCAAAATGTGAGGTTGCACTACCCTTCAAAAAAGGACCCCTCTTCCGTCCAGCACTAAACCCACCAGCAGATTCCCCTTGATTGAGGACTACTTTGAAATATATCCTTGTTTTAAAGACCTTGTTAAACTTTGGAACCTGCTTCTTAATGCTTTTGAAAATGATCATAAAGTTTAATTGCTGGAACATTCCTCCTTTTCCCCGATCGAATGGCACTCCCTTGTGTTTCTATAGTAACTGGGGAATACGGAGATGATGCTGCAGGTTAACAGGCCAAGGGCTAGGAATTCAGTGTGAGGGCTCCTCATCATCATAGGCAGTCCCTCGGAATCGAGGAAGACTTGCTTCCACTCTTAACATGAGTTCTTAGGTGGCTGAACAGTCCAATACAAGAACCACAGTCCCTGTCACAGGTGGGACAAATAGTCGTTGAGGGAAGGGGTGGGTGGGATTGGTTTGCCGCACATTCCTTCCGCTGCCTGCGCTTGATTTCTGCATGCTCTCATTAACGAGACTCGAGGTGCTCAGCGCCCTCCCGGATGCACTTTCTCCACTTAGGGCGGTCTTTGGCCAGGGACTCCCAGGTGTCGGTGGGGATGTTGCACTTTATCAGGGAGGCTTTGAGAGTGTCCTTGTAATGTTTCCATGCCCACCTTTGGCTCGTTTGCCGTGATGGAGTTCCGAGTAGAGCGCTTGCTTTGGGAGTCTCGTGTCTGGCATGCGGACAATTTGGCCTGCCCAGCGGAGCTGATCAATGTGGTCAGTGCTTCAATGCTGGGGATGTTGGCCTAGGCCGCTAACGGAGGGGAGGGCTGCTAAGGCACTAATATCGTCCGGGCGCTAAATTTAGTGCCGGAAGATTTTTAGCGCCGGGCCCAACAAAATTCAGTTTCAGTGCCCTGACAGTGGGGCGGGGCGCTGAGGGAGGCATTCCACACTTCTCTCGGAGCACTAGGCCGGGTGAGCAACTGAAGATCCTGAGCTAAAGAACCGGCTTCGTAGCGCCCCAAGAGAGGCCTCCCTGCAAAAAAAAACTAGACCAAAATTCACCCAAAACATTCCCTCTACATCACTCACCCCAAATAAAGTTAAATCGCAAAAAGAAAAATTCCAACAATCAAGCACACTTACCCAATGCAGTCCTGCCTTCCACTAGCGCCCCGGGCAGCTCTGCATGCCAGGCTTTCTCTGGCGGGGTCACCGTGGGTCGCTATGGGTGGTGAGTGAACCAACGTTTGCTTCCATGTTGCACACCAGCGCAGCGCTCCCGGGCGATACTCCTCAGCACTGCTGGTACCGGCACACTGATGTTGCCAAGCGGCGCTAATGTCTGCCCTCGTGGCTATAAACCCTTTAACGCCCCTGTAGCGCCCCTCGCCCCCCCGCTATCCAACTGGATTCTCCCGTCCCCATCCCCCCAAGTGGTTTATATTTACAAGTTATATTTGAATACTGCAGACGTAACAGGTGCTTTCTGCAGGATTGTTTCTTTAATGTAACTTTGATTTAAGATTAGATGCAGTAGGTTTGATCCCCACACCTCGGGGTCCTGGGGTTAAATGTAGTCCAGTCTAATAGGATGTAAGTCTGCTGGCTGTAAAAGCGTTCATGAAATGAGTTGGTGAGTCTCCAGCGAATTCCCTGTAGGAGTATGGTCACGGAGCAAAAATCAGCCCACTAATAGAAACATAAAAATTTACAGCGCAGAAGGAGGCCATTTTGGCCCATCGTGTCCGCGCCGACCGACAATGAGCCCCACGGCCCTTGTAGCCCCAAATTGGTAATCTCACTGGAAGAAGCTACAAAATGGCCAGCATTGACTTCTGCATCGGTGCAGCAGGGGGCGCTGCTCTGAGGTTGGAAATTGGGATCTCCAGTCCCAAACCTGACCTGGAAGTATTTGATGCTGACCCAGGATGCCAGGAATAGGAAGCCTTCCATTCCCCAACATATCCCTCACCTTGATGGGCACAGCGTTGGCAAACAAAAAGGTTCTGCAAGGGTTTCAATGGCTGGCACAGTAGGGTTCACTCAGCCTCAGAATCCACTCCATTTAAACCAAGCGTAAACAAGCTAGTTGCAGCTGGTAGAGCGGTGGAACGACGGTGAGGTTGCAGAGGGAGTGAGTGCAGGTATAAGGCAGGCCTCACTGCAGTGAGATTAGCCGTCCCTGGCCTTTCCACAAAGCACAACATTCCTGCTTTAAAACAGCCAGGTCAGGAAAGCACCACATCTCATGTTCGCCTCAGTCGTTAGCCCAACCTCAGATCGATGGGTTCCAGGGAGCACAGTAGGGTTGGGAATGAAACATTCCTTTTAAGTTAAATTTAAGGGATTGGGGCTAATTAAAGGGGAGTGTCACAACAGGATAACAACAATCCTGAAGACCTTTGGAAAGGCTCAAGGTGCAATTCAAACCGTTACTGGAATTTCCCAAGACAGAAGGGGCAGGAGACTAAGGAAAGGTCAGAACAATGAAGGGTACAGGCATCAGTCTGCAGGGGAAAAAAGAAAATGGTTAAGAGATGGCTAAGATAGACTTATCTTTATATTACTATGCCTTTACCTTGACTCTACCTACCTGTCACCATCTATCAACCCATGAGAGCAATATCACTGAGGGACAGTCAGGAATATTAATGAGGGATGATTATGAGAAGTAATTATGAGAGGAATAATACTGATGAATAATAATGAGGAATATTATTGAGGGACAATCAGAGAAATATTGCTGATGGATAATCAGGAGGGAAATATTACTGAGCAATAATTACGAGAGGAATATTAGAGGGATATGGTCGGTCATTTAGGACTGAGGTGAGGAGAAATGTCTTCACTCAGAGGGTGGTGAATCTTTGGAATTCCCTACCCCAGAGAGCTGTGGAGGCTCGGTCTTGAGTATATTCAAGACAGAGATGGATAGATTTTTGAATACTAAGGTATTCAAGGGATACGGGGATAGTGCAGGAAGGTGGAGTTGAGGTAGAAGATCAGCCATGATCTCATTGAATGGCGGAGCAGGCTCGAGGGGCCGAATGGCCTACTCCTGCTTCGAATGTTCTTATGATAATCATACAGTTAATTGATAAAATGAGCACATTAGAAATGTATCTGTTAACTAAATTGATATCCTAAGACTTTAAAAGGCCTGTTAAAACTGGCTTGTAACATTTAAACACTGAAGAAACCAGACTGAATGATACAATACTGGCCTCACAACTTACTTCAGTGTCACCAACATGAAACTTTGAAAAGTTTGACAAAAGTCTGCTGTCGATTCAATAAACAGCAAATGTGCTGATTGAGATGGATGGCTGTGTGGGGGGCCTTTCTAATACTGGATCTTCTCTTTCCCTCCTCAGAAGAAGAAGAGAACAAGTACTTGAAGCGGAGACAGCTGAAGTTCTAGGAGCAGGCCGGGGAGTCCCATTCCTGGAGAATCACGCGTGTGACTCTCGCTGTAAGGAGTGTGTGGGCCAAGGGCTTGCCTTTTCCCATTTAGTAGCTTTTCCTGTATATAAGTGTGCAATAACTGGACACCTGGTTCATGCCGGAAATGTGAGCGTGTGTGTGACAGTAAAATGGTTAACTGGAATGAACTCTAAAACAGAATAATGGCGACTTGAGCATTCAGCAGAATGATGTGGTGACTCGTGTAACACTTCCTGAAAGCTCTGCACCTTTCCTCCTGGCTGAGCCTGTCCTGTATCCTGTAATGCACAGCGTCGTTGCTCCTGAATCCGCTCCTTAACCTCCAGGAAGGACAATATCCACATAGTCGAGAAAAGACACAAATGGCCACTCACCATGAGTTTATTGTTGGTTTGTCTCCCATGGAAACCAGGGTGACGTTCTTCTATATGCTTGCACTCAATTGGATCCGGGCAAAAGCAAATTCTACTGGTGTGTGACTTCAATCAGTCTAGAACTCTTGACAGGTGGAGCTGTCCTTTCAAGGGCTATTAGGCAACAAATCCTAGCGGTCAGAAAAGTTAACTGAGCCTGGTGTTTCTCAACTCTGCCCTCATTGAGTACATCAGGAGCTAGAATGTGACTGGACTCCAACAGGAATAGGAAGGAGTTCCACAATCCCACTCTAATCTCTCTGCTTCCTTACTTTTATGTGTGAGTCACAAAGACAGTCGTAGCAAGCTCAAAAACATCATAATAAATTGAGGTCATTTTCCAAGGCGGTTATCAAAATTCAAAGCCATCATATATTCAGTTTGCTCGTCATTTGTTAGCTGGGTTTGTGTCATCATCTTACAGGATAAAGAGGGTTTTCCTTCACCGTCGTACAGGATAAAGAGGGATCTCCCTCAACATCTTACAGGATAAAGAGGGCTTTCCTTCATTATCGTACAGGGTAAAAGAGAGATCTCCCTCTGTGGCAATTAGGCTGCTGTACACCCAGTTATTCCACATTTAGGATTGTGTCCCAGCACAAGGAAGAGCTGCCAAGCTAACCAGAAAGACAGTGCCAAGATATTTGAGTTATTGCCGTGAGCTCAGACAGCACTTGGAGGGGTGAGTTTTAAGGCCTAGCATTCCCTTTCCAATTTACAGTACATCTGGAGTGTACCCATTAGCTCCAGTAATAACCTGATCTTTACATTCGGCACATCAAAAACTAGAGGTAGTTTCCACAGCTCATTCTGCAGAATTCTCATCTAATTTGTACATTAGATACAGGTTTTGCTAATCACAGCTCGCCCATACTGAATTACCGAAATACAGTCCAATATATATTTTCCCTTCACTCTTGTCTCACACACACACACTTTGTTTTGGTAATTTGCCAGGTGAAAAATTCCAGTGGTTTGTTTACTATTAAACGTGCTGGTGTGAGAGCGGTCCTTTTCCAGGGTGTGTACAAACTCCAGCTTGAAGGACCTCTTCATCGCCAGACCAGTAAAGATGTCGTCATGACTGTACTGAGCAACAGCGGGGGAGAATTGCACGGATCGTTTTTACTGTAACAAACATGTCCTGTATGTAAAGGGTTTTTAATATTTTCTCTGAAATTTTACAAATGATAATGTTTTGGACAGGTTGACCGTATATGTTTTGTTTTTCCTACCAGGTAGATTTTTGAATGTAGATTAGGTTGTTGGGTAGCTGTGGGAGACTGGAGCTTGCTTTGTGGTAATCTTTGCTGGTCTTGCAGCGGAAAAGGTCCATTTTCAAGGATTCTTATTGTCACTGTGCGTGTCCAGGCAGTGTTGTAGGAACTGGCCACCAATCCCACGCTGAATAACATAGTTGGGTCATTCTAGGGGCCCTCAGCACTGCTGTACAATTCAGTCTGTGTTCTCGCCAACCGTTAGAAGGCCTTATTCTACCAGGAGCCGAGCCACCAATCCTGGGAGCACATTTCCTCTCCGAGCTGCATACAGCAATGTTGTTAGCGCGTCCCTGACAACAGATTTAGGATATCCTCATACACCAAAGGCAACAGCCCAGCCTCTAGTACCTCACCAGCAAAGGACATGCTTTTATCCATCCCGCCTCAATCTGCACTTGCCTCATAAACATTTTAGTGAGTTTAACCGCTTCACTCAAACAGTAACAGAAGAAAGGTCCCTCGAGGTCACAGAATGCTTCACTGAGTTTATGTTCCTGCTTGGTTGTGGCTGATTGTGCAACGTACGTGTAAAGACCTTTCCTGCCCCTTGGTGCTGGCTCCCTGGGCCAGTGGATCCATGCAGAATCCGCGCCCAGTGGCTTCAGTGAAAGTATTGCTGAGTGTAGCGTGTTTGCAAACTGTGTCGACACCAAATAAGCTGCAACCGAGAGGCGCTGGAAACATAATTACAGCTGGACACTATTTCCTGCCTGATAACAATTTCCTGTGATTTTAATGTTTAATATTTTAATTCCCGTCAAATGTGTGTTGTATTTGTTTTGAAGTTTGGTTCATTTTTGTTTAGATCCTTTCCCTTTCCCGTGGCCTGAAACATGCCCTGGTGCGTGGATCTTACAACCCGGCCTGATACATGCAGGGAACGATCAATGCCCTCCTGCCATTGTGAGGGACCGATCCTTCACAGTCACCTCGGTCCTAAGCCAGTCATGGCCTTGTGCTGGAGTGACAGCAGGGTCTGACACTTCCCGTCTCTGTTGAGGCACTCTGCTGATCCAACGGGCGCAAGTCTGCCATGCGGGAGAATGTCAAGCGGGCTGCCAGTTCTCGGGGATTAGTAACGGCCTAAATATTCAGCATATCCTGTTCACACTGCGTTTGTTAAAGATCACAGTGCATCCTGAACACTAACGACAACTTAGAATAACCTTGTTTTGAAAGCCCCCCATGGTCTCGCTCCAACATTCTCCAGCCCTACAACGCGATCCTCTGATCCCGGCCTCTTGTGCCTTCTCCACCTCCTCCATCACAGCATTGCCGGCTGTGTCTCCAGCTGCCTTAGCCCAAAGCTCGGGAGTTCTCTCCCCAAACCTCTCCTCTCTGTAAGACGCTGCTCAAAACCTAGCTCTTATACCAAGCTTTGGTCAGCTCCCCCAATATCTCCTATATCAGGGGCTCGGGGTGAACTATTGGTGGGTAACGGCCGGGTGAAGCGCCTTGGGATATATTGCTACGTTAGAAGCGCTATATAAATACAAGTTGGTGTTAAAGCTGCAATGGCGAGTGTTCGGAGGAAGGAACGCCGAGCTTGGGTTTCAGTATGACAAGCCGGAGGCGCTCCTTGCGCAACATGCATCGCCCTGGACACGCTTCGTTGCACATCTGTGCTGCGGGATCTAGTCTGCCGTTTACATGCACAGAAGCCCAACCTCTCAGGGGCCGTTTTAAGTGTTGGGCCGAGCCGTGTGAGAGATGCTGTGACTGAGCACAGAGCGCTCCGAGCCGGCATTTGTAGACCGTGTATCAGGGCCACTTCAAAGCAGATGGTTTGCTGGCCAGGACGAGGCAGTATCTTCCAGCACCAGCTGCAGAAACCTCCGCCAATGTCCATGCACGCGGTTTGAATTGGCCTCCCATTCAGGCAGAAGCACAGCCTGTGTTTGGGCGGATGGGTTGCAATCGGCCACCCTCCAGGCGGTGAACGCGCAGCGCAGCGCACGGAACCCGCCAGCATTTCCTCTGCGCTGGTTCTGCGCCGAGATCTCGGTCTGTGGATGTCCGGGAGGGGTCCAAGCCCAGAGCCAGTGCCAGGGCTCAGAGCAGGCCATTCTGTAATTGCCAGAGGTAAGGTCGTGTAGTGGGGCTAGTTATTCAGGGAAAGTGAGTTCCAATCTCACTGTGGCACTTTTGAGAATTTGCGCTCAGTTTTAAAAACCTGCCGTCCTTACCCGACTCTAAACTGCTCCAGAAAGTGGTCTAGCGAGCCACTCAGCTGTATCAAACCACTACAAAGAATTGAGTGCAGCATTTCGAGAAGCCACCCCCACCTTGTCAGGGAGGGCCAATAGATCCCGTAATGGTGCATACTGTCAGTAACTGGGAGTTTTACCCTGGGGGAGGAGTGCATTCTGCATTGGCCACACTTGGTGAAGACTAGTCCTAGTTCAGCATTAAGTCATGATCAGAGCAGATAATCATTGTCACACTAAAGATCTCCAGATAGGGCCGACTTTAGAAATTATAATTTGGTAGCTGACCCATAGTATGTTCCTAAATAACGTTCAGAGTCAACCTGTGCATTGAATGTTGCGCTAACCTAGCCAGTACTCTGACCCAGAGACACAGTGAAAGGTTTATGGGGGTTGTGCCTAAACACAAGCTCAGTGTGTACCACACAGTCCACGCGTGTGCATTTGGGATCTCTCGAAAGCCCGGACCAAACCCCAACAGACTCTTTCAAGGCATGCACAGATGGACATTTTGAAGAATGCCACATTACTGACCAAGTAATGATATTCGTGATGTTTGAGGCCCGCCTATCCTGACTTTGACTGAAATAAACCCAGCTTGTTGGAACAGGAGGTTCCCAATGACCAGGGTTGCCTGTAAGATGTCAGATACCTGTGCTTCCTGTTGGCTCAGTCCGAGCGCGCTCACCCCGTTACACTAGTGGCTGGCTCTCCACACCTCCCTCACGTTGGAGCTGGCGATTACACTGGGGTGCTTATAATGCTCAACAATTGGTCTGCGCTTCCATCAACACAAACTCCTTATGACACCACCCCGTTAAATATCTGCGCGTCCTGTATGTGTCCTGATTTCTAGCACTGGTATCCTTTAAGTATATCCAGGAAGACACTTGGACTAGTGTGCGCGTTTCTTCATGGGTCGGAAATGTCTCTATTTTACGTGACCATCGCTTCAGAAGCCCTTCCCCTCCCCACAATCAACGCCAGTCTAGTTGAGGTTGGGGCACGGTCCTGGGACACTGGGTCAGCAGTAATGGACGTAGCCTCTTTTCCCTGGGCCTGTTCTGAGCAAGTCGTGTTCTTTTTCGATAATGACCATGACGGAAATACACTAGTAAAGTTTTTGATTTAGTACTATAATGCAAGGCTGTGCAAAATAAACCGGTGCTAATCATTGGCGGGCCTGCTCACTCAAAAGCCACTTTTCGCCAATTTAACGGGCAGTTGTGCTTCGGTTTGCATGTGGAAAACCCAATGTTCACCCCTGAAGCAGCCTCAAGTCATGTTGGCTGACAGTTTCTCCTGGTGGGTGAGCAAGATTTGGGGAATTCCGCGAGCGAGAGCTGAATTGTGCCTGTAATAATGGCTGGGAATTGTCATCTCTGCTGCGCTGGGCGTGCATTGCCTGGGAATCCTGGCAAAGCTTCAAATTACCTGTCGTGTTGAAGGGCGGGTGTTTGGAGCAGGGATATCTGGAGGTGGGCATTCTTGAGCGGGGAAAGACAGAATCAAAACGGGTTTAAGTGATGCCTTTACTCTGAATTGAGGAATGGTGATGGGTGACCAATTTATTGAGCGTGGCCCAATGTGCAAGGAAGCATAAATTAGCTGCATCTATGTAACACATTAATCAAGGGAACAATTCAACTTTAATATAAGTGACTCTTTTTATCATTTCTGCGACAGGGTATTCTGTGCTGAAACTACTGTAAATAGCTTGAGGAGTGTGGGGACAATAATGAATTGTTGTATTTATTGTACTGTTCCACTTAGCTAGCTGAACTTTGAAGTGAGATTTTCCATACATACGTACGGTAATAAAGTAACAATGCTGGACATCTTCACCGCTCTGAGTCTCTTTTTGACAATTAGCTTCTTTCCACCTTTCTAACACCATGCTGAGTCTGAAGCAGAAACTGCAACAGAGCTCGCCCTAGTGGACTACTCTGGTAATGCAACTACTGATGTAAATACAATAAAGGGCATATGGTGATAGAGGTTTCTGTGTTCAGAGCCATCTTGTAGTGTATGTTGTTTGTGATATAAAGAATATATCATCATCATCATAGGCAGTCCCTCGGAATCGAGGAAGACTTGCTTCCACTCTTAAAATGAGTCCTTAGGTAACTGAATAGTCCAATACGAGAGCCACAGTCCCTGTCACAGGTGGGACAGATAGTCGTTGAGCGTAAGGGTGGGTGGGACTGGTTTGCCGCACGCTCCTTCCGCTGCCTGTGCTTGGTTTCTGCATGCTCTCGGCAACGAGACTCGAGGAGCTCAGCGCCCTCACAGATGCACTTCCTCCACTTAGGGCGGTCTTTGGCCAGGGACTCCCAGATGTCAGTGGGGATGTTGCACTTTATCAGGGAGGCTTTGAGGGTGTCCTTGTAACGTTTCCTGTGCCTACCTTTGGCTCGTTTGCCGTGAAGGAGTTCCGAGTAGAGCACTTGCTTTGGGAGTCTCCTGCCTGGCATGCGAACAATGTGGCCTGCCCAGCGGAGCTGATCAAGTGTGGTCAGTGCTTCAATGTTGGCGATGTTGGTCTGGTCGAGGATGCTAAATGTTGGCATGTCTGTCCTCCCAGAGGATTTGCAGGATCTTGCGGAGACATCGTTGGTGGTATTTCTCCAGTGGTTTGAGATGTCTACTGTATATGGTCCATGTCTCTGAGCCATACAGGAGGGCGGGTATTACTACGGCTCTGTAGACCATGAGCTTGGTGGCAGATTTGAGGGCCTGATCTTCAAACACTCCTTTCCTCAGGCGGCCGAAGGCTGCACTGGCGCACTGGAGGCGGTGTTGGATCTCGTCGTCAATGTCTGCCCTTGTTGATAAAAGACTCCCGAGGTATGGGAAATGGTCCACGAATATATCACAGACACAAGGAGCATGGTAAAGGTGGAATCCTGGCTGCAATTCTCACCTTTGCTTTACTGATTCATTGAAAACCTTGTAACCAATGCTCCCACGCTGGGAAATATGGAGTAGTGCTTTAAAAAAAAAACCTGTCCGGAATTTCCTGAAACGGTGTAACCGACAGGTTCCAGCGGTCTTCACATCGGTGAGTTACCTCGAAACTGCCTGAGAATCTCATTGGCATGCATGTAAAAACCTGCCTACAACTAATGGGATCAGCGTAAACTATCGTGGACCGAGGGACAATGGGGGAGCAGAGTTATGCTCGCGAGCAGTGGAGGGGTTCCGGCGAGGTGTCGCAGAATCGGTGTAAAAGACCGAGGAAAACCGGGCATCATTCTGTTTCTTTGCGGCGAAAATCGACGTCACGCCGCACTTCCACCGCTGTTTTGGGAAATTCCTGGCCTTTGATGTCAGGTTCATCTGTTAGAAATTTCCAGACACCCGACTCAGATATGGGCTAAAAACAGACAGGGAACTGCCCTAAGTGGAGCAGGTTGATGGGCTGACCTCCCCCCAGGCCTCTCTCTGAAACTGGGCTGTGTGTGTGATGTCCTCCTGTAGATTCTGAGTCCTTCCCTATCGAGGGGCCTCTGGCCACTGCATCATATGCGGCTGACATAAGGACTGCCAACAAAAACCACCCCCACCACACATTGTCCTCTCTTGGGCTGCGATTCTCTTCTGTGGACTGGTTGAATTCCTGCATTTTTTTTTCTGTTACAGTTTTATTTTGATTCACATGAGGCACATCGGAATGTAGCAGCATTTGGTAACTAAAACACAGGGGCTTATGACACAATCGGTAACCTGTGAGGGGAATTTAACCCGATGGCTTAAATCATCAGGGGGTGGAAATTCAGTCGTGCCTCAGTTGGGGCGGTGTCCTGGGCGGAGTGGAGAATTTTTTGCCGGCAAATGGTTTGTGTCTGCCGCCGCAAAATTCATCAGCTGGGCCCTGAGTTTGGAGCGGGGCGCTAAGGGAGGCGTCCACCTCTTTTAGGGCACTCAGCCGGCTGAGCAAGGGAAAATCCCAAGCTAAACAGCCGGCCTCGGAGCATCATAACAGAGGCCTCGGGGGGGGGGGGGGGGGGGAGAATGGGGGTTGAAACTGAAACAAACCCACCAAAAACATTCCCAATACATCGCTCGCGCCACCACAATATAAATCGCCCCCAAAACTTTATAAAAACAATCAGACTTACCCGAGGTTGGCATTACTTACCTCACTGCGGCGTCTACAGCTTCCACAGGCATTCCCACCAGGGGGCGCTACGGGTTGGGCGGCAACCAAAAATCGAGCCTGTGTCACAACCAGGGGCGTTGCACACCATCTCGCCTCTCCCGGGCGGTACTGTTCCGCGCCCCATCGATACCGGCACCAAATGTCCCGGCGGGGCACTGGAAGCTGGCTGCCTGGGCGCAAGTGCTTTCTGCCGCTATTGCCGCCCCCCCCGGGGCACAAGAAGGGGCGGCAGAAGACCGGATTTCCACCCACAGGACTTCTTCAAGACATTGAGCCATAGTGACCGAAGTCCACATCCATAGGTTCCCATATGGTCTCAGTCCATTGAGAGAAGATCATGTTCCCCCTGCACTGTCAGACCCAGTCTTTGGCCTAGTAGTCACACTCCTGCCTCAGAGTTAGAAGGTGCAGGGTTCAATCCCCGCTCCAGTCAGTCCCGGCGAGTGGAGTCGGTGACTCCGGCCTTGAAGTCTGGGCTGACATCCAGCGGGACTCTCGCGCCCAGTGAGTGTGGGGTGGACCCCACTCATTATATGGGTTGTTGTAATGTATTTGCTTCATGAGTCCTTTGCTTAAGAATTCATAGCAACGCATTGCTATTAAGAACTAGTTGGTTTATTAGCAAATGTTTAACAATCACAGTACACATTACCAGTTCATCCACCTGTCTCATCGTGGATCCCCTGAACCCAACTGGCTGTGGTTTTATTGAGTCTTGTGAACATCACGTGACTGGCTAAGCCACTCACAGCTCTACAGCTCTACAAACCTGTGAGCTTACTCACGGGTGCATACAGTACAGATGTGGGAGCCGATACACCCTCCCGCCTTACAGGACTTATCACCCGATTGACCGGTATAAAGGTGGTTACTGAAGGAGTGTTCATGTCGTGGCCTGTCAGACTGTTAACCAGCCTGCGAATCCTTCACCACTTCACTCTGTTCTCCAAGGTTCAAGGGAAGAAAGTGAAGAAATTACATAGATATAGAAACATAGAAACATAGGTGCAGGCCATTCAGCCCTTTGAGCCTGCACCGCCATTCAATATGATCATGCAACTTCAGTACCCCACTCCCTCCTTCTCTCCATAACCCCTTGATCCCTTTAGCCGTAAAGGCCACATCTAACTCCCTCTTGAATATATACAACGAACTGGACTCAACAGCTTTCTGTGGTAGAGAATTCCACAGGTTCATTACTCTCTGGGTGAAAAAGTTTCTCCTCATCTCGGTCCTCTATGGCTTACCCCTTATCCTTAGACTGTGGCCCCTGGTTCTGGACTTCCTCAACACCGGGAACATTCTTCCTGCATCTAACCTGTCCATAATTTTATATGTTTCTATGAGATCCCCTCTCATTTTCTAAATTCCAGTGAATATAAGCCTAGCCGATCCAGTCTTTCTTCATATGTCAGTCCTGCCATCCTCGGAATCAGTCTGGTGAACCTTCGCTGCACTCCCTCAATAGCAAGAATGTCCTTCCTCAGATTAGGAGACCAAAACTGAACACAATATTCAAGGTGTTGTCTCACCAACGCCCTGTACAACTGCAGTACGACCTCTCTGCTCCTATACTCAAATCCCCTCGCTATGAAGGCCAACATGCCATCTGCTTTCTTTACTGCCTGCTGTACCTGCATGCCAACCTTCAATGACTGATGTACCATGACACCCACGTCTTGTTGCACCTCCCCTTTTACTAATAACAATAACTTAAGTTACTAATAACTTAAAACAATAACACCAACCAATCTGAGCAAGTCAACCTTGCAGCTCGTGCTCACCCCCTACTGGCTGATTTCAAAGCAACATTGCCCTCAAAGAATGGGGATGAGTTACTTGCCTGGTCTGTTGGATAAGAAGTCGAACATTGTGCATGGAAATCGGAATAACTCAAAATAACGGGTAACGGCACGAGCTGGGTGTGGGGAGCGATGCCTGCTCTAGAACGGGGTAGGCCTGAGGCGCACCCGATATTGGGCCTCTGGCCTCATTCACACCAGCCCGGCGAGCTGCACACGCACGCTCGGTGTCCACAGGCGGCTTGGCGGCTCGGAGGATTGCAGGAGCGGGCGGTTATGTTGCAGGCAGAGGCACTGAGATTTGTCCTGGGAGAGAGAGGGGAAGGGGTGCGAACAGGAGGGAGGAGCGGGTGATTGGGAGTCAGCAAGGCAAGTGGGGGAGGGGGGGAGGTGGGGGCAGCCACTCGCTTTGGCACAGCAGTGAAGCTGGGAGCAGCCGGAGTATTCAGGCCATTCTGTTATACAAAGCCTCCCTTTTTGGGAGCAAGCTCCAGTGGTCTTGTTTGCTGTGTTGGGGGCCTCGGCGCCTTGGGCCCCCTGTTTCTGTTATATATGCAGACTATAGATATACTCTCTGTGTAGTCACTGTATAGTTGCATAAGATGGAGACTTGTTACCTGATGTACTATCAACAAGGTTTACACTGTGTATATATTATGCTGGCACCACTAGAGGCTGCAACTGGTGGAGACCAGGGTTTCCTGCCCCTGTGGCAGAGGCTGTCCACCAGAGCGCACTGCGGTGGGAGACCTGAGGGTCACCTGCATAGGTGTACAGGGCCCAGTCTAAAAGGCTGGCCACCATGCTTGTGCCTCACTCTGGAGTTATGAATAAAGGACGAAGGTCACTACAGTTTGAGTACAACACATTGCCTCGTGGAGTCATTCATAAGTACATTACAGACATAACAGTTTCCATCTGCAAAGGACCTAACGGCTGTTTCAGGCATGAGCCCTGGACACCTCTTTTCCTGTCTTTACGAATACAGTGGGCGGAGCACTTCCTGCACAGAATCAACGGAGTTCCCCGCCTGTCATATTGGCTGCCTCGCTGCAATTTTGCGCCTGATAAACGGGCGTGGCACCATCAAATTCCGAGGCCCGATTGTCGGCTTAGCTCAGTGGTAGGACTCTCACCCTTGAGAGGGTCGTGGGTTGAAACCTCAGCCCAGGCTTTGAGCATATAATCCAGGATGCCACATCAGTCTCTTCTTCTTAAACGGTCCCTCGAATCGAGGATGCAGTGCTGAGGGAGTGCTGCACTGTCGGAGGTGCCGTCTTTAGGATGAGACGTTAAACCGAAGCTCCATCTGCCTGTTCAGATGGATATAAAAGGTCCCACAACCATATTCGAAGAAGAGCAGGGAGTTCTCTCAGTGTCCTGGCCAGTAAGTGCTCCTCAATCAATAACACCAAAACAGATGAATACTATTGCTATTGACCATGTTTGCGACTGCACTTTAGAACTAATTGATTGGCTGTGCAACGTTTTGGGACATCCTGAAGCTATAAAAGGCACGATATAAATGCAAGTCTGTTTTTTACCATATCCAGAGCTGATTTGGCATAGGGTCACCCATAGAGCCCATCAGTTTCTACACTTCCACCAAATGTAGTTTGATTTCTTGCCTAATTTCTGTAATTTTGCATTGAAGAAAAGCAAGAAAGAAAGACTTGGATTTATATAGCGCCTTTCACAACCACCGGACGTCTCAAAGCGCTTTGCAGCCAATGAAGTACTTTTGGAGTGTAGTCACTGTTGTAATGTAGGAAATGTTGCACTGAAAATATACATTTCTGAGCGAGTCTCAGTGATAATAAATTTATCTTTACCTATACCGTTAGAGTCCCAGATGTAAGTGAGTAGGCAGTTTGTAGCCTGTCGATATTTAACGCTATATGTCAAGTTCTACCACTAGAAGGTCCCGGGGCAGGTGTTTGACTTATTTCTCAGGAGACCGATGTCCCTTTCACTTCCCCTCTCAATGGAGCTTGTGTGCCGTTTGCTTGTGCCGCTGGAGATTAAAAAAGAAAACAAACTATTCCATTTATATAATGCCTGTTGTGTCCTTAGCTGCCCTAGTAATGACTCCACGAGGCAATGTGTTGTACTTGAACTGTAGTGACCTTAGTCCTTTATTAGTTAACTCCAGAGTGAGGATTACACCTGGTGGCCTGCCTTTTATACTAGGCCAGGTACACCTGTACAGGTAACCTACGAGTCTCCCTCTGGTGGCACACCTTGTGATAGTACCATCAGTAGCCATGTAGGATACATAACATCACTCTCTCCCAAGCCTTTAATGCAAATCGCCTGTACATTGACTGTGCTCTGGGCTTAGCTCTATGTGGGCTCTATCTGGTTGACCCTTGGCAGATCGTTTCAATCTTGGGTGAGTGGTTGGTGCAGTAGTGTGCTCATGGTTGCTGTTTGTGTGTGTCCCTGACCACTCCCCACACATATAGATTATGCCGGAGGCTCATTTATACTAGGCCAGGCACACCTGTACAGGTAACCTACAAATCTCCATTCAAGTTCAGGAAAATAGGTTTGCATTACATTTGTGGTTCCATTGTGAGACAAGTACGTTAGACTGGTGAGATACATTATCGATGCAGTGACCGGTGCGTAAGGATAAACTAGTTCCGGAGCTGCTGCATGGTGTTCTGGCAGTCTGGTGGCGGCACAGTGCCCAGTGCTGGCAGTAGGAACCCAGTTGGCTCAATTTGCCTGCTCTTGGAGCTGTTGCCATGGTCCTTAGTGTCGGGCAGGTTCACAGATGCCTGTGACCTCCCTGTCCTTTCTTTGCGCCCTGGGTCACTGCTGCTCCCTGAGGAGCTGTTGTCTAGCAGTGCGCAGGGGACTGCTGACTCGCTGTCTTGGGCGTTGTTTGGTTTGGGAACCTGGCCGGTCCCGGTCCCCTTTGGGGGGAACTGTAGCGGATGACCCTTCGTTTATGGGTATGGCCTCGGTGGTGATGGGGTCTGGGGGACTGCGCTTTAGCACAGTCTGCTCTTTCAGGCTCGTGGCGGTTGGTGCCATTGGGTGCCTGAGAGGTGGAGCCGATCAGGGGCAGGGTATCGATACCAGTGCCGTTGCCCTGCTGAGGTCGCTTGCTCTGTAGCTCGTGCTTGTGGTCACACTCCATGGTGCATAACAATGCTACAGCATTGGGTAGCTCGCTGGACCTGTGTGCTCCTGATGGGTGTCTTCCCGCTGCATTGGCTGCGTGCAGTTGAAATCCTGCGTCGCACAACTTTTCATAACTTATGATGGACACTCTGTGGGTCCGATCGCGATCGATCGACTTTTCCTCGCTGATTGCATGTGCACAATTCAGATCATCAATTACACATTTTACATAATTGCATGACTTTTCCTTGCTCATTGCATGTACACAACTCTGATCATCACTTACACATTTTACATGATCAATTACACATTTTATCTCAAACTCACATTTGCTATTACATTGCTTGAGTGTGAGGAACTGTCCCTTTAATTTTGGTGGGTTGCAGGCCTTCTTTAAGAGAGCCTTGCTTGCTTTACCCCAATCCTCTTCTCCGTTTGGTGCCACGTGTTGTTCCATCAGCTGCACCTCGTGGTCTTGCCGCGGCCATCTTTTTCTTCAGCGCCTCACCTCGTGGTTTGGGCGCCATCTTTCCTCCATCCACGATGTCGACTGCGGTGATCCTCTTCTCCCCGGGTTCTGCCACCGAAGCTGGGAAGTCGCCTTTGGATCCAATTTTCTTCCTCCGGAGTCCTGCCACTGGAGCCTGGAAGGTGCGTTTGGGTCGTCCCAGCTGGATCATCTCCACGCAGTGGTGCTGAGCGGTCTGTGCCTCGGGTGCTGTGCTGGTCTGCTCTCTGGTGCCGGATCCACCCTCAGGTGGGGGCTTGCTTTGCCTCTGAGCGCAGAGGACGTCGATTGCTGGAGGGGTGAGGTCTTCCCACTTCCAATGGATCTTCTTCATCCACTTTCTGCCGAGCAGCGTTGGCCCATCACCTGCAGCAATCCACACCGCGCCATCATGGAGTACCTTTACATCCGCACTACCAACGACTGGGATAAGTTCATCGGTGTAGGTGCGCAGCTTTGCCTGAACCGGGACCAACTTGGGTTGTTCAGCTTGATTGTCCCATAGCCTCTCAAAGGCTTCTTGTTTCATCACTGACTGGCTCGACCCTGTGTCCACTTCCATGAAGACTGGAACACCATCTGTCTCGACTTCCATCTTCAGCGGGGAACACTCGGTGGTGCAGGTAAACATGCCATATACCTCATTGTGGGGCTGGGCTGTCTCTCTGCCTATCGTTTCATAATCCGCGCTGGATTCATGGCCATCTGCAGACTCTTCATCGACACAGTGAGTCATATTTCTCTTACACATTCGCTGGAGGTGGCCCTTTGTGCTGCAGCCTTTGCAAACATAATCTTTAAAGCGGCACTGGTGATCCCTGTGATTCCCTCCGCAATGCCAGCATGGGGCTACTCGAGTAGCCCCCCTCGGAGGACAATGAATTAAGGGACTCGGAGGCCTGTTCTCCCTTCCCTGAGTGGGTTCGCGTTCTACAGTCCAGCCCCTAAACGGTGCCACTCTGTGCACAGTACCTTCCGGGTTTGAGTCCTGAGGGTGAGTCATCTGCCTAGAGCCGCAGGTCGAGGTCATGAATGCCTGGCTCACAGAGATGGCCTTCTGCAGTGTGACTGTGGTATCCGCCGAAAGTAGCTTGTGGCCAATTCCAATGACAAAGATATCCCGCAGCGCTTCGTTGAGGTGGTTGCCGAACTCGCACGTAGCCGCCAGCCTCCTGAGGTCTGCGGCGTATTTCGCGATTTCCTGGCCTTCGGGCCGTCGGTGGGTACAGAACCGGTGTCTGGCTGTGAGGATGCTCTCCTTGGGCTTGAGTTGCTCATAGATCAGTTTAAGCTCCTTGTATATCTTGGTCATTGTCTTCGCTGGTGCCAGCAAGTCCCTGACGAGGCTATAGACAGTGGGCCCACAACTGGTTAGCAGGATAGCTCGGTGCTTATCAGCCAGTGTGGCCGGGTCGTCTCCTGCCTGGTCGTTTGCTGTGAAGAAATGTTCACACCTCTCCACAAAGGCATCACAATCATCACCATCGGCGAACTACTGCAACGTACCAAGGGTAACCATTTTCGCGTGAAGGTTCGTAATCTCGTCGCCAATTGTTGTGTCCTTAGATGCTCCAACAATGACTCCACGAGGCAGTGTGTTGTACTTGAACTGTAGTGACCTTAGTCCTTTATTGATAACTCCAGAGTGAGGATCACACCTGGTGGCCTGCCTTTTATACTAAGCCAGGCACACCTGTACAGGTAACCTACAACTCTCCCACTGCTGTGCCCTCTGGTGGCACACCTTGTGATAGTACCGACAGTAGCCATGTAAGATACATAACAATTCCTTTCACGACATCCCAAAGCACTTTACAGCCAGTGTAGTCACTGTTGTAATGTGGGAAACATGGCAACCAATTTGCGCACAGCAAGCTCCCACAAACAGCATTGAGATAATGACCAGATAATCTGTTTTTTTGATTGAGGGATAAATATTGGCCAGGACACCGGGGATAACTCCGCCGCTCTTCTTCGAACTAGGTCTTCTTCGAACTAGTGCCATGGGTCTTTTACATCTGCCTGAGATTTAACGTCTCATCCGAAAGACGGCACCTCCG
The DNA here is from genome assembly GCF_044704955.1 of Pristiophorus japonicus. Taxonomy (NCBI): domain Eukaryota; kingdom Metazoa; phylum Chordata; class Chondrichthyes; family Pristiophoridae; genus Pristiophorus; species Pristiophorus japonicus. The sequence goes on from NC_091992.1 coordinate 61,453,230, forward strand.
ACAGTGCAGCACTCCCTCAGCACTGCAATGGAATGTCAGCCTAGCTTTTTGTGCGCGGGGTTGGTGGGGGGAGGGGTGCGGGGTGGTGGTTGGGAGGGCGCGGGGTGGTGGGGGGAGGGGTGCGTGGTGGTGGGGGGCAGGGGAGCAGGGTGGGTGGGGGCAGTGTGGTGGGGGAGGGGTGCAGGGTGGTGTGGGAGTGGGGGAGTGGGGTGGGGGGAACAGGGTGGTGGGGGAGGGGTATGGGGTGGTGGGGGGAGGGGTACGGGGTGGTGGAGGGGAGGGGTGGGGTGGTGGGGGAGGGGTACGGGGTGGTGGAGGGGAGGGGTACGGGGTGGTGGGGGAGGGGTACGGGGTGGTGGGGGAGGGGTGCGGGGTGGTGGAGGGGAGGGGTGGGATGGTGGGGGAGGGGTACGGGGTGGTGGAGGGGAGGGGTACGGGGTGGTGGGGGAGGGGTACGGGGTGGTGGAAGGGAGGGGTACGGGGTGGTGGGGGGGCGGGGTGGTGGGGGTGCGGAGGGGGTGCGGGGTGGTGGGGGAGGCGGGGGGTGGGAGTGGGTGGGGACAGGGTGGTGGGGGGTGCGGGGGGGTGTGGGGTGGTGGGGGGGGCGGGGGGGGCAGGGTGGTGGGGAGGGGGAGGTGGATGGTCACAGCTATATATGACGGTGCAGGACCCAACATCTACCAAATATTTGAATTAATATTAGTGTGGAGAAAGATTGAGAGATACAATTCTCAACAGTAGATTGGAATTAAGTCCTTAAGGGTTTCTCTTAAAGAGCGGGGAGTGGGACTGATAGGATCGCTCTTCGAAAGCGCCGGCACAGCCTTGATGGACCGAATGGCCTCTTTCTGCGCTGTACTATTCTGTGATTCTATACTTTGCAGGGAGTCTGGAAGCAGATGAATCCAGTTTAAAGTTATTGGTTGGATCATTGTCCCATATTTACAGGATGAATTGTTCGAAGACAGTTGATGTTGGATTTGAAAGTTAAATGCCTCGACAGTGCTCCAAACTGAAGATGGTGAGCGATTGATGTTTGGCTATAACCAGTCAATTCGCCCCTTTCAGTAATCATCCAGGAGAGCTTAAGGAAATCTTCACCTCCCTGAAACATCTGAGTGATTAATCCTCACTCTTTTAACTCTTGCCACCAGAAACATTTGATCCACAACCGATTGAGGGATCAGCTAATGAAAGAGCATTAATACTGGGGGATTGGAGGCAGTTGCAACCTTTTTAACTGAGTACAAATCCCCACGTTGGAACATCTTATACAATAAATGCTGTCTGAAGATGGATCACTGCAATATACAGATACCCTGACCAGGTATCATTCCTGACTATCCTGTTTCCTTGGTGACATTACTTCGAGGTTTCATGAGCGTTAGTCGACAGTTCGGTACAATACAAGTGTGAGAAATGAGGGTGGGGCTATTCCAATTATACTTTGTCATGGTTATATTGTAAATTCTGCACGAGTTGGGACTGTGAGATTGATGTCATTAATAAGCAATTCTTTATTACAAACTCCACACAAATTCAAAACAAAGTTTCAAATCAAGCTCCCGAGAGTTCTCAAGGGGACTAAAATGATCTGCAACCAGCAACACCCGAGGAACAACAAAAGGTTGGTGCTAATCCTGTGGAACAGAGCACGGTTCCAGCTCAAGCCTTCAAGGCACCCACTTTCCACAGATGCTGGTAGACACCATCTTATGAGGGGTTTGAAGCCATTATCTTCCCCTGTATGTTTGTTGGTTGGCAATTTAATCATGCTGGGGAAGTGGTGGGTGGGGGGGTTGGTGGTGGTGGGTGTGGGGGGGCAGGGGGGGGGATAGGTGGTGGGGGGAGGTAGTGGGGGGGTAGGGTGGGGGGGAAGATGGGTGGGGGGCAGGATAGTGGGGGAGCAGGGTGGGGGGGCAGGGTGGGGGGAGATGGTGGGGGCAGGGTGGGTGGGCAGGGTAGTGGGGGAGATAGTGGGGGGTAGGGTGGGGGGGAAGATGAGTGGGGGGAAAGGTGGGGGGCAGGATAGTGGGGGGCAGGGTGGGGGGAGATGGTTGGGGGGGGGAAGGTGGGTGGGGGTTGGTGTGGGGGCATTCAGCGGAGGGGCCCCCCTGACTGATTTTTCCCACCTTTAGCCGGGTGAGTGGAGAGAGAGTGTCCCTCAGGCACAAACCCAGACACGGAGCTGGATTTTATTGTACTGATCGCGTTATTTATTACAAGGTGAATATAGACACCCCTGTGTCAGCCAATGAGTGCGAGGTGGGGGCGGGACTTGTGGTTTTAACTTAGCATCTCCGGACTCATGACAGTAAACGCTGGAGCTGGGGTTGCTTGTCGGAGAGCGAGTGCAGAAATAAAACCAGTCAATACCTTATTAGAGATGTCACATGCTCTACTGGGTTCTTGCTGGTTGCTTCGGTCCAGACTCTGCACCCTCTGCTGCACACTGTAGGAGTTTTTTTTTATAAATCATTCTCTAGTGTTGGAGAAGGTGCTTAATGCGCAGTGCCTTTCTAGCCCTCAAACCCTGGTGCACCAACCTCCCACAGAGGCAGGCAGGCACCATCTTGTGGGAGCTTTGAAGCCTTTAGTTTCCCCTGTGTGTTGTCAAATTAGTATGCAGGTACAGCAAGCAATTAGAGAGGGAAATGGCACGTTGTCCTTTATTGCAAGAGGGGTTGGAGCACAAGAGTAAGGAAGTCTTTCTGAAATTGTATCGGGCTTTGGTGAGACCACACCTGGAGTACTGTGCACAGTTTTGGCCTCCTTATCTGAGGAAGGATATACTTGTCTTGGAGAGGGTGCATCAAAGGTTCAACAGACTGATCCCTGGGGTCAGAGGGTTGTCCTATGAGGAGAGATTGTGTAGATTGGGTGTAAATTCTCTGGAGTTTAGAAGAATGAGAGGTGATCTCATTGAAACATATAAGATTCTGAGGGGGATTGACAGGGTAGATGCTGAGAGGTTGTTTCCCCCTGGCTGGAGAGTCTAGAACCAGGGGACACAGTCTCAGGATAAGGGGTCGGCCATTTAAGAGGAGGAATTTCTTCACCCAGAGGGTGGTGAATCTTTGGAATTTTCTGCCTCAAAGAGCTGTGGATGTTGAATCATTGAGTATATTCAAGGCTGAGATGGATAGATTTTTGGACTCTAGGGGAATCAAGGGATATGGAGATCGGGCGGGAAAGTGGAATTGAGGAAGATGATCAGCCATGATAGCATTGAATGGCAGAGCAGGCTCGAGGGGTCGTATGGCCTACTCTTGCTCCTAATTCATATGTTCTTATGTTCTAATGAATATTCTCCCTGACAGTAAGGGTGACACAGGGGCAGTGGGACCCCCACCCCTGACTGTAGATGGGCTGGGGGGGGGTGCAGTGCGGGGTGGGGGTTGGGCATACCTTGTCTTCACCACCAGTCGTAAATGCAGGGACTAGAAAACATAGGAATTGCAAGAAGAAATCAGGCCAAGGTCCATCTGATTCACCTTCTAACATCCTGGTAGTCGCATGTTGCAACGATAATGCAGTTGTTGACCAATCACATCGATCGATCTCTGTCAATGAGTCTACAACAGACCCAGACATGACACGAGGAAAATCCCAGTGGGGGAGAGATTTGGGACCACAAGTCCAACGGCCCCTCTTCCTCACCACATCATGTCTCAAATTACTCGTATACTGCATCGATGCATCGTGATCGGGGCCCAGGAGAGGCGAGGATTCGGGGCCCAGAAGAGGCGAGGGCCAGCCCACATTGCGATCTATGGATGGTAGAAGCACGTGGCACTAGGTCCGTGCAGCAGAGCTGGTCTCCAGTCGTCTTGGTTAATCCTTGCCACTGGATCAAGACCTACCTCTGTCAAGCCCGTGTGGTGGCTGTTGTGCACAGGCATCTTCCACCTTTTAGTATGTAGTTTGGGACCTAGATTGTCAGGTCCCTCATCGAAACACCTGTGAACTCATCTATTTTTGTGTGGAAGTGGGTCATCCTCGATACGAGGATCTGCCTAATACTATACTATACTGCATCCCAAAATGTCATTTCTGAAATATGTGTATATATATTAACGATTTAAACTGATATGGCAGGGGGATGGGAACCAATGCAGGGAGACAGAGGGAAACAAAAAGGAGGCAAAAGCAAAAGACAGAAAGGAGATGAGGAAAAGTGGAGGGCAGAGAAACCCAAGGCAAAGAACAAAAAGGGCTACTGTACAGCAAAATTCTAAAAGGACAAAGGGTGTTAAAAGAATAAGTCTGAAAGTTTTGTGTCTTAATGTAAGGAGTATCCGCAATAAAGTGGATGAATTAACTGTGCAAATAGATGTTAACAAATATGATGTGATTGGGATTACGGAGACGTGGCTCCAGGATGATCAGGGCTGGGAACTCAACATCCAGGGGTATTCAACATTCAGGAAAGATAGAATAAAAGGAAAAGGAGGTGGGGTAGCATTGCTGGTTAAGGAGCAAATTAAGGCAATAGTTCGGAAGGACATTAGCTTGGATGATGTGGAATCTATATGGGTAGAGCTGCAGAATACCAAAGGACAAAAAACGTTAGTGGGAGTTGTGTACAGACCTCCAAACAGTAGTAGTGATGTTGGGGAGGGCATCAAACATGAAATTAGGGGTGCGTGCAATAAAGGTGCAGCAGTTATAATGGGTGACTTTAATATGCACATAGATTGGGTTAACCAAACTGGAAGCAATACGGTAGAGGAGGATTTCCTGGAGTGCATAAGGGATGGTTTTTTAGACCAATATGTCGAGGAACCAACTAGGGGGGAGGCCATCTTAGACTGGGTGTTGTGTAATGAGAGAGGATTAATTAGCAATCTCGTTGTGCGAGGCCCCTTGGGGAAGAGTGACCATAATATGGTGGAATTCTGCATTAGGATGGAGAATGAAACAGTTAATTCAGAGACCATGGTCCAGAACTTAAAGAAGGGTAACTTTGAAGGTATGAGGCGTGAATTGGCTAGGATAGATTGGCGAATGATACTGAAGGGGTTGACTGTGGATGGGCAATGGCAGACATTTAGAGACCGCATGGATGAACTACAACAATTGTACATTCCTGTCTGTCGTAAAAATAAAAAAGGGAAGGTGGCTCAACCGTGGCTATCAAGGGAAATCAGGGATAGCATTAAAGCCAAGGAAGTGGCATACAAATTGGCCAGAAATAGCAGAGAACCTGGGGACTGGGAGAAATTTAGAACTCAGCAGAGGAGGACAAAGGGTTTGATTAGGGCAGGAAAAATGGAGTACGAGAAGAAGCTTGCAGGGAACATTAAGACGGATTGCAAAAGTTTCTATAGATATGTAAAGAGAAAAAGGTTAGTAAAGACAAACGTAGGTCCCCTGCAGTCAGAATCAGGGGAAGTCATAACGGGGAACAAAGAAATGGCGGACCAATTGAACAAGTACTTTGGTTCGGTATTCACTGAGGAGGACACAAACAACCTTCCGGATATAAAAGGGATAAAAGGGGTCGGAGGGTCTAGTAAGGAGGAGGAACTGAGGGAAATCCTTATTAGTCGGGAAATTGTGTTGGGGAAATTGATGGGATTGAAGGCCGATAAATCCCCAGGGCCTGATGGACTGCATCCCAGAGTACTTAAGGAGGTGGCCTTGGAAATAGTGGATGCATTGACAGTCATTTTCCAACATTCCATTGACTCTGGATCAGTTCCTATGGAGTGGAGGGTAGCCAATGTAACCCCACTTTTTAAAAATAGGAGGGAGAGAGAAAACAGGGAATTACAGACCGGTCAGCCTGACATCGGTAGTGGGTAAAATGATGGAATCAATTATTAAGGATGTCATCGCAGTGCATTTGGAAAGAGGTAATATGATAGGTCCAAGTCAGCATGGATTTGTGAAAGGGAAATCATGCTTGACAAATCTTCTGGAATTTTTTGAGGATGTTTCCAGTAGAGTGGACAAGGGAGAACCAGTCGATGTGGTATATTTGGACTTTCAGAAGGCTTTCGACAAGGTCCCACACAAGAGATTAATGTGCAAAGTTAAAGCACATGGGATTGGGGGTAGTGTGCTGACATGGATTGAGAACTGGTTGTCAGACAGGAAGCAAAGAGTAGGAGTAAATGGGGACTTTTCAGAATGGCAGGCAGTGACTAGTGGGGTACCGCAAGGTTCTGTGCTGGGGCCCCAGCTGTTTACACTGTACATTAATGATTTAGACGAGGGGATTAAATGTAGTATCTCCAAATTTGCGGATGACACTAAGTTGGGTGGCAGTGTGAGCTGCAAGGAGGATTCTATGAGGCTGCAGAGCGACTTGGATAGGTTAGGTGAGTGGGCAAATGCATGGCAGATGAAGTATAATGTGGATAAATGTGAGGTTATCCACTTTGGTGGTAAAAACAGAGAGACAGACTATTATCTGAATGGTGACAGATTAGGAAAAGGAGAGGTGCAACGAGACCTGGGTGTCATGGTACATCAGTCATTGAAGGTTGGCATGCAGGTACAGCAGGCGGTTAAGAAAGCAAATGGCATGTTGGCCTTCATAGCGAGGGGATTTGAGTACAAGGGCAGGGAGGTGTTGCTACAATTGTACAGGGCCTTGGTGAGGCCACACCTGGAGTATTGTGTACAGTTTTGGTCTCCTAACCTGAGGAAGGACATTCTTGCTATTGAGGGAGTGCAGCGAAGGTTCACCAGACTGATTCCCGGGATGGCGGGACTGACCTATCAAGAAAGACTGGATCAACTGGGCTTGTATTCACTGGAGTTCAGAAGAATGAGAGGGGACCTCATAGAAACGTTTAAAATTCTGACGGGGTTAGACAGGTTAGATGCAGGAAGAATGTTCCCAATGTTGGGGAAGTCCAGAACCAGGGGACACAGTCTAAGGATAAGGGGGAAGCCATTTAGGACCGAGATGAGGAGGAATTTCTTCACCCAGAGAGTGGTGAACCTGTGGAATTCTCTACCACAGAAAGTTGTTGAGGCCAATTCACTAAATATATTCAAAAAGGAGTTAGATGAAGTCCTTACTACTAGGGGAATCAAGGGGTATGGTGAGAAAGCAGGAATGGGGTACTGAAGTTGCATGTTCAGCCATGAACTCATTGAATGGCGGTGCAGGCTAGAAGGGCCGAATGGCTTACTCCTGCACCTATTTTCTATGTTTCTATGTTTCTATTTAGACGTTGGAATCAAAAACACAATTTCTAAATTTGTAGTGACACCAAATTGGGGGAAGATAGTCAATACTGAAAAGGACTGCAACACATTACAGGAGGACATTAATAAACTTGCAGAATGGGCATATAATTGGCAAATTAAGTTCGACACAGATAAATGTGAAGTATTACATTTTGGTAGGAAGAATAGGGAGGTCACTTATTACTGGGAGGGTGAGAGTCTGGTTGGGGTATGGGAGCAAAGGGATCTGGGAGTACAAATACACACATCATTAAAGGTTGCAACACAGGTTAGCAAGGCCATAAAAAGCAAACCAAGCATGAAAGTAGTAATCTCGGGATTGCTACCAGTGCCACGTGCTAGTCAGACTAGGAATCGCAGGATAGTTCAGATGAATACGTGGCTTGAGCAGTGGTGCAGAAGGGAGGGATTCAAATTCCTGGGACATTGGAACCGGTTCTGGGGGAGGTAGGAGCAGTACAAATCAGATGGTCTGCATCTGGGCAGGACCGGAACCAATGTCCTCGGGGGAGTGTTTGCTAGTGCTGTTGGAGAGGAGTTAAACTAATATGGCAGGGGGATGGGAACCTATGCAGGGAGACAGAGGGAAATAAAATGGAGTCAGAAGCAAAAGATAGAAAGGAGAATACTAAAAGTGGAGGGCAGAGAAACCCAAGGCAAAAAACAAAAAGGGCCACATTACAGCAAAATTGTAAAGGGGCAAAGTGTGTTAAAAATACAAGCCTGAAGGCTCTGTGCAAGGAGTATTCGGAATAAGGTGGACGAATTAACTGCGCAGATAGCAGTTCACAGGTATGATGTCATTGGCATCATGGAGACATGGCTCCAGGGTGACCAAGGCTGGGAACTCAACATCCAAGGATTTAGGAAGGATAGACAGAAAGGAAAAGGAGGCGAGGTGGCATTGCTGGTTAAAGAGGAAATCAATGCAATAGTAAGGAGAGACATTAGCCTGGATGATGTGGAATTGGTATGGGTGGAGTTGCGGAATTCCAAAGGGCAGAAAACGCTAGTGGGAGTTGTGTACAGACCACCAAACAGTAGTAGTGAGGTTGGGGACATCATCAAACAAGAAATAAGGGATGTGTGCAATAAAGATACAGCAGTTATCATGGGTGACTTTAATTTACATATTGATTGGGCCAACCAAATTGGTAGCAATGCGGTGGAGGAGGATTTCCTGAAGTGTATTAGGGATGGTTTTCTAGACCAATATATCGAGGAACCAACTAGAGAGCTGGCCATTCTAGACTGAGTGATGTGTAATGAGAAGGGACTAATTAGCAATCTTGTTGTGCGAGGCCCCTTGGGGAAGAGTGACCATAATATGGTAGAATTCTTTATTAAGATGGAGAGTGACACAGATAATTCGGAACTAGGGTCCTGAACTTAAGGAAAGTTAACTTCAACGATATGAGGGGTGAATTGGCTAGAATAGACTGGCAAAGGATACTTAAAGGGTTGACGGTGGATAAGCAATGGCAAACATTTAAAGATCACATGGATGAACTTCAGCAATTGTACATCCCCTGTCTGGAGTAGAAATAAAACGGGGAAGGTGGCTCAACCATGGCTAACAAGGGAAATTAAGGATAGTGTTAACATAAGAACATAAGAACATACAAACTTAAGAACATAAAGCCAAGGCAGGGGCATACAATTTGGCTAGAAAAAGCAACAAACCTGAGGACTGGGAGAAATTTAGAATTCAACAGAGGAAGACTAAGGGTTTAATTAAGAGGGGGAAAATAGAGTACAAGAGGAAGCTTGCTGGGAACATTAAAACTGACTGCAAAAGCTTCTATAAATATGTGAAGAGAAAAAGATTAGTGAAGGCAAACGTAGGTCCCTTGCAGTCGGATTCGGGTGAATTTATAATGGGGAACTAAGAAATGGCAGACCAAATGAATAAATACTTTGGTTCTGTCTTCACGAAGGAAGACACAAATAACCTTCCGATTGTACTAGGGGACAGTAGGTCTAGTGAGAAGGAGGAACTGAAGGATATCCTTATTAGGCAGGAAACTGTGTTAGGGAAACTGATGGGATTGAAGGCTGATAAATCCCCTGGGCCTGATAATCTGCATCCCAGAGTACTTAAGGAAGTAGCCCTAGAAATAGTGGATGCATTGGTGATCATTTTCCAACAGTCTATCGATTCTGGATCAGTTCCTATGGACTGGAGGGTAGCTAATAGAACACCACTTTTTAAAAAAGAGGGAGAGAGAAAACAAGTAATTATAGACCGGTTAGCCTGACATCAGTAGTGGGGAAAATGTTGGAATCAATTATTAAGGATGAAATAGCAGCGCATTTGGAAAGCAGAGACAGGATCAGACCAAGTCAGCATGGATTCTGAAAGGGAAATCATGCTTGACGAATCTTCTGGAATTTTTTGAGGATGTAACTAGCAGAGTGGACAAGGGAGAACCAGTGGATGTGGTGTATTTAGACTTTCAAAAGGCTTTTGACAAGGTCCCGCACAAGAGATTGGTGTGCAAAATCAAAGTGCATGGTATTGGGGGTAATGTACTGACGTGGATAGAGAACTGGTTGGCAGACAGGAAGCAGAGAGTCGGGATAAACGGGTCCTTTTCAGAATGGCAGGCAGTGACTAGTGGAGTGCCGCAGGGCTCAGTGCTGGGACCCCAGCTCTTTACAATATACATGAACGATTTAGATGAAGGAATTGAGTGCAATATCTCCAAGTTTGCAGATGACACTAAACTGGGTGGCGGTGTGAGCTGTGAGGAGGACGCTAAGAGACTGCAGGGTGACTTGGACAGGTTAGGTGAGTGGGCAAATGCATGGCAGATGCAATATAATGTGGATAAATGTGAGGATATCCATTTTGGGGGCAAAAACACGAAGGCAGAATATTATCTGGATGGCGGCAGATTAGGAAAAGTGGAGGTGCAACGAGACCTGGGTGTCATGGTTCATCAGTCACTGAAAGTGGGCATGCAGGTACAGCAGGCGGTGAAGAAGGCAAATGGTATGTTGGCCTTCATTGCTCGGGGATTTGAATATCGGAGCAGGGAGGTCTTACTGCAGTTGTACAGGGCCTTAGTGAGGCCTCACCTTGAGTATTGTGTTCAATTTTGGTCTCCTAATCTGAGGAAGGACGTTGTTGCTATTGAGGGAGTGCAGCGAAAGTTCACCAGACTGATTCCAGGGATGGCTGGACTGTCATATGAGGAGAGACTGGATCAACTGGGCCTTTATTCACTTGAGTTTAGAAGGATAAGAGGGAATCTCATAGAAACGTATAAGATTCTGACGGGACTGGAAAAGTTAGATGCAGGAAGAATGTTCCCGATGTTGGGGAAGTCCAGAACCAGGGGACATAGTCTTAGGGTAAGGAGTTGGCCATTTAGGACTGAGATGAGGAGAAACTTCTTCACTCAGAGAGTTGTTAACCTGTGGAATTCCCTGCCGCAGAGAGTTGTTGATGCCAGTTCATTGGATATATTCAAGAGGGAGTTAGATATGGCCTGTCTCTGTGCTGTATATCCCGTGTAATCCTTTTTATCCAATTTGCATTTGAATGAATAAATATGAACTGATCCCACCGTCTCCCTCGGGTGCCTGTCTCACAGATTGACCACTCGTTCACGAAAATGCCGTTTCTGCAGATTAGTTTAGAACTTCTGCCCCTTCAAGGGCTGATCGTGTCCTCTGGTTCTACTGTTCTGGACACGGTGAGACCACTCATCGTGGTCAACATTATCTAATTCCTTTAGAATCCTGAAAACAACAATTACCTCTCAACCTTCTCTGTTCCAGTGAGAACATGCTTAATTTACATAATGGCTCCTCACAATCCAATCCCTCCCTCCCCTCAATCACTCTGGTCGCTCTTTGCTGTATCCTCTCAATAGCCGCAATACCCCGCGGGGACCAGAACAGTACTCGGTATTCTGCACCATCCCACCAATGATTTATAAAGTGGCAGCATTACCCCACTATTTAAATTCATTAATGTCATTTTAATGCATCCCACCATCTGATGTGCTTTACTCACTGGCACCGGGCATTGTTGCGATAGCTGCAATATATTGACAATCAGGAACCCCAGATCTCTTTCATTTTCCATACACATTAATTTATTTTCATTTAAGTAATCGTCCCTTTCTGAATCTTTTGTCCCCATGTGAAGAACTTCGCATTTTTCCGCATTGAATTTCATCTGCCGCCTGCCTGCCCGATTCCCAAATATATTCTCGTCCTCCTGCAGCTCATCCAGTCCAGCTTCGCAGTCTGTCGCTTTCATCAAATGAACTGATTTTTTGCCGTTTTTAGCTCAGGGTTTTGGAAGCCGATCTTGACACCCAATTGCCTTCCCAGAAAGGATCAGCTAACTGGGCACAGACCTTGCCGAGCTCTTCGACAACTGAAGCGTCGGCAGGAAGGACTCCTTTGCATATCATAAGATGGCACCGCGCAGAACCTCACAAGTTTGTATTGAGAAAATCTGACTCGTGTCCAGTTCTTATCGATGTTCAGGATATGTGGTCTGCAGATGAGTTAACACAACCAGCACAAAACATCCCACTCACACTTTCAAATGGTTCTCTTCCAAAGTAGAAATTAATCATTTTACAAAAATATCCTGTGAAAGACCCAGTTTTAGATGAAGTAGAGAAGTGTTTTATCTACAATTTGGTAACTTGCCAAGTCTGAAGCAATTTGAATAAAGTCTGAAATTGTGCAGTGATACGGTGACCTCCCTGACCTAGAATTGTAGATTAGGCTTCAAGGGTCTTAATCTCTCGATTTCATTTCTTGGAAACCCATTTAAATAGCACATCATGAAATGAATACCATGCCCTAAAGCAAGGGATGTATAACTCTTCTAATGAACCTCATTAAAATGTTAATTTGTCTTGTGCTGATTTCTCAGATGGTTATATTTCCTGCTAAATATAATGTGAGTGTGATGGGGATTAGGGAACGTTCAACATTGAAGATAAACCTTCACAGTGGTTTGGGGGGAGCTTTGCAGTCCAAACCTTGGAAACACTGTCTGTGGGGTCCAGTGGTAAAAAGAAAGACTTAAAAGACTTGCATTTATATAGCGCCTTTCAAGACCACCGGATGTCTCAAAGTGCTTTACAGCCAATAAAGTACTTTTGGAGTGTAGTCACTGTTGTAATGTGGTACCTACCTCCGCCTCCTCCGAATCAGTTAGTTACATTTATGCCCAGTGTAGAACTGAGGCACAGAGAGCTGAAAGGTTACAGGCCTAATTTCAGGTATAAGCTGGGTGCTAACATTGGGCTCCACTCCCTTGGGCTTGGATGGGTAAATGCCAGCCAACCTAATGGATGTTCAAGGACACCCTCAAAGCCTCCTTGATAAGGTGTAACATCCCCACCGACACCTGGGAATCCTTGGCCAAAGACCACCCTAAGTGGAGGCAGAGCATCCGGGAGGGCGCTGAGCACCTTGAGTCTCATCGCCGAGAGCATGCAGAAAACTAGCGCAGACACGGAAGGAGCGTGCGGCAAACCAGTCCCACCCACCCCTTCCTCCAACCACTGTCTGTCCCACCTGTGACAGAGACTGTAATTCCCGTATTGGACTGTTCAGTCACCTGAGAACTCACTTTTAGAGTGGAAGCAAGTCTTCCTCGATTCCGAGGGACTGCCTATGATGATGATAATGATGTCATTGAGGACTGATCTGGCAATGCTGTGATTCTCCTCATGATGGAATAGCACATCAACATTTGGTATACAAGTTAAGGAACAAAGAATGTATTTGGGGGCGCGGGCACACTGACAGAACCTGAGGAATTGTACCCCCTTTGACTGTAAAAGTGCCACTAGGACAGTGGGACCATGCTCCTTGACAATCGCAGTGACATTCAGGCAATGAACCTTGTTTAGGTGACCTCCTTCAGGAAACACAGAAAGCTAGCATGTAGGTACAGCAAGCAAATAGAAAGGGAAATGGCATGTTGTCCTTTATTGCAAGAGGTTTGGAGCACAAGAGTAAGGCAGTCTTGCTACAATTGTATAGGGCTTTGAGGAGACCACACCTGGAGTACTGTGCACAGTTTTGGTCTCCTTACCTGAGGAAGGGTATATTTGCCACACAGGTTCACCAGACTGATCCCTTGGATGAGAGGGCTGTCCTATGAGGAGAGATTGGGCCTATGCTCTCTGGAGTTTAGAAGAATGAGAGGTGATCTCATTCAAACATATAAGATCCTGAGGGGAATTGACAGGGTAGATGCTGAGAGGATGTTTCCCCCTGGCTGGAGAGTCTAGAACCAGGGGGCACAGTCTCAGTATAAGGGGTCGGCCATTTAAGAGGAGGAATTTCTTCACCCAGAGGGTGGTGAATCTTTGGAATTCTCTACCCCAGAGGGCTGTGGATGCTGAGTTCCTGAATATATTCAAGGCTGAGATCGATAGATTTTTGGAGTCTAGGGGAATCAAGGGATATGGGAATCGGGTGGGAAAGTGGAGTTGAGGTCGAAGATCAGCCATGATCTTATTGAATGGCGGAGCAGGCTCGAGGGGCCGTATGGCCTACTCCTGCTCCTAATTCTTATGTTCTTATGTTCTAATGAACCATACCCACTGACAGTAAGGGTGACACAGGACAGTGGGACCCCCACCCCTGACAATTAGGGTGATACAGGTACAGTGGGACAGTACCCCTGACAGTAAGAGTGACACAGGACAGTGACACGAGGGATCAGAATGGACCTAGTAATCATTTTAAGTATTGAACTGAGTTGAATTGAAGAATTTAAGTATAAGAAGAGGTATTTAAGCTATTTTTATCTTCTTGATTGCAAACAGGCCTTATCACAATGACGTGTGTGCAGATTGGACTGAAGATTAAATTGGCCATGTTTAGTATAGTTGTCCAGTAAAACATACAGGCCCCAAACCAAGCCTCTGCACAGAGCCCCACCAGGCAAACCCGCTCCGAACTGGCAGGGATCAGCCGCTCTGGGGAAAAACAGAAATTCATTGCCCTTTTAAATATTGCACAGAATGGGTGTCAGCCGTGGCTCAGTGGTCTCACTCTCGCCTCTGGGTCAGAAGGTCGTGTGTACAAGCTCCATTCGAGAGACGAGCACATATTCCAGGTCCACACTCCCAGAGCAGTGCTGAGGGAGCGCTATACTATCGGAGGTGCCGTATTTCGGATTAGGCATTAAACCGAATCATCCAACTATTGGGTGGAGATAAAAGATATTTTGGCACTATTTTGAAGAAGAGCAGGGGAGTTATCCCCAGTGTCCAGGCAAATACTTATCCCTCAATCAACATCACTAAAACAGATTCTCTGGTCATTATCAAATTGCTGTTTGTGGGAGCTTGCTGTGAGCAAATAAGGTGCCGCGTTTCCCATATTACAATAGTGACCACACTTCAAAAAAAATACTGCATTGGCCGTAAAGTGCTTTGGGACATCCTGAGGTTGTGAAAGACACTACAGAAATGCAAGTCTCTCTTTCTAACACTGATGAGCCAGCAATCAACTCTCCAGATGTCTCTTGCTGACTGATGTTCAACTTTGTTCTCACATTCATACGAGTGACGGCTGATTCTTTCACTCTCTGTCCTCCGCTGTGGGCTATCCCCGATCATCAGTTTATCAGGAGTGTGACGTCTGGAGATTTGAGTCACTGCCCTGGTTGCCAGGGAGCAGGGGAAGCTGTTAATTGCATCTATTTATAGTGAGGCCGCTCTCCATTACATCATCTTGTGGCCTCTCCATGTTGTGTTTCAGACAGGCCGGCACGTCCACGGGGATACCCCTAAAAGTTTTGCAAAGTCAGGGAAAGTAGTATCCGAGGAAACGGTTGCCATTTCAGGAAGTGTGCGAGCGATAGTTGGCATCATGTGACGGGTATTTCTCAAACCCACCAGTGAGTAATTCTGTCTACAGCCGGCTCGATTTCACTGAAAGAGCAGCAGATTTATTGATGACATGACTGCACTGAAAGGGACTCTGGATTCTAGTAACAAAGCTGTGAGCTTTTACAACAACCAATCCCTGAGCTGTCTTAACCGCACCACCCACCAATCACAGAGGAGCCAACTCACTCTGCGACACTGAGAATTCCAGCTCAATAGTTTACACTGTTAGATTAAGTGTCGAGTGAGAGGCAAGATACTGGGCTCTCTGCTATATTCACACAGGCTGTTAAATTTCTATAAATTGCTGTGAGGGTCAGTAACCAGAGGACACAGATTTAAGATAATTCACAAAAGAACCCTGGGAGATGAGGATTTTTTATGCAGCGTGGCAGGAAAATTAATGGAATCCCTATTAAAATTTAGAAAAATCTACAAACCAAAAATATGATAATAAATAGACAGCACAGATTTCAGAAGGGAAAGCCTTGCTTGAGCAACTTCACCGAATTCTTTGAAGCGATACAGAGCATGTATAGAAGGGTAACGCAGTCGATGTAATTTATCTAGATTTTCAAATGGCCTTCGATAAGGACCACTGTTGTTCACAATTTAAATTAACGATTTAGACTAATGAATAAGGTTGGAGAATGCAGAGTGCAAAGTAGCAGAATGGATCGCTGGCTGGCTGCAAGACAGAGAGCAGAGAGTGGGGGTAAAGGGCAGCTATACACAGAGGCAGAAGGTGGGTAGTGGTGTTCCACAAGGATCAGTGCTGGGACCGCTGTTGGTCACAATTTATATTTTAATGATTTAGACTTTGGAATCAAAAACACAATTTTTAAACTTATGGACGACACTAAATTGGGGGGATAGTCAATACTGAGGAGGACTGCAACACAACATAATAAACTTGCACCATGGGCATATAATTGGCAAATGAAGTTCAACACAGAGGTATTTGGGGCCGAAATTCAGGCCCGCCAGAAAACTGCCGGTAGTACTGCCGCTGTGGTTGCGGTTGACATTGGATCGATTTTCGGCGATTTTTTGAAAAAAATATCGGCCAGTGGTAATGACCAGCGGGAATCGGGACTTTGCAGCGGTGTGGGTGGGTAAATTGAGCGCGATTCCCAGGGGGACATTCACGCTTCTGGTGATTTGCAGCTAATGAGCCACTGCTCCCTGGCCTTCTTAAAAGCCGGGGTTTGGTGCTAGGCCCTGACGAGGGAAGGCCTTGCAGTGAAGGCCATGGCTGGTGCTGCTGGACCAAGGAGGGTAATCCGCTTCTCCGATGTGGAGCTGGAGACCCTGATTCAGGCTGTCATGAGAAGAAGGCGAATCCTGTATCCCGATGCAGGGAGACCCAGTCGGGAAGTATTTACACATGCCTGGAGGGAGATAGCTGTGGAGGTCTCAGGGATCTCCATTCATGATTGGACGGCTACCCAATATCAGAAAAGGTGAACGACATCATTCGTCTGATGAAAGTGAGTAACTGTTCCACCAACTGCTGACCTTCCATCTGGGAGCCTCTCCTTCATCTTTCGCTTATTTCCCACCTTCACTGTAGTCACTGAAGCAGCATTTAATTGTTGAGGCCTATATATATATGTGTGTGTGTGTGTGTGTGTTCTCACAATGGAGGCTCCCTCTCATCTCACACTTACAGCTGCATGTCAGGGACAAACACTTGTGCGCTCATTTCTGATGTGTCATCACAATGGTACTCACCAACCATTCGATGTTTTGCCAAACTGGCTCACAACAGGATGGAGCAAAGGAGGACTGGTGGTGGCGAGGCCGAGCTCCAAATCCTCACACCCTTGGAGGAGAGGGTCGAGGCGCTCGTCGGCGGACATAGTGCCTTCCCTGTGGCCACCGGTACTGGCGATGCCAATGTGGGTCAGTGAAGGCCCTCCTTTAATGCTATCTCTCCCTGAATGCTCCAATGCCTACTGTGTCTTTCCCTCTGAAAGTCTCCTGGTTGCAGCCTCCATGCGTCAATCCTCCACCTCCTCCTCACGGCAGCCCTTCTCCTATTTATGATTGCAGTTGCGAGGCCGAGTGACAGCCGAGGCGAGGGAGAGGATCCTCCTGAATCACTGTCGCGAGGCCTGGAGGACAATGAGAAAGATCTCTATCCTGACACCATCGAGGACATTGAGGGCTCCAGCCTTGCGGACACCCTAGAGCGCACTCCATCTGATGCGGAAGAGGAAGAGGAGGACACTGCTGGCAGCAACGCGTCATGGCTTCCATCCACACCCGCGCCAGCTCAGATACCTGGGAGTACACGGTCCGATCCGGTTCGGATAGCAAAGTGATCTGCACTGGGTGTTGCACCGGGGCCTAGCGGGCTGCAGCATGGTGATGGGCTGAGGGAGCCTCGGGTGTTCTGAGCACTCGGGGGAGAGAGTCTGCACCGGAGTTCTGCCAAGGAGGACTCAGACGAGCCTATCGATGTAGCGGCTTATGAAAGAAGGGTGGAGGCCATACATTCCCAGATGTTGGGTGCAATGACGAGGGTGCTGGAGAGGCTGTCGGAAGTGGTGAGGAGTGTGGAGAAGTCCGCCTCCCGCATTGTCGACAGCTCTGCGTACTCCGTGGACCCCACCATTGCCAGTGTGCAGGCGATGGTGGACTCCCAGAGAGACCGTGCGGATCCAGCTGTGATGCCACAACTTGGTGATGTGGCAGCTGCCATTGCAGCACAGGCGCGAGGGAACGAGTGTATCGGTGCTGGTTTGGAGAGGGTTGCCGTGGCCCTGGAAGCTCAGGATGCTCTTCTGCTCTCTGGGCAACAGGCCACGGAGCATCTTACTGCTGCCACGGAGCGTCACACTGCTGCCACGTCTGCTGACTTTGAGACTCTGGCTGTTCTCATGCAGTCTCAGTTTAATGCCACCCAACACCTCAGTGTTGCCTTCACGGCTGGGTCTACCCCGGGCCACAGGGGGACCTTCCGGTGTGGCCCCACAGCCCCGACCTGAGCTCCCTCAGATTGGTGGTGGTGGTATTGTGTCGCCTCCAGGGAGTGACTCAGGCTCCTCGGACCAGGATCCGGATGATGCGCTCTGTCAGGATCACACCATTCCTGGCCCCAGACCTGGCACTCCACCAGTACCTCCACGCATGGCCTCGCCTGAGCCAAGCCAGACTGCACCCTCCCAGGGGGCTGCTGACCAGTCTGCAGCCGGGCCTTCCAGGCTCAAAGCTGGTCGAGGGCGTCCGACAAGGACATCTGCAGCTTCCACACAGGGAGCACAGCAGCCTTCCCAGACCCAGGAGGCAGCCACAGGGGAGACACTGAGGCAAAGTCGCAGGTTAGGCACGCGTAAGAGGGGATAGAAGGAAATACACAAGGGTGGGAAATGAAGTTATTGTGCACGTTTTTTGGACTGCTTTTTGTTGTGTTAATAATTTGCACTGTTTTTGATGATGTCATAAATCTTTATTTTTGCACCTATATCTATAATTTGACGGGGGCCAATTCTGTATGAAGGCACTCATTGGGATGGCCATGGGAAGTATAAGCTGCAGGGTCATGTGGGGATGAGATTATGTGAATCGAGCAGCAATCAGATGTATCGGCACCTCGCCCTTGCAGGGTGGCTCGCGACACGCCTCCTGGTCCTCCTCCTCCTGCGCCTCCTCCTCAGGCGGTACTGCTGGATCAACCTCCAGCGGTTGTCCCCTCATGACAGCCAGATTGTGCAGCATGCAGCAGACTACAACGAAGATGTAGTCCCGTTCAGGTGAGTACTGCAATGTGCCACCAGAGCAGTCTATGCAACAGAACCTCTGTTTGAGGATCCCGATGCAGTGTTCGATGATGCACCTGGTGCCAGAATGAGCGTCATTGTAGGCATGCTCGGCCGCTGTCCTGGGGTTCCAAGGTGAGTCAGCAGCCAGGTGGACAGGGGGATATCCCTTGTCCCCAAGCAGCCATCCACAATCGTGGTTTGGCCCGGTGAAGAGGGCGGGCACACAGGTCTGGCGTAGAATGAATGAATCATGGCTGCTGCCTGGATACCTGGCATCACTGCCAGGAGCCTACACTGGTGGTTACATACACCAGCTACACATTCAGGGAGTGGAATCCCTTTCTGTTCATGACTTTCTCTGGATGGTTCAGTGGCACCTTCAGGCCAACGTGTGTGCAGTCGATGGCCCCCTGCACCCTGGGGAACCCTGCAATCCAGAAAAATCCGGCCTGCTGCTCCACCTGCTTCTCCCTGGTCATGGGGAAGGAGATATATTGGACCTGTTATGTATTGTCCATGTACATTAAATGTATAGTTGCAATGGTGCGCCACAAGGAGCACTGTGGTGGAAGACCCGAAAGTACCTGCGAGACAGAGTATAAAAGGCTGCCCACCACACCTGAAGGGCACTCTGGAGTTACACAATAAAGGACCAAGGTCACAGCAGTTACTACAATGCCAGACTGTGCGGAGTCAGTGATTTGAGTGCTATGTACATCAAAAATTGGTGACGAGAACATGGACGAGCTCTTCATGCAACCATGGCCACTTTGGGCACGCTAAAGGATGTCACAGAGGGTAATGACTGGGATGCCTTTATGGAATGGCTCGAGTATTATTTTATAGCAAACAACCTGACAGGGAACACGAACGCACTGATAGAGAAGCGTAAGGCGATATTGCTGTCCAGTTTTGGCGATGAGGTTTACCGTCTCGTCAGGGATTTGCTGGCACCCGCAAGCGCCAAGGACAAGTCATCTGAGGAGCTGATTGAACTCATTCGTAACCAAATGAAACCGAAGGAGAGCATCCTCACGGCCAGGCACAAATTCTACCACCACTGCAGACCAGAGGGCCAGGATGTCACAAAATATGCTGCGGGCATCAGGAGACTTGCGGCGCCGTGCGATTTGGCACACACCTTAACGAGGCGTTGCGAGACGTCTTTGTCATGGGGATTGGCCATGAGGGTCTCCTCACAAGCTGCTAGCCACTGAACCTACAGTCAGCCTGCAGCAAGCCATCAACATCAGCCGGGCATTTATGACCTCGACTTGCAGCACCAAGCAGATAATCCACACGATCTCGAACCCAGCAGGTACTATTCACAGGATAGCGCCCGTCACATACAAAACTGCAGAACGTGGCTCTGCCCAGGGCAGAGAGCACAGACCTCAGGGTATTGGAACTCAGAGTCCGCCGAGGGGGGCTAATCGAGTAGCACCATGCTGGCGC
Source organism: Pristiophorus japonicus (assembly GCF_044704955.1). Taxonomy (NCBI): domain Eukaryota; kingdom Metazoa; phylum Chordata; class Chondrichthyes; family Pristiophoridae; genus Pristiophorus; species Pristiophorus japonicus. The sequence continues at coordinate 61,473,541 of NC_091992.1, forward strand.
TGCGGAGGAAGCCATGGGGCTCACCGGTGCAGGTTTGCGGAGTATACGTGCAATACCTGCCACACGAAAGGCCACCTTCAGCGTATGTGCAAAAGAAACACGACTCACCGTGTGGCTGAGGAGATGGTAGATGATCTGCTATCCAGCGAGGAGCATTGCAGTTTAGCTCGACGGGCATCCCGGCCCCAGGTAGAAGAAGATGATGCGTTTGGACTGTATACGTGTACCGATGGTTCGGCCCCAGTGATTATGGAAGTCAAGATTAACGGAGTCCCGGTGAATATGGAAGTGGTCGGGTCAGTCGCTGATGAGTCAGGAAACTTTTGATAAACTGTGGATCAACCCAGCTGCATGATCTAAGCTGGTCCCGGTCACGGCGAAGCTGCGTACCTACACCAAGGAACTGATACCTGTCCTTGGCAGAGCAGATGTGCAGGTATCTCACGGTGGTGAGATGCACGGTTTACCTTTGTGGATCATTGCAGGCGATGGGCCGACACTACTCGACAGGAGATGGATGGGGAAGGTCCGTGGGAGCTGGGAAGACTTCATTCCTCCACAGACCGCTGTCCCCCGTGTTCACAGGCAGAGCAGGCCTCCACCTTCGGATCGGATGGCAGCGAAGGAAGCGTGTGTGGGGTTGGGCAGAGCAGCGGTGGCCGTCGACTCCCCCCTGCAAAGTCTGAGAGTGAGAAAGAGGCACTGGAACCAGCAGCAGCGCCGATCGAGCTGGAGAAGCGAGAAGGGCTTTGACGGGCTGCTCCAGCAGGCACCGTCGGCCCGCAGGCAGAGGCGGCCGTTCGCGGGGCTTGCAGCGGGAGGATGTGTGTGTGTGTGGCGACTCCCGGGCAAAAAGGTCAGCTGCGTGGGGTGCTCAGCAGGATACGGCGGTGCGGGGGCCAGTGCGTTGCGGCTCCCAAGTGCCTTCAGAGATGGCGGCAAGCCTCGTGGCAGCAGAGTTCTGCAGAGAGACACAAGCAGGCACCAGCAGAGCACCTAAAATGGCGGCGCCCAGTAGAAACCTCGTGGGCAAAACAAAATGGCGTCTTCAAAGGGAAATGTACCCGGGAGTCTTACACCATTGGCGGTCCCCACAAAGAGACTTTTGTAAGGGCAAGAGCGAGTCAAAATGATTACTGTGATTTGTATGATGACGTGATTTATGACAAGAGTTAATATTTTGATGCTAAAATGATTGAGATGATTGGTGAAAAGAGTTAATATCACAATGCACAGTTAAAAGGGTTAATGGATCTGTGACTAACATGACTAATGGATTAATGCGATTTCTGATTTTATGTGATTTATGCAATTGTTCAGCGGCTGCAGACAAGCCGCAAAGGCAACTATTTACTGAGAACAGAGGCAACGCACTAGTTGCGATACCCTGTCTCAGCGCAGCCCATTACCTCGGGCAAAAAAGGGCAGTATGCCGCCACCATACCTCACCCAGTGGAGCTGGGATTTAATAACTGTTCAGTGTACCTGCAACCTTTTGATATAACTCTTCAACGCATACAAATGTACTGTCTATGTGTACCTGCTTTCTACTGGAGATGATGTTTGTGTTCTTGTATCACCCATGTAAGGACTGCTAATACCACATGCTTGCACCGGATCACAAGCATAATCTCTACATGGGGGGGGGAAGGGGAAAGTGGATGATCATATCACACTCATAAATCAAACAGGACGAACAAGGCCGAGGTCACCGGCAATTTGCTTTTGGAATTGGGTGGGAGGGGAGTGAGATGTTATGTATTGTCCATGTACATTAAATGTATAGTTGCAAGGGTGCGCCACAAGGGGCACTTTGGTGGGAGACCGGAAAGTACTTGCGAGACAGAGTATAAAAGGCTGCCCACCACACCTGAAGGGCACTCTGGAGTTACACAATAAAGGACCAAGGTCATAGCAGTTACTACAACACCAGACTGTGTGGAGTCAGTGATTTGAGTGCGACATACATCACAGGACCCTTTTGTTATAGAGAGCATCAGTCACCTGCCGAATGGAGCGATGGGCGGAGAATTGTGATATATAAGAAATGTCTGCAGTTGCAGACTGGAATGAGCCAGTAGCGTAGACATTGAGAGCTATGATCACATTTGTCTCAATGCCTTGTGTGAGGCTGCAGATCTGGCCACAGGACATTGCACAGCTCCCTCCAGGTGTCCTTCCTGAATCGCAGCCTTCACAGACATTGCTCATCGCTGAGCTCCAGGAAGGAGAACTGACGTCGGTACACCCTCGGGGGAGTGTTTGCTAGTGCTGTTGGGGAGGATTTAAACTAATATGGCAGGGGGATGGGAACCAATGCAGGGAGACAGAGGGAAACAAAAAGGAGCCAAAAGCAAAAGACAGAAAGGAGATGAGGAAAAGTGTAGGGCAGAGAAACCCAAGGCAAAGAACAAAAAGGGCCACTGTACAGCAAAATTCTAAAAGGACAAAGGGTGTTAAAAAAACAAGCCTGAAGGCTTTGTGTCTTAATGCAAGGAGTATCCGCAATAAGGTGGATGAATTAATTGTGCAAATAGATGTTAACAAATATGATGTGATTGGGATTACGGAGACGTGGCTCCAGGATGATCAGGGCTGGGAACTCAACATTCAGGGGTATTCAACATTCAGGAAGGATAGAATAAAAGGAAAAGGAGGTGGGGTAGCATTGCTGGTTAAAGAGGAGATTAATGCAATAGTTAGGAAAGACATTAGCTTGGATGATGTGGAATCTATATGGGTAGAGCTGCAGAACACCAAAGGGCAAAAAACGTTAGTAGGAGTTGTGTACAGACCTCCAAACAGTAATAGGGATGTTGGGGAGGGCATCAAACAGGAAATTAGGGGTGCATGCAATAAAGGTGTAGCAGTTATAATGGGTGACTTTAATATGCACATAGATTGGGCTAGCCAAACTGGAAGCAATACGGTGGAGGAGGATTTCCTGGAGTGCATAAGGGATGGTTTTCTAGACCAATATGTTGAGGAACCAACTAGGGGGGAGGCCATCTTAGACTGGGTGTTGTGTAATGAGAGAGGATTAATTAGCAATCTCATTGTGCGAGGCCCCTTGGGGAAGAGTGACCATAATATGGTGGAATTCTGCATTAGGATGGAGAATGAAACAGTAAATTCAGAGACCATGGTCCAGAACTTAAAGAAGGGTAACTTTGAAGGTATGAGGCGAGAATTGGCTAGGATAGATTGGCGAATGATACTTAGGGGGTTGACTGTGGATGGGCAATGGCAGACATTTAGAGACCGCATGGATGAAGTACAACAATTGTACATTCCTGTCTGGCGTAAAAATAAAAAGGGGAAGGTGGCTCAACCGTGGCTATCTAGGGAAATCAGGGATAGTATTAAAGCCAAGGAAGTGGCATACAAATTGGCCAGAAATAGCAGCGAACCTGGGGACTGGGAGAAATTTAGAACTCAGCAGAGGAGGACAAAGGGTTTGATTAGGACAGGGAAAATGGAGTACGAGAAGAAGCTTGCAGGGAACATTAAGGCGGATTGCAAAAGTTTCTATAGGTATGTAAAGAGAAAAAGGTTGGTGAAGACAAACGTAGGTCCCCTGCAGTCAGAATCAGGGGAAGTCATAACGGGGAACAAAGAAATGGCGGATCAATTGAACAAGTACTTTGGTTCGGTATTCACTAAGGAGGATACAAACAACCTTCCGGATATAAAAGGGGTCAGAGGGTCTAGTAAGGAAGAGGAACTGAGGGAAATCTTTATTAGTCGGGAAATTGTGTTGGGGAAATTGATGGGATTGAAGGCAGATAAATCCCCAGGGCCTGATGGCCTGCATCCTAGAGTACTTAAGGAGGTGGCCTTGGAAATAGCGGATGCATTGACAGTCATTTTCCAACATTCCATTGACTCTGGATCAGTTCCTATGGAGTGGAGGGTAGCCAATGTAACCCCACTTTTTAAAAAAGGAGGGAGAGAGAAAACAGGGAATTATAGACCGGTCAGCCTGACCTCAGTAGTGGGTAAAATGATGGAATCAATTATTAAGGATGTCATAGCAGTGCATCTGGAAAATGGTGACATGATAGGTCCAAGTCAGCATGGATTTGTGAAAGGGAAATCATGCTTGACAAATCTTCTGGAATTTTTTGAGGATGTTTCCAGTAAAGTGGACAAAGGAGAACCAGTTGATGTGGTATATTTGGACTTTCAGAAGGCTTTCGACAAGGTCCCACACAAGAGATTAATGTGCAAAGTTAAAGCACATGGGATTGGGGGTAGTGTGCTGACGTGGATTGAGAACTGGTTGTCAGACAGGAAGCAAAGAGTAGGAGTAAACGGGTACTTTTCAGAATGGCAGGCAGTGACTAGTGGAGTGCCGCAAGGTTCTGTGCTGGGGCCCCAGCTGTTTACATTGTACATTAATGATTTAGACGAGGGGATTAAATGCAGTATCTCCAAATTTGCGGATGATACTAAGTTGGGTGGCAGTGTGAGCTGCGAGGAGGATGCTATTAGGCTGCAGAGTGACTTGGATAGGTTAGGTGAGTGGGCAAATGCATGGCAGATGAAGTATAATGTGGATAAATGTGAGGTTATCCACTTTGGTGGTAAAAACAGAGAGACAGACTATTATCTGAATGGTGACAGATTAGGAAAAGGGAAGGTGCAACGAGACCTGGGTGTCATGGTACATCAGTCATTGAAGGTTGGCATGCAGGTACAGCAGGCGGTTAAGAAAGCAAATGGCATGTTGGCCTTCATAGCGAGGGGATTTGAATACAGGGGCAGGGAGGTGTTGCTACAGTTGTACAGGGCCTTGGTGAGGCCACACCTGGAGTATTGTGTACAGTTTTGGTCTCCTAACTTGAGGAAGGACATTCTTGCTGTTGAGGGAGTGCAGCGAAGGTTCACCAGACTGATTCCCGGGATGGCGGGACTGACCTATCAAGAAAGATTGGATCAATTGGGCTTGTATTCACTGGAGTTCAGAAGAATGAGAGGGGACCTCATAGAAACGTTTAAAATTCTGACGGGTTTAGACAGGTTAGATGCAGAAAGAATGTTCCCAATGTTGGGGAAGTCCAGAACCAGGGGTCACAGTCTGAGGATAAGGGGTAAGCCATTTAGGACCGAGATGAGGAGAAACTTCTTCACCCAGAGAGTGGTGAACCTGTGGAATTCTCTACCACAGAAAGTAGTTGAGGCCAATTCACTAAATATATTCAAAAGGGAGTTAGATGAAGTCCTTACTACTCGGGGGATCAAGGGTTATGGCGAGAAAGCAGGAAGGGGGTACTGAAGTTTCATGTTCAGCCATGAACTCATTGAATGGCGGTGCAGGCTAGAAGGGCTGAATGGCCTGCTCCTGCACCTATTTTCTATGTTTCTATGTTTCTATGTTTGCACGGTAGGGCCTCCTTCACCCAGGTCTTTGCTGGGCCCCTCCGATGGCAGCTGGCCGATCGCCTTCTCCCTCTTCCTGTTGACCCTCCTCAGCCTCTGCAGGCTGAAGCTGGCAAGGCTCCTCTGGTGCGAGGGGTCAGCGTACCTGACCCTCCTCATAACGCCAGCTCTCTCCTGGCCAGCCTCTCGACATGGAGGTCTGCGGCCATTTCCAGGCCCTTCTCCATGTTGGCCAGCCATGGCTGCTGCCTCCCTTGCCTGCTGCCTCTGGACCCGATGCTAACGGCGCTGCCTTCTCCTGTATGCCTTCCTGCCACGCACAATGTGCACAAGGTGTTCCCCTGCCAACACTGAGCCCGTTCTGTCTGCAGGTTCGACCCTCACCAGGAGGCCTCTGTGGAGCAGAGAATGATGCCCACAGGCCACGACTAATCACAGAGAGCGAAAAATGTTTCCAAACTCCACAAAACTTCTCAGAAACCCGCTGCAGTTTTTGCAAATCCCGACAAAGAACTCCGCAAAAGTTTGGTTAAAAAAAACCCGATCCCACCAAACCGCCTTTCTCCTCCGCTGGCGCTCCCGAGAAGCTGGCGGGGGCACCGTCAGGAAACAGGCGGGAATACAGGTGCCGGGGCGAAGCGGCAGCAGTGCGCACTCTGATTGCGTCACCTCGGCCGCAAGCCCCAAACTGCCGCGGAAGTGGGCACCGCCGCACAAACTCCCGCGCTAAATATTGGTCATGGCCGCCATTCCACCACAAAGTGGCGGCCACCGACTCCACCACTCGACTCCGCCACTTGGCCGCGCTTTCCGGCAGGAACGGGCTTTATCGGGACCTTGAATTTCGGCCCCATTAAATTCTGGTAAGAAAAATTAGGAGGTCACATATTACTTGGAAAATAAGAATCTAAATGGGGTAGAAGAGCAAAGAGATCTGGGAGTACAAATCACTAAAGGTTGCGACACAGGTTAGCAAGGCCATAAATAAATCAAACCAAGCACTAGGGTTTATTTTTAGAGGTATAGAATTGAAAAGTAGGGAAGTTATGCTAAACCTGTATCGAACCTTGGTTAGACCACACTTAGAGTACTGCGTACTGTTATGTATGTATGTAAACCTCACCAATATGTAAGACTTGCCACTAGGGGACACACCTGTGGGAGACCTAAGGGTCACCTGTGCACCCTGGGCAAGCAGGTATAAAAGGTGACTCACCATGCTGCTTCCCCACTCTGGAGTCTGAATAAAGAGACCAAGATCACAACAGTTTGAGCTTGTGATATAGTCTTGAGGATTTATTCTGAACATAACACGTACAGTTCTGGTCGCCATATTATAAAAAGGATATAGAGGCACTGGAGAGGGTGCAGAGAAGATTTGCATGGATGATACCAGAAATGCGAGGGTATACATATCAGGAAAGGATGAACAGGCTGGGTCTCTTTTCGCTTGAAAGGAGAAGGCTGAGAGGTGACCTGAGAGGTCTTTAAAATGATGAAAGGTTTGAAAGAATGGATACAGAGAATGTTTCCACTTGCGGGGGAAGAGCATAACTAGAGACCATCAATATCAGATAGCCACTAATAAATCCAATGGGGAATTCAGGAGAATCGTATTTACTCAGAGAGCGGTGAGAATGTGGAACTCGCTGCCACAGGGAGTGGTTGAAGTGAATAGTATAGATACATTTAAGGGGAGGCTAGACAAATGAGGGAGAAAGGAGTAGAAGGTTATGCTGATAGATTTAGATTCAGAGGAAAGACGGGAAGAGGCTCGAGTGGAGCATAAACAGCAGCATGGTCTGGTTGGGCTGAATGGCCTGTTTCTGTGCTGTAAACTCTATGTAATCCTGTGTAATTCTATATGAGTTGTTATGAGCTGGAATACACTGCCTAATAGGGTGGTGGAAGCAGATTCAATAATAACTTTCAAACAGGGATTGGATAAATACTTGAAGGGTATGGGGAGTGGGACTAATTGGCTAGCTGCTTCAAACAGCCTCAAAGTTACAATGGGCTGAATGGCCTCCTTCTGTGCTGTACGATGGTTTGGCCTCGATATTCACTGGGGCGGGATTCACAAGCTGGACAGTGGGGGGCGCGTTCTGTAATGCTTTGGGGTTTTGAGCCCACAGCGAGCGTGGTTATTTAATGGGTTCATCACCTGATTGTCAGGCGCAGATCCCTGTCAGACGGGGAACATAAGAACATAAGAAATAGGAGCAGGAGTAGGCCATACGGCCCCCTCGAGCCTGCTCCACCATTTAATATGATCATGGCTGATCCGATCATGGACTCAGGTCCACTTCCCTGCCCGCTCCCCATAACCCCTTATTCCCTTATCCCAGCAGGCGAAGCCACAGCCCTGAGCAGGTACACTTCGCGTGACTTGCGGTGAAAGTGAGGGGGGGGAGGGATGTGGGTACAGTGTGGTTTGGAGAGTCAGGGGGTGATCGTGGTGGGTCGGAGAGAGGTCGAAGGGAGAGATGGGGTCAGAGGAGAGTCAGTGATTGCGGGGGTGTGAGGGGAGGGGTGATCACGGCGGGTCAGTCAGAGAGAGATCAGAAGCAGAGATGGGGGTCGGAGGAGAGTCAGTGATCGCGGGGGTGTGGGGGAGGGGTGATCACGGCGGGTCAGTCAGAGAGAGATCAGAAGCAGAGATGGGGGTCGGAGGAGAGTCAGTGATCGCGGGGGTGTGGGGGAGGGGTGATCACGGCGGGTCAGTCAGAGAGAGATCAGAAGCAGAGATGGGGGTCGGAGGAGAGTCAGTGATTGCGGGGTGGGTCAATGATCGCGGGGGTGTGGGGGGAGGGGTGATCGTGATGGGGCAGAGAGAGGTTGGAGGGAGAGATGGGGGTCAGAGGAGAGTCAGTGATCGCGGGGTGGGTCAGTGATCGCGGGGGTGTGGGGTAAATCGGGTGTCGATGGTGGAATGTCAGGGAGAGATGGTGGAGGTGGGGGATTGGATTTACAGCGTTAGCCTGGCAGTGACTCTCCTGGCCCTCTTGGCCCACAAGCTGTGCTGTGAAGGCCTTATGGGTCCTGCCCTTCTCATCTCCTTCCAACATGGGTTAAAAATAGAAAGCTTGTTAAAATGGAGGCACGTGGGCTCCTTAAAAGGTTTCAATGACCATCCTGCCTCCTGAGAGTGAAATGGTCATCCGCACCCCATCCCGTCTCCTATAAAACTGGAAGTGGGCGGGTTTGAGGTGTGTTGGGTTCCTGTTTAGATATTTAACATTGTAACTACCCCACCCAAAACAAACCCACCTGTATTTGGGGGTTAAATGGCCCCCTATAATCCTAAGGCCCCTGTCGGGAGAGCCCTCAGCCTGGGGTGTGAGAATGAGCCATGGTCTGCCTTCAGCTCAACACTCAGCCACCATCGACCAGCTGAGAAATACGTGCGGTGGAATGGGCCATTGCTCCCAGTCTCTCCGCTGCCGTTTCTGCTCCCATGTGCTTCACAGCACAACATTGGCAATCTGTCTTCATTTATTAAGCAGCAGAACAGAATATTATGAAGAAGTAAATGAGTTGTCAGCGGTGAATTCCAAGGCCGACGTGCAATGCTGTGGTCAGCCCTGGCATGCTGACACTGGCAGTACATGGCCCGTACCTTTCTTTATTGACTGACTACATTATTTCTTTATGTATTATTCATTCCTGGGATGTGGGCGTCACTGGAAAGGCCAGGATTTATTGCTCATCCCTAAATGTCCTTGAGAAGGTGGTGGTGAGCCGTCTTCTCGAACAGCTGCAGTCTGTGTGGTGAAGGTGCTCCCACAGTGCTGTTAGGATTTTGACCCAGTGACAATGAAGGAACGGCGATATATTTCCAAGTCAGGACGGTGTGTGACTTGGAGGGGAACGTGGAGGTGATGGTGTTCCCATGCGCCTGCTGCCCTTGTCTGTCTAGGTGGTAGAGGTCACGGGTTTGGGAGGTGCTGCCAAAGAAGCCTTGGCGAGTTGCTGCAGAGCATTTTGTAGATGGTACACACTGCAGCCACGGTGCGCCGTGGTGGAGGGAGAGAATGTTGAAGATGGTGGGTGGGGTGCCAATCAAGCGGGCTGCTTTGTTCTGGACGGCGTCGAGCTTCTTGAGTGTTGTTGGAGCTGCACTCATCCAGGTAAGTGGAGAGTATTCCATCACACTCCTGACTTGTGTCCTGTAGATGGTGGAAAGGCTTTGGGGAGTCAGGAGGTGAGACACTCGCCACAGAATACCCAACCTCTGACCCGCTCTTTTAGTGTAAGGGGAGCTTGGGGTGTGGGTTCGAATCCACATTCCCCTGGGGTTCTGTACGTGCGATTTATGAGGATGGGTGAGTAATGAGGCACCAGACACAGTGGGTAAGAGTACAAAATGGCTAATGTTGTTTATTTAGAATAGTAAACACCAAGATAGAGGGCATAGGAAGAGGTCATAAATAGCAGTAATGGCACAATCTCACTCAATAACACGAAAAATCTCGCAACAGGGAAGGGGAAAATAAGAGGTTAAAACATTCCACTCGCACACAACCACACCTCCCACTTCCACCCTTCTTACCAATTCCTATCCTAAATTGAGTCTGTGAGGGTAGTTTGGGCTATGCTCACAATCCTATCAACTCCGGGGTTCTGGGGGCACTTATTTCAGCTCAGGGTATCTCTGGGGTGGGTTTTACGTTGTTGGTCGGTTCGGTTTTCCTCCTCGATGTTGCATTGGTTTCTTCTCTTTGCCTTTCGGTTGGCTGCTAAGCAAAAAGCTGCTGGAGTTAGCACACCTTCCCCAGAGCGAGGGCCCTGTGAAAAACTGACTCAACTCCCAAAAGCTGACTCCAGCCTCCGAAAGCTGACTCCAACTGCTCCCCGCCTCTCTCCAGCTGCTTCCACACCCTGCTGGTTCTGTAGGTCCTATAACCAATTTAGTCCTGGCCTTTTCACGCTCAAACTCAGTTGGTGGTCCATTGTGTAAGTTTGGGCAGGGAGATAGCTTTGAATATTTAATCAGAAGATGTCACAGGTACAGGTAGGTGTGAGGACAGGGGTATTGTTTCAGTGCACATTGGTGCCTCAATGTCTGCTGGTCCATTGTAACAGTCCTGGGAGTCAATCGGTTTGGGCCTCCCCTTTGATGGGCCATTAGGTAGATGATGGTCCACATTAATTAGGGGCGAGTCATATTTTCAAACTGGGCCCTCGCTCTGGGGAAGGTGTGCTTAACTCCAGCTTAGGAGCCAACCGAAAGGCAAAGAGAAGAAACCGATGCAACATCGAGGAGGAAAACCCACCCCAGAGGGACCCCGAGCTGAAATAAGTGCCCCCAGAACCCCGGAGTTGATAGGATTGTGAGTATAGTCCAAACCCCCTCACAGACTCAAATTAGGATAGGAATTGGTAAGAAGGATGGAAGTGGGAGGTGTGGTTGTGTGTGAGTGGAATGTTTTAACCTCTTATTTTTCCCTTCCCTGTTGCGAGATTTTTCGTGTTGTTGAGTGAGATTGTGCCATTACTGCTATTTATGACCTCTTCCTATGCCCTCTATCTTGGTGTTTACTATTCTAAATAAACAACATTAGCCATTTTGTACTCTTACCCACTGTGTCTGGTGCCTCATTACTCACCCATCCTCATAAATCGCACGTACAGAACCCCAGGGGAATGTGGATTCGAACCCACACCCCAAGCTCCCCTTACAATGGTGACCACGAAGATGGGACGTGCGTTGAATGAGGGTGAAGAGACAGTCAGTCTTGGTGGAGAGGAGTATAAAATGGAGGGTAGGATTGCTAGGTATGTAACAGCAAGGATAGACTGCTCAAGGAAGTGGGTGTAGGCGCTGCTGGAGGCTGAACGGCCTGAGGACGCAGCACCCAGGTGGACCCAGAGTAAAGATCATAAAAGATCAGTGGAAAAGGCAGTGTGGCTGATTTGCTTTTGGAAGCAAATACAGGTCTTGGACAGGCAGGTAGACGTCCTGCAGACAGAGTTAGCTGAGCAGAGAGAGGAGCTAGTAAAGACCAGCAAAGAAAGGGAAAAGCTGGATCAGGATTTAAAGTGGGAGAGGCAGGAACGAGAGAGGGATGGAGACAGCTATCGCAACCACAGAGAGTACCTTCAGTCCCAGGAGAGGCAGGGTGAAATGCTGGAATCTAAACCTCTGGGACCAGCTCCAATGTGCTCCACCAGGCAGAGTAGATTCGGACCACCCACAGTGGGTCAGGCTGAGGGTCCCCTACAGAACCAATATGTGGTTCCCCACAGTGCGACCCAGCTGCAGCAGATGGTGGCCCATGTGAATAAACTTACCCGAAAAGGAGACCCCTCTGTCTACTTTATGGAAGTAGAGCAGGTAGGAGACATAAATGACTGCGATGAGGCTGAACGGAGCAAACTGCTCCTGTTCTCACTGGACCCAGCCCTGTGTCAGGCTCTCTCTGCTGAGAGCAAGAGGGGTCAGCGAACAGTGGCCGCTCTCCAGGAGGATATCCTGGAGGCCATGGGGTTGAACGATGGCTGTCCATTCGACCGGGTGCAGGCCACTGTCCAGACACCCGGGGAGACCCCCAGGTGTTCGCTGATCAACTGTGGCCAGTGTATGAGGAAGCCAGTGGGGGGAATTTGGACCGAACCCAGCTGGATGCACACCGACGTGGTCGCTGGCTGCGTCCACTGGTGGCAAACAGCCTACCGGAGTTGTGCGCCCAGGCCAACCTGTGGTTCGATTTCAGAGACCCCCAAGCCACAGAGGAGACGGTGCTGAGGCAGCTGACCCTCTCTTTTCACTTTGGCAGAATCGGGGGGGAAAAACCCACCAAGGGGAAGGTGTGTGAGATCTGCCCCGGCTCTGATAAGAGAGAGTGGAGGCAAGAAAGGAATTGGCCGGCAGGCAGAGAGGTGGTTTGCTACGGGTACGGGAAGACAGGGCACATGAGGAGGGAATGCCGGGCTCCGAGGCAGGAAAAGAGAGGTCCACAGGTCCCAACCTCAGCCCCAGTCCCCGCGGCCGCAAGCCCTCCCAAACCAGCTGTGCCCAGCCCTGCCGCCCCACTCGAGGGTCTCCTCGTGGCTCTGCAGGCACTCTTTACCCAGACTGGGTAGGTCACAGCTGTGACCAGGGGCGAAGTCCCTCAGGCCCAGACCAACACCCCCCAATGACTAGACCCCAAGGAACCCGTGTACCTCTGCCCGGTCACCTATGATGCGTGGAGCAGACCACGTGTCATGATGGAGGTTGAGGGGGTCCGGGGGGAGTATCTGCTGGGCACAGGGGCCTCGGGCACCCTGGTTCATGTAGACGACCCGACCACCTCACCCCTATCCAGTGGGATCCCCTACTGCCTAACCAGCTTCACTGGAGAAGAACACGAGCGCTTCTTCTCCAAACCACTGCAGATACACAGAGGCACCCTCCACACCATGTGGAAGTGTGTCCTTCTGCCGTGGGAGGGAGTGGGTAAAGGCATCCCAGGGGCAGATTTCCTCAGCAGCCAGAAAATTCTGGTCGACCTGAGGAACCACTGTCTGTGGGGCACAGCTGACACCAGGGAGGAGGAAGGTATAGCAGTCATCCAGGGGACGCAGGGGAAGGGTTCCATCTGCACTGTAAAGCCGAAGGAAGGATATGACCTCGGCGCTCTGGTAGACGGCACCCCGATGATCGATCAGGCTTTTGTGCGGGCCAACCTGGCGGCATTTGCCAGGTATAAGCACGACTGTGGACGGGTAAACGGGGTCGAGGTCAGAGTAGATGGGGACCCCATGTCAAAGCCCCAGAAGCAGTATAATTTTCCCAGGGAGGCTGAGGCAGACCTAGAGGTCGCATTGGGATCTCGAGTCAGTCAGGGAGTGTTGAGACCAATAGCCACACATGTGAACTCTCCACTTTGGCCGGTTAGGGAACCAGGCAATTCTTGGAGGGCCACAGTGGACTACCGAGTCCTCAATAAAAATATCCCTGTCTGTGCGCCCACAGTGGCAGCCGTAGCCAACCTAGTCGCAGCCATCCCCGCGTCCGCAGCCGTCTTTACAGTGCTGGACATCTCGAATGGGTTCTAGTCCATCCCGCTGCGACGGGAGGATCAGTACAAATTCAATTTTACATTCAAAGGACAGCAGTATACCTGGAACTGTCTTCCCCAGGGCTTCCACAACAGTCCGAGCGTTTTTCATCAGTGTATGGCCAACTGCCTGAAAGAATTCAGCAGACCCAGACAGCTAGTCCAGTATGTGGACGACCTCCTGCTATTCTCCGATTCGGAGGAAGAGCACAGTCCCCTGCTGGCAGAGCTGTTGGGACTGCTGCACGAGGAGGGTTTTAAAGTAAACCCTAAGAAGGCACAGATCGGCCAGACAGAGGTAAAATTCCTGGGGCTGACTGTGCGGGCAGGGGAGAGAGCCATTGATTAGGCTAAGAGGAGGGTAGTTCAGGAGTTACTGGCTCCGACTACAGTTACAGGGGTGAGGTCGTTCCTGGGTCTGACCGGTTACTGCAGGGACTTCATTGAGGATTACGCAGCCATTGCAGCCCCCCTACTCCAGCTCCTGTGCAAAGGCGTGGAGTGGGAGTGGGAGTGGGATGAGGATGTGATGCAGCGTTTACCCGCCTCAGGGGAGACCTGCAGAAAGCTCCGGCCCTGGGAGCGGTAGATGAGGGCGAGGAATTTTTCCTGGAGGTAGCAGCCAGCGGGGATAGCTTAAGTGCTGTGCTGATGCAACAGCGGCACGGCCAGCTGAGGCCGGTGGTCTACTCCTCCAGGGTCCTCACTGAGGGTTAGAGGGGTTACTCAAACTGTGAAAGGCATCTGCTGGCCACCCACTGGGCTGTGAAGTGGTCGCAGGTGTTTACAGGAGTGTCCCCAATCACCCTCCTCACTCATCACACCCCCACTCAGACGCTGCTGGATGGGAGAATTAAGGATGGGACAGTGAGCAGCGCACGCATTGCTCGCTGGACCCTCATGCTCTCACGGATGGATTTGAGAGTAAAAGGGATGTGTGAGCCCCGACTGGCAGCCAACATGCTGTACCCCGTTGCTCCGTTGAGGGGGTCTGAGACATGGACATAGGGCTCCGGGCGGGGATCCATCCCCACGGCCGGGAGATCGATGTTGACGGGTCCAGCACCGTGGTGGCGGGGGAAAGGCTCACAGGGTGCGGGATTTATGATCCCCAGGCAGGCATTGCCAGGGCCATAAAGCTCCCAACCATCATTAGCGCCCAGCATGCTGAACTGTCGGCAGTCATGTATGTAGTCACCCACCCTGACGAATTCCCACGGCCCTATACTATCTGTTCACATAGTTTGTTCACCTGCAATGCCTGCACGGAGTACCTAGCCATCTGGTCCCGTCACGGGTATACATCTGCAGACGATAAGCCCCTGGCCATAAAACCCCTGTTGCAGCACATCATGCAGGCAGTAGGGACAGGGGCAGACATTTGCATTCACAAAGTAAAGGCCCATTACAAACATGAGCCCAGGGCTGCAGGGAACCAAAAGGCAGATCAGCTGGCCAAAGAGGGAGCCCGAACGGGAACCAAGTGGAACCCGCTCGAGGCAGGCCCCATAGCAGCTATCCGGGACGGACAGGGTACACAAGGGAGCGCAGGGGTGGCTTTGGCCCCTGACCTCCAGCAGGTACAGGCGCGAGATCCCGTCCTCAAGTCCGTCATGGACAAGCTGACTGCGGGAGAAAAGGTCGAAGGACCGTACAGAGGCACAGGCATCCATGTTAGGGAGAAGATGTTGTTTAAAGGAGAGCAGTGGATAGTGCCCCAGCAGCACCAGGGGGAGTTCCTTCAGCTGGCCCACGCAGGCCCTGGAGCTGGACACCCCGGACCGGAGGTCACCTGGCAACGGGTGGAACAGGTCGGATGGTGGCCCCAGCTCCGGGAAGACACTCGTGAATTTTGCGCGAACTGTCTTGTCTGTGCAACCAATAATCCAGATCCCCAGAAAAGAAAGGTGTCTCTAGGACATGCAAGGAGGATAGAGGGACCATGGCAATTGATACAAATCGATTACATAGGGCCCCTACCTGTGGCTAAGGGAGGGTACTGGTACTGCCTGTTTTGGTAGACACTTTCACAAAGTGGGTTGAAGCCTTCCCTTGCCGAACAGCCACATCAGCGGGGACCGCCAGGATATTGATTAGGGAGGTGTTCTCCAGGTGAGGACTTCCACAGTACGTGGAGACCGACCGGAGGAGCCACTTCACGGGACAGGTCATGCAGGCAACCCTTAAGGTGCTGGGGATTGAGGGGAAGTGGCACGTCGCCTACAACCCCCAGTCCTCGGGGCTAGTGGAACGTATGAATAGGAGCTTGAAAGGAAAACTCAGGAAGGAGACTGGGGATTCCCCGCAGAGGTGGGTGGAGAGGTTGCCCCTGGTTTTGATGGGAATCCGGGCCAGCCAGTCGAAAAGCACGGGGTATTCCCCATACGAGCTCATGACTGGAAGAGCCATGCGAACCATGTACTTGCCCCGGTCCTGACGGAAGCTCAGGTAATCGAGGTGAATAGGGACCGTTTTACCAAGAGTCTGTTGGAGCACCTCTAGCAGATTCACTGGCAGGCGGCCACTAACATGGGGAAGAAGCATCAGACCAACCGATTGCTGCTGGAACCGAGCAAACACCATGAGTGGCAGGTGGGGAACCAGGTCATGGTCCGCAACTTTGCCAGGGCCTTTGAGCCACTATACATGGGGCCTTACAGCATTGTCGACAAGGCAAGCCCCATGGTCTACAGGGTCAAGATGCCCCGCCGGGTTAAATGGTTTCACATTAACCAATGTAAACTGTTTAACCCCAACAAGGCAAAACCTTGTGGGAAAGGGCAGCCCTGAGGGATAATCCCGACGGGACGCCCTGAACCCCAGCCCACCACTACAGCCCCACCGATCCCACCACAAGGAGCAGTGAGTTGCTTCACAGGTACAAACTACCCACAGACTTGGGATCCACAGGAAGGGGGATTCCCACCTTACATATGGAACGAGGACTCACCTCCACCCGTTAGGAGATCCGCTCGGACTCCGCAGCCAAGGGTGCCACTGTCCCTAGCAGCCTGTTTTACTTTCCCGAGAGATACTAGGGGAAAAGGGCCGCACAGGGCAGGCAGCCAGTCACTGGATGTGACCCCACAGCCAAGGTCTCCTGACGGGGAAGGGGTTGTACCGGAGACAGGGGCCGCCGACAGTGAGGAGCCTGTCGGGGATAGCTTAGCTTTTGGTGCAGACAACCCAGAGCCTGCAGGAGAGAGGGTGGCGGCGGGTCCCAGTAGTGAGTGGTCCCTGGAAGAACTGAGGAAACGCTGTGAGAGTATCAGCTGCGAGTGGTTTTGGGTGGAACCCTTGTACAACTCAAAGCCCCCAGAGGATATGGGAGTCCCCGGCAGTGAGGAGCCTGCCGGGGGAATTTCTGGAGGGGGTGAGGGGCTGCACCAGCCCAGTAAACACCACCCGAATCTCGGGGGCCACCTTGGCAGGGGAGACAGAGGGGCCGCGGAGGTCGGTCCAATCCAAGAGGCCAAAGGAGAGGTGGTCTCCCCCCTACATTCCCCCGCATAAAAGGAAAACCAAGGAGCGTCCCAGGGATTAGCACAGGCACCCGGGAAGGGTGGCAAGCAGGTTAAAAAGGAGAGCAGTAGGTGTGTACAGATATATATAAAGTTTTCTCTAGTGTAGTGGGGCTCAGGTGGCCTCTGCAATATAGGGAGTATAACAGTGAGGCTTTTGAGCCAATAGGATGGGGGAGCCTGGACTTTTTTTTCTCTCACTTCCCCTTTTGTGTAAGGTTTGTTTGTTGTTTCAAGTGTTTATTAGTTGAAACCCCTTGACTTCCACAGTAAAATTGCGGTTTGCGGTCAGACCGATAGGCACACACAGTTTAACCCCGTGCAGGGGTACTGTGAGGTGTAGACAGAGTGGAAAATGGGGGAGGGATGAGCCAGGGGGCTCAGGGTTTTTGAACCAAATGAGGTTTTGTCTTTCAGGAGAAGAACCAGAGATGAGGAAAATCCTGCTCCTGTGCACCTACATCAGAATGTGCATCAGCTACCGGGGAGAGACTGAAGAAGCCATTATTTTTGATGCTCGGGGGGGCAGGCACCGACTGTCACCACAGGAGAAGGGACACCAGGGGTAGAGGGGACTGCAATATATACCCACAGGGGAAGGTGGCCAGGGTGGGTGGGGTCCAATTCCACTCGATACTCCAGCCACCCCGGGTCACGTATGGGGAAGCATCAGTCTCCTGCCCCAGCATTGAGGTGACCGTATCCCGGGTTAGGGTCGTGGTTGGGAAGAGGGTTCGCCTGACCTGTAAGGGGCACATCCCAGTGGGAAGGTGGTGGTGGCTCAGGAAGCTGAGCAAGGAAACCCGACAGCAGATTGGGAGAGACTGGACAACAGCACCATCACGGGCACCCAGTGGGGAGTGAGTGTGTGTTGGGATAAATGATGGGAGGCGGAATTGGGAGTATGTGTGTGCATGTGGGGATCAGAGAAGATATGCCCGGCAGGCATCTCCATTGCGTTTTCCCGACAGTGGCGGGATGAAGGGGAGGGGATGGGATGGGACCGGAGCATGGTTGCATGCATAGTAAGCCACCCCAGCTCCATCCACGCCACTGAGTTAAGCGCACACCCCAGACAGCCCCTGCCCACAGCCCCGACCGAACCAACTGACATGGACAGATGCCCCACCACCATCCAGGGACCAGAGAACGGTTTGGTTTTGGTTCCCATGGACAAGCTGCTATACCAGGGGGTCCACTACGCCATGACCTCCGTCATCCTAAACCTTACCGAGGTGCACCTACCTGAGTGGTGCCCAAAAGAGACAGAACGCCTCTACCAGGCTCTCCTTCGAGAAATGTTCAGGACATTCTACGAGCTCGATTTTGGCTATTTGAATAAGACTTTGCTCTACAGTCTACAACCCAAAGACAACGCCAAACCGAAAAGACACAGAAGAGGGATCTGGAAAGATGTTTTTACCGGTTTCAACAACGGGGCATCAATGATTAATAGCATGGACAATTATGTAGCACATTTCGGATACCACATTCCAATTTTACCAGAGCATCTGACAGATCTGTTCAAAGCAGCACAAAAATCCCAGAAACATTATTTCACCCTACTACAAAAAACAGTAAAATTGGGAGCCCAGATAGCTGACTTAAATTCAAGGCCCTGGTGGGATTGGGGGTTGGACGTAGAGGTTCCAGCCTGGGACCGCATCCTCTCTCACGCCCTGGTAGTGGCAAGGCTGATCATTGTAGCTGATTTGCTGACGATCCGCTGCCAGCTTAGGAGAAAGGGCCGTCGATTAAAAATTGAGAAAGCTATGTGGTAGGCCAAGTCAAAGGCCAAACGAAAAGGGAGGGCTAGCAAAGTCTATGCAGTATGACGGGACTGATTGTACGAGCCGAATGTATTGCACTGTAAAGAAAAGTCTGTACCTTGTAAAAGGTCTGTACCTCCCTATCTGTAATACTATGATGTGTGATACTGTGTACTATTATGAATTTGGTGAAGGGTATTGGTTGAGAAGCATTTTTACATTTTCAGTATTGTATTGATTCCAAATGTATGAATACCATTGGTGTACTTTAATGTTTTATCGTGGGTTTAGGTAAGATTTGGGGAAGATTGGCTCTGTGAGAGGGAAAAGGTTTTGCTTCACATTTTGAAAACACCCTGAGACAGAGTGTTTTAATGGGGGAATGTAAGGTTCGAAAATCCACGGCCGCATTTTATTGGAACACCCTAAGGACAAGAAAACTACCATGGGATCGTCCTATACATTTTAAATGAACATTTTTGGCCAAGTAAAATCCTCAGACCAGGCAGGCTGGGAAACATGTGGGCGGATACAGACATTGTGGAGTCTGGCTCACAAGTGAGACAGAGACACTGGACAATGGGGGAAAAGGGCATTCTGGCAGGCCAATCAGGGGTCGAGTCGGGCCTGAAGCGGGGAAATCCTCAACCAATGGGGACTACCCGGCCCAGTTTGAAAATATGATTCACCCCCAATGAATGTGGACCATCATCTACCTAATGGCCCATCAAAGGGGAGGCCCAAACCGATTGACTCCCAGGACTGTTACAATGGACCAGCAGACGTTGAGGCACCAATGTGCACTGAAACAATATCCCTGTCCTCACACCTACCTGTACCTGTGACATCTTCTGATTAAATATTCAAAGCTATCTCCCCGCCCAAACTTACACAATGGACCTTCAACTGAGGTTGAGCGTGAAAAGGCCAGAACAAAATTGGATACAAAGATAGGAGCTACAGAACCAGCAGTCGGGAGTCAGCTTTTGGAGGTTGGAGGTTGGAGTCAACTTTTGCATTGAGTTGTAGAGTTGAGTTAAGAAGGTGGGAGTCAGTTTTCATTGTGGTTGAGTTGAGTCAGCTTTTCACAGGGCCCTGGCTCTGGGGAAGGTGTGCTTAACTCCAGCAGCTTTTTGCTTAAGAGCCAACCGAGAGGCAAATAGAAGAAACCGACGCAACATCGAGGAGGAAAACCGAACCAACCAACATCGTAAAACCCACCCCAGAGGGACCCCGAGCTGAAATAAGTGCCCCCAGAACCCCGGAGTTGATAGGATTGTGAGCATAGCCCAAACTCCCCTCACAGACTCAATTTAGGATAGGAATTGGTAAGAAGGGTGGAAGTGGGAGGTGTGGTTGTGTGTAAGTGGAATGTTTCAACCTCTTATTTTCCCCTTCCCTGTTGCGAGAATCTTTCATAGAAACATAGAAACATAGAAAATAGGTGCAGGAGCAGGCCATTCAGCCCTTCTAGCCTGCACCGCCATTCAATGAGTTCATGGCTGAACATGAAACTTCAGTACCCCCTTCCTGCTTTCTCGCCATAACCCTTGATCCCCCTAGTAGTAAGGACTTCATCTAACTCCCTTTTGAATATATTTAGTGAATTGGCCTCAACTACTTTCTGTGGTAGAGAATTCCACAGGTTCACCACTCTCTGGGTGAAGAAGTTTCTCCTCATCTCGGTCCTAAATGGCTTACCCCTTATCCTTAGACTGTGACCTCTGGTTCTGGACTTCCCCAACATTGGGAACATTCTTCCTGCATCTAACCTGTCTAAACCCGTCAGAATTTTAAACGTTTCTATGAGGTCCCCTCTCATTCTTCTGAACTCCAGTGAATACAAGCCCAGTTGATCCAGTCTTTCTTGATAGGTCAGTCCCGCCATCCCGGGAATCAGTCTGGTGAATCTTCGCTGCACTCCCTCAATAGCAAGAATGTCCTTCCTCAAGTTAGGAGACCAAAACTGTACACAATACTCCAGGTGTGGCCTCACCAAGGCCCTGTACAACTGTAGCAACACCTCCCTGCCCCTGTATTCAAATCCCCTCGCTATGAAGGCCAACATGCCATTTGCTTTCTTAACCGCCTGCTGTACCTGCATGCTAACCTTCAATGACTGATGTACCATGACACCCAGGTCTCGTTGCACCTTCCCTTTTCCTAATCTGTCACCATTCAGATAATAGTCTGTCTCTCTGCTTTTACCACCAAAGTGGATAACCTCACATTTATCCACATTATACTTCATCTGCCATGCATTTGCCCACTCACCTAACCTATCCAAGTCACTCTGCAGCCTAATAGCATCCTCCTCGCAGCTCACACTGCCACCCAACTTAGTGTCATCCGCAAATTTGGAGATACTGCATTTAATCCCCTCGTCTAAATCATTAATGTACAATGTAAACAGCTGGGGCCCCAGCACAGAACCTTGCGGCACCCCACTAGTCACTGCCTGCCATTCTGAAAAGTACCCGTTTACTCTTGTGTGGGACCTTGTCGAAAGCCTTCTGAAAGTCCAAATATACCACATCAACTGGTTCTCCTTCGTCCACTTTACTGGAAACATCCTCAAAAAATTCCAGAAGATTTGTCAAGCATGATTTCCCTTTCACAAATCCATGCTGACTTGGACCTATCATGTCACCATTTTCCAGATGCACTGCTATGACATCCTTAATAATTGATTCCATCATTTTACCCACTACTGAGGTCAGACTGACCGGTCTATAATTCCCTGTTTTCTCTCTCCCTCCTTTTTTAAAAAGTGGGGTTACATTGGCTACCCTCCACTCCATAGGAACTGATCCAGAGTCAATGGAATGTTGGAAAATGACTGTCAATGCATCCGCTATTTCCAAGGCCACCTCCTTAAGTACTCTGGGATGCAGTCCATCAGGCCCTGGGGATTTATCGGCCTTCAATCCCATCAATTTCCCCAACACAATTTCCCGACTAATAAAGATTTCCCTCAGTTCCCCTTCCTTACTAGACCCTCTGACCCCTTTTATATCCGGAAGGTTGTTTGTATCCTCCTTAGTGAATACCGAACCAAAGTACTTGTTCAATTGGTCTGCCATTTCTTTGTTCCCCGTTATGACTTCCCCTGATTCTGACTGCAGGGGACCTACGTTTGTCTTTACTAACCTTTTTCTCTTTACATACCTATAGAAACTTTTGCAATCCACCTTAATGTTCCCTGCAAGCTTCTTCTCGTACTCCATTTTCCCTGCCCTAATCAAACCCTTTGTCCTCCTCTGCTGAGTTCTAAATTTCTCCCAGTCCCCAGGTTCACTGCTATTTCTGGCCAATTTGTATGCCACTTCCTTGGCTTTAATACTATCCCTGATTTCCCTAGATAGCCACGGTTGAGCCACCTTCCCTTTTTTATTTTTACGCCAGACAGGAATGTACAATTGTTGTAATTCATCCATGCGGTCTCTAAATGTCTGCCATTGCCCATCCACAGTCAACCCCCTAAGTATCATTCGCCAATCTATCCTAGCCAATTCACGTCTCATACTTTCAAAGTTACCCTTCTTTAAGTTCTGGACCATGGTCTCTGAATTTACTGTTTCATTCTCCATCCTAATGCAGAAATCCACCATATTATGGTCACTCTTCCCCAAGGGGCCTCGCACAATGAGATTGCTAATTAATCCTCTCTCATTACACAACACCCAGTCTAAGATGGCCTCCCCCCTAGTTGGTTCCTCAACATATTGGTCTAGAAAACCATCCCTTATGCACTCCAGGAAATCCACCTCCACCGTATTGCTTCCAGTTTGGCTAGCCCAATCTATGTGCATATTAAAGTCACCCATTATAACTGCTACACCTTTATTGCATGCACCCCTAATTTCCTGTTTGATGCCCTCCCCAACATCCCTATTACTGTTTGGAGGTCTGTACACAACTCCTACTAACGTTTTTTGCCCTTTGCTGTTCTGCAGCTCTACCCATATAGATTCCACATCATCCAAGCTAATGTCCTTCCTAACTATTGCATTAATCTCCTCTTTAACCAACAATGCTACCCCACCTCCTTTTCCTTTTATTCTATCCTTCCTGAATGTTGAATACCCCTGAATGTTGAGTTCCCAGCCCTGATCATCCTGGAGCCACGTCTCCGTAATCCCAATCACATCATATTTATTAACATCTATTTGCACAATTAATTCATCCACCTTATTGCGGATACTCCTTGCATTAAGACACAAAGCCTTCAGGCTTGTTTTTTTAACACCCTTTGTCCTTTTAGAATTTTGCTGTACAGTGGCCCTTTTTGTTCTTTGCCTTGGGTTTCTCCGCCCTCCACTTTTCCTCATCTCCTTTCTGTCTTTTGCTTTTGCCTCCTTTTTGTTTCCCTCTGTCTCCCTGCATTGGTTCCCATCCCCCTGCCATATTAGTTTAAATCCTCCCCAACAGCACTAGCAAACACTCCCCCTAGGACATTGGTTCCGGTCCTGCCCAGGTGCAGACCGTCCGGTTTATACTGGTCCCACCTCCCCCAGAACCGGTCCCAATGCCCCAGGAATTTGAATCCCTCCCTGCTGCACCACTGCTCAAGCCACGTATTCATCTGCGCTATCCTGCGATTCCTACTCTGACTATCACGTGGCACTGGTAGCAATCCCGAGATTACTACTTTTGAGGTCCCAATTTTTAATTTAGCTCCTAGCTCCTTAAATTCGTTTCGTAGGACCTCATCCCTTTTTTTACCTATGTCGTTGGTACCAATGTGCACCACGACAACTGGCTGTTCTCCCTCCCATTTCAGAATGTCCTACACCCGCTCCGAGACATCCTTGACCCTTGCACCAGGGAGGCAACATACCATCCTGGAGTCTCGGTCGCGGCCGCAGAAATGCCTATCTATTCCCCTCACCATTGAATCCCCTATCACTATTGCTGTCCCACTCTTTTTCTTGCCCTCCTGTGCAGCAGAGCCAGCCACGGTGCCATGAACTTGGCTGCTGCTGCCCTCCCCTGATGAGTCATCCCCCTCAACAGTACTCAAAACAGTGTATCTGTTTTGCAGGGGGATGACCACAGGGGACCCCTGCACTACCTTCCTTGCACTACTCTTCCTGCTGGTCTTCCATTCCCTAGCTGGCTGTGGACCCTTTCCCTGCGGTAAGACCAACTCACTACACGTGATACTCACGTCATTCTCAGCATCGTGGATGCTCCAGAGCGAATCCACCCTCAGCTCCAACTCCGCAACGCTGTTGGGTGAGATTGTGCCATTACTGCTATGTATGAGCTCTTCCTATGCCCTCTATCTTTGTGTTTACTATTCTA
This sequence comes from Pristiophorus japonicus, assembly GCF_044704955.1. NCBI lineage: Eukaryota > Metazoa > Chordata > Chondrichthyes > Pristiophoridae > Pristiophorus > Pristiophorus japonicus. Next base: position 61,497,565 of record NC_091992.1, read on the forward strand.
AATAAACAACATTAGCCATTTTGCACTCTTACCCACTGTGTCTGGTGCCTCATTACTCACCCATCCTCATAAATCGCACGTACAGAACCCCAGGGGAGTGTGGATTCGAACCCACACCCCAAGCTCCCCTTACAGTAGCCACAGTATTTATGTGGCTGGTCCAGTTAAGTTTCTGGTCAATGGTGACCCCCAGGATGTTGGTGGTGGGGGATTCAGCGATGGTAATGCCATTGAATATCAAGGGGCGGTCTAGACTCTTGCCTGTTGGAGACAGTCATTGCCTGGCACTTGTGTGGCATGAATTTTACTTGTCGCTTATCAGCCCAAGCCTGAATGCCATCCAGGTCTTGCTGCATGCAGGCATAGACTGCTCCATTATTTGAGGAGTTGCGAATGAAACTGAACACTGTGCAATCATCACTGTGCGAACAGCCCCACCTTTGACCTGATGATGGAGGGCAGGTCATTGATGAAGCAGCTGAAGATGGTTGGGCCTAGGACGCTGCCCTGAGGAACTCCTGCAGTGATGTCCTGGGGCTGAGATGATTGACCTCCAACCACCACAATCATCTTCCTTTGTGTTAGGTATGACTTGAGCCAGTGGAGAGTTTTCCCCCTGATTCCCATTGACTTCAGTTTTACTAGGGCTCCTTGATGCCACACTTGGTCAAATGCTGCCTTGATGTCAAGGGCAGTCACTCTCCCCTCACCTCTGGAATTCAGCTCTTTTGGCCATGTTTGGACCAAGGCTGAAATGATGTCTGGAGCCGAGTGAACATCGGTGAGCAGGTTATTGGTGAGTAAGTGCTGCTTGATAGCACTGTCGACGACACCTTCCATCACTTTGCCGATGATTTGAGAGTAGACTAATAGGGCGGTAATTGGCCAGATTGGATTTGTTCTGCTTTTTGTGGACAGCACATACCTGGGCAGTTTTCCACATTGTCGGGTAGCTGCCAGTGTTGTAGCTGTACTGGAACAGCTTGGCTAGAGACACGGCTAGTTCTGGAGCCCAAGTCTTCAGCACGACAGCCATAGCTTTTGTTGCATTCAGTATGCTCAGCCACTTCTTGATATCACATGGAGTGAATCAAATTGGCTGAAGACTGTCTTCTGTGATAGTGGGATGTCAGGAGGAGGCTGATATGGATCATCCACTAGGCACTTCTGGCTGAAGATGGTTGCAAACGCTTCAGCCTTGTCTTTTGCACTCACGTGCTGGGCTTCGCCATCATTGAGGATGGGGATATTCATTGAGCCTCCCCCTCCCGTTAGTTGTTTAATGGTCCACCACCATTCACGACTGGATGTGGCAAGACTGCAGAGCTTTGATCTGATCCATTGATTGTGGGATTGCTTTGTTCTGTTTATAGCATGTTGCTTCCACTGCTCAGCATGCATGTAGTCCTGTGTTGTAGCCCCCCCGGGTTGTCCCTCATTTTTAGGTACACCTGGTGCTGCTGCTGGCATGCTCTTCTACACTCCTCATTGAACCAGGGTTGGTCCCCTGGCTTGATGGTAATGGTAGAGTGAGGGATATGCCAGGCCATGAGGTTACAGATTGTGGTGGGATACAATTCTGCTGCTGCTGATGGCCCACAGCGCCTCATGGATGCCCAGTTTTGAGCTGCTGGATCTGTTCTGAATCTATCCCATTTAGCACGGTGGTAGTGCCACACAACACGATGGAGGGTGTCCTCAGCATGAAGACAGCACTTTGTCTCCACAAGGACTGTGCAGTGGTCACTGCGAGCAATGCTGTCATGGACAGATTCACCTATGACAGGTAGATTGGTGAGGATGAGATCAAGTAGGTTTTACCCTCGTGTTGGTTAGTGTGCAATGGCTACACTTCAAACTTGTTAACTAAAGTGTGTTCCCCTGAACTGCCACACAAATGTAATAATGGTATCAGTCCACTAATAACATCCTTAAATGTTATGTTCCAGAACTACTGGGCTGCAAATCTCCTCCTGTCATGTCAAGACATTGTCGCAAATAAGGACAGAGGGTTATGGGTAGATTTTCCAAATTGACATGGTCAGTGGGCAAAAATTCATGATGCCCTCTCCCAGATTGAGCACAAAATTCCCAGGTAGCCTGAAGCATAAGTTGAGCAAGTTGGATTGGGACTGGGGCGGGGGGGGGGTGGGGAAATTAATCAACGGAAAATATTTCCCCTTTAGTGTCAGCTGTGGCTCAATGGGCAGCACTCTTGCCTCTGAGTCAAAATATTGTGGGTTCAAGTCCCACTCCAGGAACTTGAGCACATAAATCTAGGCTGACACTCCCAGTGCAGTGCTGAGGGAGTACTGCACTGTCAGAGGTGTTGCCTTTTGGATGAGATGTTAAACCGAGGCCCTGTCTGCCCACTCAGGTGGATGAAAAAGATCCCATGGCACTATTTTGAAGAAGAGCAGGGGAGTTATCCCCAGTGTCCTGGCCAATATTTATCCCTCAATCAACATAACAAAAAAAAAAGATCTGGTCATTATCACATTGCTGTTTGTGGGAGTTTGCTGTGTGCACAAATTGGCTGCCGCGTTTCCCACATTACAACAGTGACTACACTCCAAAAGTACTTAATTGGCTGTAAAGTGTTTTGAGACACCTGGTGGTCGGGAAAGGTGCTACAGAAAGGCAAGCCTTTAAGGGCCCGCAATTGATGAACTCACCGCCCGCTGCCGCCAACATTCCTCTGGAAGACCCGCCCATTGCCACTTTGGGAGTGGCCTGGAGCGGGCGGGACGTGAGAGCTGCCGGGAAGCGCCTTTTGACGTCGGCGGACAGCCGAGTGGTGCAACTGACCTCCCGCCCACCGAGCTCCCAGATTCCTGCGGGCCGGAGTCAGCGGGAGTTGGCGGCAGAACGGGGATGGACCGCTGTGAGGAGGCTGGTCTGTCCCCGACGGTGAGTCTGAAGAACATGAAAAAAAGGTGAATAAACATTCTTTTGTTTGTTTTTCCACAGCGACTTACCTCCACGGGGACCCCTGAAGGTCTTCCGATGGTTTTTTTCCGGATGATTTTTATTTTCAGGTCTTCGACTCTCCGTGGGCCCCGACTCCATCCTCGGCGGCACTTGGGCGGCAAGCGCCTCTGTCGCCGAGAATGAGGGCTTCTGTCCGCTGCCACCCAGATTGGCGGCGTAAGTCCCTCATTTGCCATCCGCCGACCTTCGAGGGACTTTGTTGATGAATATCTTGCCCAAAGAACGATCCAGTACCTCGGCGGCCATTGGCGGTCCTTTGGGCGGCACTTGGGCGGGCGGGGGCCTTCACCAATTGCAGACCCTTAGTCTTTCGACGGTTGATTTGTTGCTGACCCAGGTAATCTGTATTGGTTGTGGATCAGGCAGAAACCTTGAGGTGAAATAGAATGTAACTCAGGAACTTTATCTTTTCAAGAGTTAATTAGTTAAATAATCAGTGGACCATTATGAGAGTGAGGTGGGAATAACATCGCACAAGGAGCGGGGCTAGTTGGGAGAACGGCCACTCGTGGATGAAGTTAGCCGACTTCTTCTCTAATTTAAAACAAAACAAAACAGGATCCAATTAATGTTTTTTAATCGTTCCTGGCTTCAGAAGTAAAGAGAAAACCCTTTTTGAAAAATTTGGCACAGAAAACTTCCCAACACACTGATGGGCCTTTGCCAAAGATCGCAAATGTGTTTTTTTTTAAAGAAATCAAAGGCCCAGACAGCAAGTGCCAAACATGACCGAAACGCTTAGAAATGGAAAGTTGGACAGGCATCACATGGCCCTTTTATTATTTTTGTTACTGTAGCATTTTCCCTAAGTTCCAGATTCCATTGCTTTCCAGCCTCCGCGATGGCCCACGGAAAGGAGAAGAGGGGGCATTGTTACCACCCACGGTAGCTCCTTGGCAACCGTGGTGAGCTGCAGGAGGCAGACTTTATCTGATCCTCTCGCCCTTTCCACTGAGGGCTGGCTGCTTCTTGCTGCCTCTTGTGACGCTGGGGTTAGGTTGAGCTCGCTCTGCTGTCAACTTAACTCAACAGCCCGAACCGAAGTGCGGGTTACTGCGGAAGATAAAAGGTCCAGCTTCCATTTAACTTGCATCATAGCAGTGCACGCGGAGCTGATGGTTTGTTTTTCTGTCAGCACTGCTTTCATTCTCTGCCTTGGACAATCGCCTCTGTAAGCACGATCGCTTTCATCCGTTGCCAGAACACCACAGCTCCTCGAAGTGTTCCACCCCGGATCTCTTCATCTTTCCAGAGCAGCCCTTCACATCATTCCCTCAGATCTTTCTGTCCATCGATATACACCTTCCCCCAGATTTATTTATCTCCCTCCATCTTCAGCTCAGATCACTTTCATTTCCCCCTCACCTTTACCGTCAATATTTATCTTTCTTTCCCATTCTATTATTCCCTCCTCCCCACCTCTCCTTTTCCAGACTCTGTCTCTCTCACATTTGGACACCAATACTGATCTTTCAGTTTTAGTCCCCTAACTGGCCCTTTTACATGGATGAGTTGTGTCATGATTATTCCCTTATCACCTAATTTGCCGACAGATTTGTCCATCAACAGTTAAAGTCATAACGTTAGCAGGCAGATCAATAAAGTTAAGAACTAGTTATTCCCCCTTCAGCAGGGAACAGTCACATTGATTTAAAATCAAAGTGTCAGGGCCTAGAAATCTGCCTGGGATGGCAGCGTCGCAATCAATGGACCCGAATATCGGGCGCTGGTTATACCGACCAAACCATCCGATACTGTCTGTTCCGACCCTCCGCCTGAGGCCAAAGTCTCATACCCCAAGGATGGAGCAAGAAAAGACTTGCATTTCTAGAGCACCTTTCATGACCTCAGGACATTCCCAAACACTTCGCAGCCAATGAGGTACTTTTGCAGTGCAGCAATGTGGGAGACACGGCAGCCAATTTGCGCACAGCTCGCTCCCACAAACCAGCAATTGGTAACAACAGCAACATGTATCTATATAGCACCAATAACATTGTGAAACATCCCAAGGTGCTTCACAGGAGTATTGTGAGATTTAAAAAATTTGACACCGAGCCGCTTTATGAGAAATTAGCGCAGGTGACCAAGGTTTTAAGGAGCGTCCTGAAGGAGGAAAGAGAAGTAATGAGGTTTAGGGAGTTCCAGAGCTGGGGGTCCAGGCAACAGAAGGCACGGCCGCCAATGGTTGAGCGATTATAATCAGGGATTCTCAAGAGGGCAGAATTAACGTCGATAACAATCAAATGATCTGTTTTGGTGATGTTGGTTGGCCACAGGATCTTTTACATCCACCTGAGAGAGCAGACGGGGCCTCGGTTTAATGTCTCATCCGAAAGATGGCACCTCCGACAGTGCAGCCTTCCCTCAGCACTGCACTGGGAGTGTCAGCCTGGATTTTGTGCTCAAGTCCCTGGAGTGGGACATGAACGCACGACCTCCTGTCGCAGAGACAAGAGTGCTGCCCACTGAGCCAGTGGGAAACAGAATTGGAGGCGTTTACTGAGTGTGTGTGAGAGCTGAACTCAAGTTGCCAATAGTCACTAACTCAGACTGCTTCATTAACTGTGTCATTCTAGATGCGTGTGCTGATTCATCTTGTTCAGACTGAGTGATTTCAGGAGCTCTGATCATCAGCATTCACTGCTTAAAAATGTTCACAGTTGGAGAGAAAAATCGAAATAAAAAACAACAGGTATTAGTCATAATTCTTTGCAGCCGCTGAATTCGTTTCAAAGTGACGGTGAATCTAAACCGCTCCGGCTCGTTGTGGTTCGGTTGCACACTGGGTGCGGCTTTCTCGCCCGACTGCTGGGTCTATCTGCTCCAATGGGCAGTGATGTCACCTTCATCATCATAGGCAGTCCCTCAGAATCGAAAAATGAGTCCTTAGGTGGCTGAATAGTCCAATATGAGAGCCACAGTTCCTGTCACAGGAGGGACAGACAGTCGTTGAGGGAAGGGGAGGGTGGGACTGGTTTGCCGCACGCTCTTTCCGCTGCCTGCGCTTGATTTCTGCATGCTCTCGGCGACGAGACTCAAGGTGCTCAGCGCCCTCCCGGATGCACTTCCTCCACTTAGGGCGGTCTTTGGCCAGGGACTCCCAGGTGTCAGTGGGGATGTTGCACTTTATCAGGGAAGCTTTGAGGGTGTACTTGAAACATTTCCTCTGCCCAACCTTGGCTCGTTTGCCATGGAGGAATTCCGAGTAGAGCGCTTGCACGAGTCAGGTCGTGGTGAAGGGGTTCCTTACTGCTTGGCTGTTGGTTTTACCAACCAAGATACTGTTCCTTGGCCCTTCCCCAGCTCTGATCTGCCCACAGTGCCCTGTGTGTCAATATTGGTCAAGTGATCAAATGAAAGAGAAATGTAGCCATCAGTTATCAGAATTGATCTGTGTTCAATTTTTTGAACCCATTTTATTTTCTCTAATTATGCCCACTTGTGCATCCCTGATTATAATCGCTCAACCATTGGTGGCCGTGCCTTTTGTTGCCTGGGCCCCAAGTTCTGGAACTCCCTCCCTGAACCTCTCCGCCCCTCTACCTCTCTTTCCTCCTTCAAGATTCTCCTTAAAACCTACCTCTTTGACCCAGCTTATCTGCCCTCATTTCTTCTAATGTGTCTCGGTGTCAAATTTATTTGTTTCGTTTTATAACACGGCTGTGAAGCGCCTTGGGACGTTTTACTGCGTTAAAGATGCTATATAAATACAAGTTGTTGTTGTAGTTCTCCATCCTGGTGCACCCGAGTGTGATCTGTAATCTCACCGCTCACCCTCTCCCTCTCACTCCCTTGCTCTCCCTCTCACCCTCTCTTTCCCTCTTCCTCTCACTCCCTCCCTCTCTCTTGCTCCCTTTCCCGCTCTCTCTCTCTTGCTCCCTTTCCCTCTCACTCCCTCTCTCTCCCTTTCCTGCTCACTCCCTCTCTCTCTCTCCCTCTCACTCCCTCTCTCTCTCTCCCTTTCCCTCTCTCTCTCTCTCTCGCTCCCTTTCCCTCTCACTCCCTCTCTCTCTCTCCCTCTCACTCCCTCTCTCTCTCCCTTTCCCGCTCACTCCCTCTCTCTCTCTCTCGCTCCCTTTCCCGCTCACTCTCTCTCTTGCTCCCTCTCCCTCTCACTCCCTCTCTCTCTCTCCCTCTCCCTCTCACTCCCTCTCTCTCTTTCCCGCTCACTCCCTCTCTCTCTCTCCCTTTCCCGCTCACTCCCTCTCTCTCTCTCCCTCTCCCTCTCACACCCTCTCTCTCTCTCCCTCTCCCTCCCTCTCTCTCTCTCTCTTTCCCGCTCACTCCCTCTCTCTCTCTCCCTCTCCCTCTCACTCCCTCTCTCTCCCTTTCCCGCTCACTCCCTCTCTCTCTCTCCCTCTCCTGCTCACTCCCTCTCTCTCTCTCGCTCCCTTTCCCGCTCACTCTCTCTCATTCCTTCTCCCTCTCACTCCCTCTCTCTCTCCCTTTCCCGCTCACTCTCCCTCTCTCTCTCCCTCTCGCTCCCTCTCTGTCTCTCCCTTTCCCGCTCACTCCCTCCCTCTCTCTCGCTCTCCCTCTCACTCCCTCTCTCCCTCTCTCTCTCTCCCTTTCCTACTCACTCCCTCTCTCTCTCTCTCCCTCTCCCTCTCACTCCCTCTCTCTCTCTCTCCCTCTCCCTCTCACTCCCTCTCTCTCTCTCTTTCCCGCTCACTTCTCTCTCTCTCCCTCTCCCTCTCTCTCTCCCTCTTCCTCTCACTCCCTCTCTCCCTCTCGCTCCCTCCCTCTCCCTCTCTCTCTCTCTCTCCCTCTCCCTCTCACTGCCTCTCTCTCTACCTCTCCCTCTCACTCCCTCTCTCTCTCTCTACCTCTCCCTCTCACTCCCTCTCTCTCTCTCTCTCTTTCCCGTTCACTCCCTCTCCCTTTCCCGCTCACTCCCTCTCTCTCTCTCTCTCTCTCCCTCTCACTCCCTCTCTCGCTCCCTCTCCCTCCCTCTCTCTCTCTCTCTTTCCCGCTCACTCCCTCTCCCTTTCCCGCTCACTCCCTCTCTCTCTCTCTCCCTCTCCCTCTCACTCCCTCTCTCGCTCCCTCTCCCTCCCTCTCTCTCTCTCTCCCTCTCTCTCTCTCTCCCTCTCGCTCCCTCCCTCTCCCTCTCTCTCTCTCTCTCCCTCTCCCTCTCCCTCTCACTGCCTCTCTCTCTACCTCTCCCTCTCACTGCCTCTCTCTCTCTCTACCTCTCCCTCTCACTCCCTCTCTCTCTCTCTCCCTCTCCCTCTCACTCTCTCTCTCTCTCTCCCTTTCCCACTCACTCCCTCTCTCTCTCTCTCCCTCTCCCTCTCACTCCCTCTCTCGCTCCCTTTCCCGCTCACTCTGTCTCTCGCTCCCTCTCCCTCTCACTCCCTCTCTCTCTCTCCCTTTCCCGCTCACTCCCTCTCTCTCTCCCTCTCGCTCTCACTCCCTCTCTCTCTCTCCCTCTCGCTCTCACTCCCTCTCTCTCTCTCCCTCTCCCTCTCACTCCCTCTCTCTCTCTCCCTTTCCCGCTCACTCCCTCTCTCTCTCTCCCTCTCCCTCTCACTCCCTCTCTCTCCCTTTCCCGCTCACTCCCTCTCTCTCTCCCTCTCCCTCTCACTCCCTCTCTCGCTCCCTCTCCCTCTCACTTCCTCCCTCTCCCTCTCTCTCTCTCCCTCTCACTCCTTCTCTCTCTCCCTTTCCCACTCATTCCCTCTATCTCTCTCCCTCTTCCTCTCACTCCCTCTCTCACTCCCTCTCCCTCTCACTCCCTCCCTCTCCCTCTCTCTCTCCCTCTCACTGCCTCTCTCTCTACCTCTCCCTCTCACTCCCTCTCTCTCTACCTCTCCCTCTCACTCCCTCTCTCTCTCTCTCTCACTCCCTCTCTCTCTACCTCTCCCTCTCACTCCTTCTCTCTCTCTCCCTCTCACTCCCTCTCTCTCTACCTCTCTCTCTCTCACTCCCTCTCTCTCTCCCTTTCTCTCTGAATCTCCTCTTTCATTTCGCACTCCCTTGCTCTTCTCTTTCAATTCTTGCTCCCTCGCCATCCTCCTTAACTTTCACTCTCCTCATTTCTTTCTGCTTTCTATTTTTCTTTTCCTTTTTAAAAATCTGTGTCCCATTTCTGTCGTGGCTTTGCTGCCCCCTGGAGCGAAAGCCGAGGTTTGCAGCTATAAGCCCACAATGAGAGTTTGTGATACGAGCTCTGAATGTCTGATGCTTGTCAAGCCCATGATTCTGATGGTTTAACGGAGGTGAGATATAGAAGTTGGGCAACTTTATGGTTGCCAATTTTTTTCTGAAAATTATTTAAATTTTTACAAGTTTGTTATGAATTATATCTTGTTATAAATTTTTATCCTCGTATTCAAAGCCCTCCGTGGCCTCGCCCCTCCCTATCTCTGAGATCTCTGCGCTCCTCCAATTCTCACCTCTTGTGATTCCCCTTCACCCCACCATCGGCGGCCGTGCCTTCAGTTGCCCAGGCCCTAAGCTCTGTAATTCTCTCCCTAAACCTCACCGCCTCTCCCTCCTCCTTAAACCCTACCTCGTTGGTCAACTGTCCTCATATCTCCTTATGTGGCTCGATGCCAAATTTGTCTGGTTACGCTCCTGTGAAGCACCTTGGGACCTTTTACTACGTTAAAGGTGCGATATTACAACAACAACCACTTGCATATGCAAGTTGTTGTTGTATCGGTCACTTATATGTACTTGGCTAGCTAAGAAAACAAGATGGCTTAAAAGATCTGGGAGTCCTCTGGAGAGGGGACCCTAGGTTTTGTGACATTGGGAGGAAGGATTCTAGGGTCTGGGAGCACTGGGAGGGTGTCCTGACAATAGGGAACACTTGTCTGGGACCACGGGTTCCCAATTTGTAAAGTGCACTTTACGCTGAAATTGCGTTTACTGAATGTATGCACACATAGAGTTGGCAAATATAGAATAACACTAAAACTGTATCTCTAGCACAGCTGTTAACCATCAGTCGGTAATCGGAACCTTTCCGTTTGCTTCATAAGCTTTTAAAAAATCAATTCATTAATTTTAGAAAAAGAATAAAAGAACTCAAATTAAGATAAGGAAAGTTACTCCTCTCCTCTTGACCGGTGGTCTGAGGCCATGGAGCTTCTTTGGGCACTGGAGTCGGGGGGTGGGGCTGACACTGCTGGCAGTCACAACGTCGGTGATGTGGACCCACATCGTTCTCTCTGGACGGCCTCCTGGCCCCTGTGGGTAGAGGGCCTGTCTTGCAGTGTTGATCCCCTACACAAAGCTGAAGTGCTGCGTGCGAGACCCTGGGTGCCCCTTCCCTGGCTTGCTGAGCCATTTGTGTTAGTGCTGAAGCACTTTTACCAGTTTTTGAGTTTCGGTAGGGAATTTAGATTTAAGTGCTGAAGTCTTCCATTTGGGACTTCTTTTTAGAAACATAGAAACATAGAAAATAGGTGCAGGAGTAGGCCATTCGGCCCTTCTAGCCTGCACCACCATTCAATGAGTTCATGGCTGAACATGCAACTTCAGTACCCCATTCCTGCTTTCTCACCATACCCCTTGATTCCCCTAGTAGTAAGGACTTCATCTAACTCCTTTTTGAATATATTTAGTGAATTGGCCTCAACAACTTTCTGTGGTAGAGAATTCCACAGGTTCACCACTTTCTGGGTGAAGAAATTCCTCCTCATCTCGGTCCTAAATGGCTTCCCCCTTATCCTTAGACTGTGTCCCCTGGTTCTGGACTTCCCCAACATTGGGAACATTCTTCCTGCATCTAACCTGTCTAACCCCGTCAGAATTTTAAACGTTTCTATGAGGTCCCCTCTCATTCTTCTGAACTCCAGTGAATACAAGCCCAGTTGATCCAGTCTTTCTTGATAGGTCAGTCCCGCCATCCCGGGAATCAGTCTGGTGAATCTTCGCTGCACTCCCTCAATAGCAAGAATGTCCTTCCTCAGGTTAGGAGACCAAAACTGTACACAATACTCCAGGTGTGGCCTCACCAAGGCCCTGTACAATTGTAGCAACACCTCCCTGCCCTTGTACTCAAATCCCCTCGCTATGAAGGCCAACATGCCACTTGCTTTCTTAACCGCCTGCTGTACCTGCATGCCAACCTTCAATGACTGATGTACCATGACACCCAGGTCTCTTTGCACCTGCCCTTTTCCTAATCTGTCACTATTCAGATAATAGTCTGTCTCTCTGTTTTTACCACCAAAGTGGATAACCTCACATTTATCCACATTATACTTCATCTGCCATGCATTTGCCCACTCACCTAACCTATCCAAGTCGCTCTGCAGCCTCATAGAATCCTCCTTGCAGCTCACACTGTCACCCAACTTAGTGTCATCCGCAAATTTGGAGATACTACATTTAATCCCCTCATCTAAATCATTAATGTACAGTGTAAACAGCTGGGGCCCCAGCACAGAACCTTGCGGTACCCCACTAGTCACTGCCTGCCATTCTGAAAAGTCCCCATTTACTCCTACTCTTTGCTTCCTGTCTGACAACCAGTTCTCAATCCATGTCAGCACACTACCCCCAATCCCATGTGCTTTAACTTTGCACATTAATCTCTTGTGTGGGACCTTGTCGAAAGCCTTCTGAAAGTCCAAATATACCACATCGACTGGTTCTCCCTTGTCCACTCTACTGGAAACATCCTCAAAAAATTCCAGAAGATTTGTCAAGCATGATTTCCCTTTCACAAATCCATGCTGACTTGGACCTATCATATTACCTCTTTCCAAATGCACTGCGATGACATCCTTAATAATTGATTCCATCATTTTACCTACTACTGATGTCAGGCTGACCGGTCTGTAATTCCCTGTTTTCTCTCTCCCTCCTTTTTTAATGTTAATTTTCTTTTAAAGTCAGTAAGGGCTGAAAAATGCATTTTTTCATTTGCTTTTAATTTTTATTAGTGCTGATCACATTGCCTTTTTAATTAACTATGATTCAACGCGTGCTCCATAGCCTCGCTCCCAGAGGCTGTCAGAAGCTGGAAAGCCGCTCTTAGCTGGGAACTTTGACTCCCATGCCTGCACTAACGCCCCATGAGGGCGTTACACAGTAAGTTAGCTTGGGCTTTTCTCCGATTGCGTTTCATCCATGTTCAGCGGCGTTAACCCAAGTTGCTGATGACACCGGCAACTCTCGTGGCGGCCACAAATTCTTCTCCCTTTCGGATGTGATGTTAAACCGAGGCCCCGTCTGCCCTCTCAGGTGGACGTAAAAGATCCCATGGCACTATTTCGAAGAAGAGCAGGGGAGTTATCCCCGGTGTCCTGGCCAATATTTATCCCTCAATCAACATAACAAAAAAACACATTTTCCGTCATTATCACATTGCTGTTTGTGGAAGCTTGCTGTGCGCAAATTGGCTGCCGAGTTACCCACATTACAACAATGACTACACTCCCAAAGTATTTCATTGGCTGCAAAGCGCTTTGAGACGTCTGATGGTCGTGAAAGATGCGATAGAAATGCATGACTTTCTTTCTTTGTTCTCCCTGTGTCTCTCTCTGTTGTTTATCTCACTCTCGTTCACTCTTTCTCTCAGCTTGATATGCTTTCTGAAGTAAGAGATGAATAGCATTCTTTTAAACATTTAGTTGAAAAGCCATTCAAATTCATCATTCAATTTGTGTCCAAACCAGTTTCAAAAACGTTACCTGGATAAGGCTGAAGGCTATTGAAAATTGCCCTCCAGTTGTACAAGAAGCACACAGGTTTCTAGCCTATCTAGCTTTTGACATACATTCCTACTTCTGCAGTTCTGATTTGTTACTTTGAGACAATCAACAAAGTGTGATGGCAAATTGCTGACACACCCATTATCAAATGTGACAAAAACGTTGACATAGGGTGTTCCTGTTACGTTCAGAATAACTCCACGAGACTGTGTTGTAAGCTCAAACCATTGCAACCTTAGTCTCTTTAATATAACTCCAAAGTGAGGCAGCAGCGTGGTGGACTGCCTTTTATACCTGCTTGCCCAGGGTACACAGGTAACCCATAGGTCTCCCACAGGTGTGCCCCCTAGTGGCAAGTCTTTCACACAGGTGAGGTTCACATACAGAACATCACTTCCCCCAAAGTCTTGAGTACAAGTTATTTACAGGTTGAGGCGATCTGGCGCTCTGTGATCCCCTGATCGATCGCCTGAGTTGAGTTGGTCGAATCATCGCTGCACGACCGCGTGGCTGGTCTGATCAGACTGTCGGGCATGGTGGGTTCATCCTCGTGGTTGACCGCGAGGTCGATTGCTCGTTGGGTGTGTGATGGTGGATCATAGATGGTAAAGTCTTATTCAAACTGTTCTTGGTAGTCCGTGAATCGCAGTTTGGTCTGATCCAGGTGCTTTCTGCACGTTTGCCCATTCAACAATTTCACAACAAACACTCTATTCCCCTCCTTGGCTAAGACAGTGCCAGCAATCCACTTGAGATCATGACCGTAATTAAGAACAAACACCGGATCATTAACCTCAATGTCACGTGATACAGCTGCGCGATCGTGGTACACGTTATGCCTGTGCCGCCGGGTTTCTGCGTGATCATTGAGATCTGGGTGGGCTAAGGTGAGCCTGGTTTTGAGCGCTCTCTTCATTAACAACTCTGCAGGGGGAACCCCGGTGAGCGAGTGGGGGTGTGTCCGGTAGCTGAGCAGGACCCTGGCTAACTGTGTCTGCAAGGAATCATCTGTTACGTGCCTCAAGCTTTGCTTGATGGTTTGGACTGCCCGTTCTGCTTGGCCGTTGGATGCAGGCTTAAATGGGGCAGACCTGACATGCTTAATGCCATTGCAGGTCATGTACTCGTTGAATCCCGAAATATGGGTCATTGTCACTGACAATGATGGTGAACATGGCCCTAAGGCTTTCAATGGTGGCCGTGGACGTACATGATGACATTATTATACATTCAATTCAATCCATTTTGAGTAAGCATCCACTGCTACCAGAAACATCTTCCCTAGAAAGGGGCCAGGGAAACCTACGTGACCCTGGACCACGGTTTGGGGGGCCATGACCACAGGCTCAGGGGGGCCTCCCTTGGTGCATTGCTCAGCTGTGAACAAGTGTTGCATTGGTGTACGCATGACTCTAATTCGGAGTCAATGTCGGGCCACCAGATGTGCGACCTGGCGATAGTCTTCATCATGACTATGCCTGGGTGGGTACTGTGTATGTCGTGTATAAACGTTTCCCTGCATTTTTGGGCAAAATCACGCGATTCCCCCATAGAATACAATCCGATTGGGCGACAGTTCATCCTTGCGTCAGTGAAAAGGCTTAATTTCGTCTTGCATTTCCCCGGGAACCACTGACCAGCTCCCATTGAGGACGCAGCTTTTTACAAGTGATAGCACCAGGTCCTGGCTGGTCCAGGTCCTGATCTGGCGAGCCGTGATGGGTGATCCCTCGCTCTCAAAAGCATCCATTACCAGAAGCAAGTCTGCGGGTTGCGCCATTTCCACCCCGGTGGTGGGCAATGGTAGCCGACTGAGGGCATCAGCATAATTCTCAGTGCCTGGTCTGTGGCGGATTACATGGTAATACACAGATAACGTTAGTGCCCATCTTTGGATGCGGGACGAAGCATTGGTGTTGCTATCTTTGCTTTCTGAGAGCAGTAAAGTAAGCGATTTGTGGTCGGTTTCGAGCTCGAACCGGAGACCAAATAGTTATTGATGCATTTTCTTAATCCCGTATACACAAGCCAACGCTTCTTTCCGAACCATACTGTAGGCTCTTTCAGCCTTGAATAAACTTCTGGACATATATGCAACCGGTTGCAGTTTGCCTGACACATTTGCTTGCTGTAACACACAACCGACCCCGTATGACGATGCATCACTTGCTAGTACTAAGCGTTTATATGGGTCATACAATACAAGTAACTTGTTAGAGCTTAGCAGGTTTCTGGTATTAAAGGGTGCATTCTTGATGGCCTCCATCTTGGAGTCCATGGGTTTGATGCCGTCTATTGCAATCTTTCTTCCCCAGAAATTCGACCTCTGGTGCAAGGAAAACACACTTGGAGCGTTTCAGCCCGAGTCACACTCTATCCAGTCGCTTTAGAACCTCTTCCAGGTTGTGCAACTGTTCGGTGGTGTTGCGACCAGTGATCAAGATGTCGTCTTGGAACACCACGGTGCATGGAACCAATTTCAGCAGATGCTCCATGTTCCTCTGGAAGATGGCCGCAGCCAAGCGAATCCCAAAGGGGAATCTGTGGTACACAAACAGTCCTTTGTGCGTGTTGATGTACGTCAACTTCTTTGATGGTTCAGCCAGCTCCTGTGTCATGTAAGCGGAGGTTAGGTCTAGCTTGGTGAACGACTTTCCCCCTGCTAGCGTTGTGAATAAGTCCTCCGCTTTGGGTAGTGGGTACTGGTCCTGTAGCGAGACTCGGTTGATCGTTACCTTGTAGCCCCCACAGATTCTCACCGTCCCATCGCTCTTTAGCACCGGCACGATTGGACTGGCCCACTCATTGAACTCGCCTGGCGATATGATTCCCTCTCATTGAAGTCTGTCCAGCTCGATTTTGACTTTCTCTCGCATCATATATGGGACTGCTCGGGCCTTGTGGTGAACGGGCTGTGCCCCAGGACCAAGGTGGATCTGCACTTTGGCACCTGTGAAGTTGCTGATGCCTGGCTCAAATAACGCTGGGAATTTGGTTAGCACCTGGGCGCACGGGGCGTCATCCACCGAGGACAGTGCTTTGATGTTGTCCCAGTTCCACCGGATCTTGCCTAGCCAGCTCCTGCCGAACAGCGTTGGGCCATCGTCTGGTACAATCCATAGTGGTAAATCATGCACCATTCCGTCATACGATACTTTCACTGCCACAATGCCGATAACAAGTAGGAGTTCTTTGGTGTAAGTGCGCAGCGTAGTGTGAATTGGGCTCAGTTTTGGCCTCTGAGCCTTGTTACTCCACAGTTTCTTAAAAGCCTTCTGGCTCACAATTGATTGACTCGCCCCGTGTCCAGTTCCATGGAGACTGGAATGCCATTAAGTTTGACTTTTAACATTATCGGAGGGCTTTTGGTGGTGAAGGTATGTACCCCATACACTTCCTCCTCATTCTCCGGTTGAGTTGCCTCTCCTGTTCGTTCAGCGTGATCCGTATTGGATCGGTCGCTCTCTGTTGACTCTGCCACGTGGTGAGTCCGAGGTTGCTTGCCCGTTTGCTGGAGGTGCCCCATTGTTCACAGCCCTTGCACATGTAGTCCTTGAATTGACATTGATGGGCTCTGTGACTGCCCCCGCAGCGCCAGCATGGTGTTAATGGATTTACATTAGCACTCCCCAGCGGCCTTTAAGTCATCCTGGGCCTGACCCCTGCGGTCGTGTGGGCCCTACCATGTACAGTTCTGCCTGCTGAAGGCATTATTTTATGCACAGTACTTGCCAGTGAGCTTCAGTTCTGTGAAGATATCTGTTTCGTGTTGACACTCGTGGATATGAAGGCCTGGGCTATCGTGATGGCCTTGCTCAGATCTAAGGATTCGGCCAACAGTAGTTTGCGGAGGATGGCCTTGTGGCCAATTCCGAGCACGAAAAAGTCCCGCAACATTTCCCCCAAGTATCCTGCAAATTCGTACTGTCCCGCAAGGCATCTTAGGTCGGCGACAAAACTCGCCACGTTCTGACTCTCGGAGCAATGGTGAGTGTAAAAGCGATACTTGGCCATTAAGATGTTCTCCTTTGGCTGGAGGTGTTCCCAAACCAGCGCACACAGCTCTGTATAAATCTTGTCCATTGGTTTGTCTGGGACCAGTAGATCTTTGAGGAGACCATATACCGATGACCCACATGAGGTGAGGAGAATCACCCTGTGCTTGGTCTCTGTCTCAACCATGTCCAGCTCGTTTGCCACGAAGTACTGGTCGAGAAGCTTAATGAAGGCTTCCCTCAACAAATCTCTAAAGAATACCAACGGCAGCCATTTCCGCAAGAAAGTTCGTGATCTATAACTCGTCGCCAGTTGTTACATTCAGAATAACTCCACGAGACTGTGTTGTATGCTCAAACCATTGTAACCTTGGTCTCTTTAATATAACTCCAAAGTGAGGCAGCAGCATGGTGGACTGCCTTTTATACCTGTTTGTTCCAGGGTACACAGGTGACCCATAGGTCTCCCACAAGTGTGCCCCACTAGTGGCAAGTCTTACACACAGGTGAGGTTCCCATACATAACAGTTCCCATGATAAATGGTGGCATTCAAAGCATGGCTACAAAATCAAGACCTGGGAAGTAAGGTTAATGTCTACAGGAAATTCAGGCCCGCAACGACCATGAATTTGTGTAGCCGCAAGTCTTTAAAGCATGCTGCAGCGAGCAATCTGACCTGGGCACCGGGCATCGCCCTCTCACACGCCCACCCGCACCCCCTGGATGCTCGTCCAGCTCATTTACTATCATGTATTCAACTGTCATTGTAACCCATGTATAAGCTGACCTAAGTTGTATACTTTGAGAGCACTGACCACAGGGGCGAACTTGTGGGAGACACTCCTAAGCTGGACTTTCCGGTATAAAAGGGGAAGCTTCACCCACCGTCTGTCTCTTGAGGTCGTGATAATAAAGGTAACTGGTTACAGAGTGAACTTCTCTCAAGTATGGGCCTCGTGTGCATTAACACTGTATAGTAAGGACATATCATTGGCGACGAGAAACTGGGATTTAAACCACAGGAGCATGGCCACTAGCAGCACAGAAGAGAGGTACTGTGTTGGTGATGATTGGGACGACTTTATTGAGAGACTACAGCAAAGTTTTGTCACTAAGGAATGGTTGGGACAGGATTCAGCCGACAAACGCAGGGCTCATCTCCTGACGGTTTGTGGATTCAGGACCTTCTAGCAGCAGAGAAGCCGGCAGACAAGACGGTCGAAGAGCTCAGTAAGTTGATCGAGGAACACCTTAAACCGGCGAGCAGCATGCACATGGCGAGACATCGGTTTTACACGCACCGGCGGTGAGTAGGGCAAAGCGTTCCAGACTTCATGGCAGATCTCCGGCGACTATGTAAGTTCCCAGATGCATGCAGAGCGGAGATGCTGTGAGACTTTTTTATCGAGGGCATCGGGCATGCTGGGATTTTCAGGAAACTGATTGAGACCAAAGACTTGACCTTGGAAGCGGCAGCTCTGATAGCCCAGACAGTTATCTCAGGGGAAGAAGAGACCAGAATGATTTATGGCAAAAATCTTGGTTCAACTGCGGCAAACGACGAAGGAGTCAACATTGTTAACGCGGCACACAGTTCTCTAGGCAGACAAGGGCAATCGGACATGCCCCAGCATGCAGTCGAACCCAAAGGGGGAATTCAACAGAGACAATGGCTAGCTGAACGGCGATGCATGCCATCGCAACGGACACTGCTGCCAGTAATGGGGCCATCAACACCTGTTAATGGTACGTTTAAGGACAGTTACAGAGACAGTCAGAGACGATCGACTGGTAATGGACCTTTTGTTTCCAACAATGGGGCCTTTAGCTCATGCTGCAGGTGTGGAGGCAAACACCCAGCCAGAGCTTGCAGCTATCAGCAATATACCTGCAGAAACTGCAATGTCAGCGGTTACTTGGCGCGGATGTGCAGGAAGCCTGCAGCTAGGTTGATGTACGAGGAGGATGAGCTCGATGTAAGCCCTACGAGGCCAAATGAATACTGGGGGAAATCGCTGGAAGCTGAAGTTCAGTGAGTTCATGTGGAGCACATACACAGTTCATATACCAGGATGCCACCGATAATGATGAAAGTGCTCCTCAATGGCATTCCAGTATTAATGGAGTTGGACATGGGGGCCAGCCAGTCCCTGATGAGTATCAAACAGTTCGAAAGGTTGTGGGTGTCCAAGGTCAGGAGGCCAAAATTATTGCCGATTGACGCCCTGCTACGGACATATACAAAGGAGATCATTCCGGTGCTAGGCAGCGCCACGGTAGTCATGACCCACAAAGTTTTGGAGAACAGGTTGCCACTCTGGATTGTCCCGGGGGATGGTCCCGCACTACTGGGGAGGAGTTGGCTTGCTGTCATGAACTGAAAATGGGGCGATGTCAATGCAATTTCTTCTGTGGAGCGAGTATCATGCTCACAGGTCCTGGACAAATTTGACTCATTATTTCAACCCGGCATCGGCACTTTCATGGGGGCCAAGGTAGTGATTCACATAAACCCGGACGCCAGGCCAGTACACCATAAGGCCAGAGCGGTGCCGTACATGATGCGGAAAAAGATAGAAGGCGAATTGGACCGCCTGCTGAGGGAAGGTATCATCTCGCCGGTCGAATTCAGTGACTGGGCGAGCCCGATTGTGCCGGTGCTCAAGGCGGATGGGTCAGTCAGGATATGTGGCGATTATAAGGCCACCATCAATCGGGTGTCACTCCAAGACCAGTACCCGCTACCGAGAGTGGAGGACCTCTTTGCAACGCTATCCGGTGGCAAACTTTTTTCAAAATTGGACCTGCTCTCAGCTTACATGACCCAGGAGCTGGCGAATGAGTCGAAGAAGCTGACCACCATCACAACACACAAGGGGTTGTTTGAGTATAACAGATGTCCGTTCGGGATTCGTCCGGCCGCCACGATCTTTCAGCGAAATACGGAAAGCCTCCTCAAGTCAATTCCAATGACGGTGGTTTTCCAAGATGACATCCTCATCACGGGTCGCTATACTGAAGAACACCTCCACAACCTGGAGGAGGTGCTACGCAGACTGGACTGGGTAGGGCTGCGACTGAAAAAGGCGAAGTGCGTCTTCTTAGCTCCAGAGGTAGAATTCCTGGGGATGGGGGGTAGCAGCAGACGGGATCAGACCTACTGCGTCCAAAACGGAAGCGATCCAGAGAGCACCCAGACCCCGATGGAGCTGCGTTCGTTCCTGGGGCTCCTGAACTATTTTGGCAACTTTCTTTCCAAATTGAGCAAGTTGTTAGAGCCATTACACGTGCTCCTATGCAAAGGTCATGATTGGGTCTGGGGGGACAGCCAGGAAAGGGCTTTTGATAGAGCACGCAATTTGTTATGCTCCAACAAACTGTTAATGTTATATGACCCATGTAAGAAATTAGTTTTAACGTGTGATGCGTTGTCCTATGGGGTTGGGTGTGTGTTGCAGCATGTGAATGCCAATGGTCAGTTACAGCTGGTATCTTATGCCTCCAGAAGTCTGTCCCGGGCAGAAAGGGGCTATGGGATGGTAGAAAAGGAAGCGCTAGCATGTGTATATGCAGTAAAAAAAATGCACCAGTCCTGTTTGGCAGGAAATTTGAGCTGGAGACAGATCACAAACCCCTAACGTCCTTTTTGGCTGATAACAAGGCCATAAATGTGAATGCATCGGCCCGCATACAGAGGTGGGCACTTACGTTAGCCGTCAATGACTACACAATTCGGCACAGATCGGCCACTGAAAACTGCGCCGATGCACTCAACAGGCTCCCACTAGCCACCACTGAGGGGGCAGCTGAGCATGATGCTGAGATGGTCATGGCTGTTGAAGCTTTCGAAAGCGAAAGCTCACCTGTGACAGCCCGTCAGATTAAAGTCTGGACAAATAAAGACCCGCTACTGTCTTTAGTTAAGAAATGTGTCCTGAATGGGGACTGGGCAGCCACGTACGGGGCATGCCCTGAGGAGTTTAAACCGTTTCATAGCCGCAAGGATGAACTCTCAATTCAGGCCGATTGCCTACTGTGGGGAAACCGAGTAGTCATGCCCCAGAAGGGCAGAGAGGTATTTATCAGAGAACTTTATAATGAGCACCCGGGCATTGTCATGATGAAGGTAATTGCCAGGTTACACGTTTGGTGGCCAGGGATAGATGCAGACCTGGAACTTTGTGTTCGCAGGTGCAATACGTGTGCTCAGCTGGGCAACGCACCCAGGAAGCCCCCCTTAGCCCCTGGTCCTGGCCCGCCAAGCCATGGTCACACATCCATGTGGACTACGCAGGTCCTTTCATGGGAAAAATGTTTTTGGTTGTAGTAGACGCCTACTCCAAATGGATTGAGTGTGCCATTTTAAATTCAAGCACATCCTCTGCCACGGTAGAAAGTCTACGGGCAATGTTCGCCACCCATGGTCTACCAGACGTCTTGGTCAGCGACAATGGCATGTGCTTCACAAGCACTGAATTCCAGGACTTCATGGCAGACAATGGAATTAACCATGTCAGAACGGCACCGTTCAAGCCGGCCTCAAATGGCCAGGCGGAACGAGCAGTGCAGATAATCAAACAGGGGATGCTCAGAATCCAAGGGGTTCCCTACAAAGCCGCTTATCATGCCTCCTGTTGGCCAATAGATCCCGACCACACTCGCTCACAGGGGTTCCACTCGCAGAGCTGCTAATGAAAAGGATGCTCAAAACCAGGTTCTCCCTTATACACCCTACTATGAAAGAAATTGTTGAGAGCAGGCGTCAGTCACAATGTGACTACCATGACAGGAATGCGAGGGCGCGATGTATTGATGTCAATGATCCTGTTTTTGTCCTTAATTACGCTGCAGGGCCCAAATGGTTTGCAGGCACTGTGATTGCCAAAGAGGGGAATAGGGTTTTGGTAGTTAAACTTACCAATGGACAAATCTGCCGCAAACACGTGGATCAAACTAAAAGGAGGTTCAGCAACCCCATAGAAGAAGCAGAGGAAGAACACGACGTAGAGTTTACTCCACCACAGGTGACCGAAGACCGGAACCAAGTGGAGGAGAGCCCAGTCACTGTGGGCAGTCCGGACAGGCCTGAGGCACCGCAAATAGCAGACACTCAGGCCAGCACCCAACAACCGGAGCCCCAATTCAGGTGCTCTACAAGGGAGCGTAAATCACCAGAGAGACTTAACCTGTGATACCAATAAGACTTTGCGGGGAAGGTGATGTCATGTATTCAACTGTCATTGTAATCCATGTATAAGCTGACCTAAGTTGTACACCTTGAGAACAATGACCACAGGGGGCGAACTTGTGGGAGACACTCCTAACCTGGACTTTCTGTTATAAATAATCATGGCAGTAAATGCAACATATCCAGGGAGCATCCATGATGTGCACATCTTGCATGAGAGCACTGTCTCTGACCTGTTTAAGAGTCGGTCACAAGGTCACGGTTGGATGCTGGGGGATAAAGGATATGGCCTTGTCAGCTAACTCGTCACCCCCTGCATAAGCCCCAGACAGAAGCCGAGAAGCGCTACAACGAAAGCCATATAGCCACACGCAATGTCGTCGAAAAGACAATTGGAGTGCTGAAGCAGCGCTTCAGATGCCTGGACCACTCAAGAGGCGAACCTACAATCCCACTCTGAGCAGGTCGCTGAGTTCATTGTGGTTTGCTGCATGTTGCATAACTTAGCTATCTGAAGGGGACAAGAATTGCCAGATGGGACTGCCAGTCCACCTCAGGAGAGAGGAGAGGCGGAAGAGGAGGATGAGGAGGTGGACGAGGACCTTGGGGAGGATAATCAGGCTGGCATTGAAACTACCCTAGACCGTAGGAAAAGCCCCATGGAAGTTACGCAGCTGCAAGACTGTTGTGTCTGCAGCTCATAAATGAACGCTTTGCGTTATGTTGGTGACAGTTATAGTTGTGTTACGTTACGTTTCATCTTTGCCTGGCCTGGCCTGGCCATTGTTTGCAACTTTTAACGTTTCTGTTATTGGAAGACACTGCACAACAATGTTAAGTTAAATAATTTTTTTTTAATGAATACAAAAGTTTTAAATAATTTTTTTAACAATAAACATCCATCTACCCCCCACCCCCATCCCAACAGTGATGTTTTAAAAATAACAACATTAGCAACAGCATAATATATAACCGTATAAAAACAACAATAACAACAACAAACTTTCAAAAACAATTATAAGTATACCCACCCACCCAACAGCCAACAAATGTATTAATAACAAGAATAATAATAAGAGAACAAACAAATACGTTCCCACCCTTCCCTACTTGCGGCCACGCCTCACCTTGACTTTATCTATTAATCTCTAAATCTCGACTAATTTGCAAAACAGCTTTCCACAAACAACCACTCCTCACTCTCTCTCTCTCTCTGTGTTCTGCATTTGTGCAGATGACCCCTGACCTCCTGAATTGCAGGAAAAGTTAATCACAAAAAAACAATCCACGCATGCGCAGAACGGGCGTTGCTATGGACGCCGGCCTTGCACGACGGAATAAATCGCTAACGCCCATTTCACATTGCTACGGCTAACACCCAAATTAAAAAATGGAAACTAGGCGGGTTTTAAAATGGACGATATTCCGGCGATCCTGAAAAATAATGCCGGAAATATTGCCCATTTTGGGGCGATATAGATCATGATGCAAAGTCTAGCCCATAGTCTCAAGTGCAAACGCAGGCTTTTGGAACATAGGAACAGGAGGAGGTCATACAGCCCCTCGGACCTGTTTTGGCTGATCTGTACCTCAACTCCATTTACCCACCTTTGATCTGTATCCCTTAATACCCTTACCCAACAAAACGCTATCAATCTGAGTCTAGAAAGTCTCAATCTGCCTTTTAGGGGAGGGAGTTCCAAATTTCTGTTTCTTTGGGAGGGGTGGAAGCCTTCAAGTAACGACTTTAATTCAGATATTAAGAGGGAGCTCGAAGGTCTGGGGCAGTGGGAGGGAGGTAAACCTTGGCCATGAATGATTGCCGATGATTAATTTGGAAGATCTGCACTGCTACTAAGAAGGCAGCCTGTTTTATAATCTGGAAATAAACTAACCACTTTAATCTTGGTCTGTTAAATTTGTTGACACAGGAACTTGACTGCAGTGCTCAAAGTATAAACAGTCCACTTGAAATGATATGTATTCGCTTATCGTGGGCCGAGTCTTTGCCTGCTCAGGTAGAAAGCGTGCACTGAACAAAATCACATTCACGCTGACTTTTAAATAGTGCAAAAAGTGTCTGTGAGATCGTCCTGTATTAAACTAGTTTAAACATTATAAGGCCAACCAAGAATACCTCATTCCCCTCGCTCAGTTACGATTATTTATAGGAGCTAAAGTTAGCTTACTAATAGTTTCATCTACGGAAAAACTCACAAGTGTATTGCCTCGGAGATAGATCACATTTACAGTCACCTACTTTAGAAAGGTGGCCCCATCAAATTGCAATTTAATTCCGTGGATTGACCTTTGTCTCGTGTGGAGTTATCAGAAGCTGGTTTATATGGTGCCAATCTTTCTGCGTACAGGTGCAGCGTCCATTCTTATCTATCTAATCATAGCCAGAGAATCACCTGCAATGGCTTCTCTTCCCACTCCCGCATCGTTACCTTTGGTGTCCCCCAAGGATCTATCCTTGGCCCCCTCCTATTTCTCATCTAAATGCTGCCCCTTGGCGACATCATCCGAAAACACGGAGTCAGTTTCCACATGTACGCAAACGACATCCAATTCTACCTCACCACCACTTCTGTCGACCCCTGCTTGGTATCTAAATTGTCAGATTGCTTGTCCGACATCCAGTACTGGATGAACAGAAATTTTCTCCAATTAAATATTGGGAAGACCGAAGACAATATCTTTGGCCCCTGCCACAAACTGCGTTCCTTAACCACTGACTGCATCCCTCTCCCTAGCATCAATCTGAGGGTGAACAAGACTGTTCGCAACCTAGGCGTCATATTTGATCCTGAAATGAGTTTCCAGCCACATATCCCTGGCATAACTAAAACCACCTTATTCCACCTCCGTAACATTGCCCGCCTCTGCCCCTGCCTCAGCTCTTCTGCTGCTGAAACCCTCATTCATGCCTTTGTTACCTCTAGACTTGACTACTCCAACTCACTCCTAGCTGGCCTTCCACATTCCACACTACGTAAACTTGAGGTCATCCAAAACTCAGCAGCCCGTGTACTAACCCGCAACAAGTCAAGATCACCCATCACCCATCACCCCTGTGCTTTCTGACCTACATTGGCTCCCAGTTAAACAATGCCTCGACATCAAAATTCTCATCCTTGTTTACAAATCACTCCATGGACTTGCCCCTCCCTATCTCTGTAATCTTTTTCAGCCTCATAATCCCACAAGATGTCTGCGCTCCTCAAATTCTGGCCTCTTGAACATCCCTCATTATAACTGCTCAACCATCGGTGGACGTGCCATCAGCTGCCTGGGCCCTAACATAGAAACATAGAAAATAGGTGCAGGAGCAGGCCATTCAGCCCTTCTAGCCTGCACCGCCATTCAATGAGTTCATGGCTGAACATGAAACTTCAGTACCCACTTCCTGCTTTCACGCCATACCCCTTGATCCCCCGAGTAGTAAGGACTTCATCTAACTCCCTTTTGAATATATTTAGTGAATTGGCCTCAACTACTTTCTGTGGTAGAGAATTCCACAGGTTCACCACTCTCTGGGTGAAGAAGTTTCTCCTTATCTCGGTCCTAAATGGCTTACCCCTTATCCTTAGACTGTGACCCCTGGTTCTGGACTTCCCCAACATTGGGAACATTCTTCCTGCATCCAACCTGTCCAAACCCGTCAGAATTTTAAACGTTTCTATGAGGTCCCCTCTCACTCTTCTGAACTCCAGTGAATACAAGCCCAGTTGATCCAGTCTTTCTTGATAGGTCAGTCCCACCATCCCAGGAATCAGTCTGGTGAATCTTCGCTGCACTCCCTCAATAGCAAGAATGTCCTTCCTCAAGTTAGGAGACCAAAACTGTACACAATACTCCAGGTGTGGCCTCACCAAGGCCCTGTACAACTGTAGCAACACCTCCCTGCCCCTGTACTCAAATCCTCTCGCTATGAAGGCCAACATGCCATTTGCTTTCTTAACCGCCTGCTGTACCTGCATGCCAACCTTCAATGACTGATGTACCATGACACCCAGGTCTCGTTGCACCTCTCCTTTTCCTAAT
This sequence comes from Pristiophorus japonicus, assembly GCF_044704955.1. Lineage (NCBI taxonomy): Eukaryota > Metazoa > Chordata > Chondrichthyes > Pristiophoridae > Pristiophorus > Pristiophorus japonicus. The sequence continues at coordinate 61,523,461 of NC_091992.1, forward strand.
CTGTCACCATTCAGATAATAGTCTGTCTCTCTGTTTTTACCACCAAAGTGGATAACCTCACATTTATCCACATTATACTTCATCTGCCACGCATTTGCCCACTCACCTAACCTATCCAAGTCACTCTGTAGCCTCATAGCATCCTCCTCGCAGCTCACACTGCCACCCAACTTAGTGTCATCCGCAAATTTGGAGATACTACATTTAATCCCCTCGTCTAAATCATTAATGTACAATGTAAACAGCTGGGGCCCCAGCACAGAACCCTGCGGTACCCCAGTAGTCACTGCCTGCCATTCCGAAAAGTACCCATTTACTCCTACTCTTTGCTTCCTGTCTGACAACCACGTCAGCACACTACCCCCAATCCCATGTGCTTTAACTTTGCACATTAATCTCCTGTGTGGGACCTTGTCGAAAGCCTTCTGAAAGTCCAAATATACCACATCAACTGGTACTCCTTTGTCCACTTTATTGGAAACATCCTCAAAAAAATTCCAGAAGATTTGTCAAGCACTGGAACTCCCTCCCTAAACCTCTACATCTCTCTTTCCTCCTTTAAGACGCTCGTTAAAACCTACCTCTTTAAACAAGCTTCTGATCATGTGCTTTAATTTCTTCTGTGGCTCGGTGTCAAATTTATCTGTTTGTCCGTTTGTCTGCAACTCTGTTGTGAAGCGCCTTGGGACGTATTACTTCGATAAGGGCACTACATAAATACAAGTTATTATTATCTTTGGTTGTAATTTACCAAAATTCCCTGGATTCTGTAGAGGTCCCAGCAGATTGGAAAACCGCAAATGTAATGCCGCTATTTAAAAAAGGAGGCACACAAAAAGCAGGAAACTATAGACCAGTTAGCCTAACATCTGTGGTTGGGAAAATGTTGGAGTCCATTATTAAGGAAGCAGTAGCAGGACATTTAGAAAAGCAGAATTTAATCATGCAAAGTCAGCATGGATTTATGAAAGGAAAATTATGTTTGACAAATTTACTGGAGTTCTTTGAGGATGTAATGAGCAGGGTGGATGAGGGGGAATCAGTGAATGTGGTGTATTTGGATTTCCAGAAGGCATTCGATAAGGTGCCACATAAAAGATTATTGCACAAGATAAAAGTTCACAGGGTTGGGGTAATATTAGCATGGATAGAGGATTGGGTAACTAACAGAAAACAGAGAGCTGGGATAAATGGGTCATTTTTCGTTTGGCAAACACTAACTAGTGGGGCGCCGCAAGGATCGGTGCTGGGGCCTCAACTATTTACAATCTATATTAATGACTTGGATGAAGGGACCAAGTGTAATGTAGCCAAGTTTGCTGATGATACAAAGATGGGTGGGAAAGCAACTTGTGAGGAGGACACAAAAAATCTGCAAAGGGACAGAGATAGGCTAAGTGATTGGGCAAACATTTGGCAGATGGAGTATAATGTGGGAAAATGTGAGGTTAATGTGGGGGGGTGGGGGTGGGGGTGGGGGTGGGGGGGTTCGGGTGGGGGGGTGGGGGGAGTGGGGTGGGGGTGGGGAGGGGGTGGGGTGGGGGTCGGTTGGGCTGCAGGTGGGGGGGGTGGGGTGGGGGTGGGGTGGGGGTTGGGTGGGGGTGAGGCGGGGTGTGGGCTGCAGGTGGGGAGGTGGGGGTGGGGTGGGCTGCAGGTGGGATGGGGGGGGAGCTCCCCTGCTCCTCCAGGCCTACAAGGATTGCCACCCCAGGCTGCCCTTGCCTCGCTGCAGCTATTGGGAGTCCAGAGGCCTGGTATCGTCGGCAAGCTGCAGTAAAACCTCTACAACAGGCTAAAGCCAAGGCTTCAGGGACTCTATCATATTGTAAGTGCCAACCTGCCGCCAGGTAGAGGGTTGGCTGCCCGCCCCCCGTCCCGCCTCCGTTAAACCCGGAAGTGGGTGGGTTGGAGACAGGTTGGGGTCAGGATTTTGATTTTTAACACTTTAACTTGCCTCCTGCCCCCCAACCCACCCGTTTTTTTCAGGTTAAAATTCCCCCCTTGGAGTCACCAATTGCACTAATATTGTCAGCTGGGCTAGTGGGCACAATACTGTACCCTGTATGAATCATAAGGAACTGTCTCCTCTCAATGTCCAGCTAGCATTTGACTACCAACACAAATAATGGAGGTAAATTGCTAGGAGCTCTCATTTTGCCTTCATTTTAAGGTAATCATTTACCACCCTTGTTTGGAGGGAAGGCAGAGCAGACAGATAGTCCTTGGGATACCAAGGCTCTCAGCTGGAGCCATGGTCCATGACAGCCTTGTGCAAATGATAGAAAGAAGCAGGATGCAGTTACAACGAGTGGCATTCTACAACCAGATACGTGGCAAACATATGATTGCAATTTCCACACGTTATGGTGAGTCAGAGCGCACCTTATTGTGCAGCCACCAACCAGGTCTCATGGCCCATTGTCATCTGCTGCATACTCCATATATCTTCACCCTGTAAAATGGCCTCATCATGGAGATCAAGGAGCAAGTCCAAGTCATGGCAGAACAAGAGGGTGTAAGTGAGAAACAGGACTTAGCTGCCAATCCACCGATGGAACGAGGTAGGCAGTGCGGAAAGCCTCTCCGGCACAACTCTGTCTGCCTTATGTGTTTTATCTGAACAACTTCAGCTCAATATCAGATGATGCTATACATAGCTATCCGTACTGTTATATATGTAAACTTGATGTATTCTGTACAGCCATCAGAGGGCTCATCCCTGGGAGTCCCAAAGGATCCCATAATCCCTTGGGAGCACAGGTATTGGAGAGGCACTCTGGAGACCTACAAAAAAAGACTAAAGTCACATTTTACTTTGAGCTCACAGTGTTCAGTCTGACTCTTTCTCCATACGCTACAACTGGCGACGAGATACAGATAGCGAACCCAAAGATGCAGAGAACAGTGGGCATCCTGCTGTAATTCTCGGAGGGAGATGATTGGGAAACTTTTGTGGAGCAACTCGACCAATACTTCATGGCCAACGAGCTAGATGGGGAACAGAACGCTGCCAAATGAAGGGTGATCCTCCTCACCGTCTTTTGGGGCACCAACATATGGCCTCATGATGAATCTGCTCACTCCAGTGAAACCCACGGAGAAATCATACGACGATTTGTGCACATTGGTCCAAGAGCTTTTGAACCCGAAGGAAAGCGTTCTGATGGCGAGGTACCGGTTCTACACCTATAAAAGGTCTGAAGGCCAGGAAGTGGTGAGTTATGTCGCCGAGTTAAGACGCCTTGCAGGACATTGCGAATTTGAAGGACATTTGGAGCACATGCTCAGAGACTTTTTCGTACTTGGCATTGGCCACGAAACCATACTTCGCAAGCTTTTGACTGTAGAAACCCCAACCTTGAGTAAGGCCATAGCGATAGCCCAGGAGTTCATTGCCACCAGTGACAATACGAAGCAAATCTCTCAGCACACAAGTGCTGCTACAAGTACTGTGAACAAAGTGATGTTGTTTTCGAATCGTAATGTACAGGGCAGGTCACACATACCTGCAGCTACATGTCTGCAGATGTCTCAGAGTCCACCATCAAGGGTAATGAATGCAAGACCATTAACACCTTGTTGGTGCTGCGGGGATGATCATCGTTTCCATTCATGCCGATTCAAACAATATGTTTGCAAGGGCTGTGGAACAATGGGACAGCTACAACGAGTGTGCAGGTGAGCTACAAAGCTTGTTAAACCTGCAAACATTAATGATTTGGATGAGGGAATTGAGTGTAATATCTCCAAGTTTGCAGATGACACTAAACTGGGTGGCAGTGTGAGCTTTGAGGAGGACGCTAAAAGGCTGCAGGATGACTTGGACAGGTTGCAAATGCATGGCAGATGCAGTATAATGTGGATAAATGTGACGTTATACACTTTGGGGGCAAAAACACGAAGGCAGAATCTTGGCAGATTAGGAAAGGGGGAGATGCAATGAGACCTGGGTGCCATGGTTCATCAGTCATTGAAAGTTGGCTTGCAGGTACAGCAGGCGGTGAAGAAGGCAAATGGCCTTCATAGCTAGGGGATTTGAGTATAGGAGCAGGGAGGTCTTACTGCAGTTGTACAGTGCCTTGGTGAGGCTTCACCTGGAATATTGTGTTCAGTTTTGGTCTCCTAATCTGAGGAAGGACGTTCTTGCTATTGAGGGAGTGCAGCGAAGGTTCACCAGACTGATTCCCGGTATGGCGGGACTGACATATGAGGAGAGACTGGATCGACTGGGCCTTTATACACTGGAGTTTAGAAGGATGAGAGGGGATCTCATAGAAACGTATAAGATTCTGATGGGACTGGACAGGTTAGATGCGGGAAGAATGTACCTGATAATGGGGAAGTCCAGAACCAGGGGACACAGTCTTAGGATAAGGGGCAGGCCATTTAGGACTGAGATGAGGAGAAACTTCTTCACTCAGAGAGTTGTTAACCTGTGGAATTCCCTACAGCAGAGAGTAGTTGATGCCAGTTCATTGGATATATTCAAGAGGAAGTTCGATATGGCCCTTACGACTAAAGGGATCAAGGGGTATGGAGAGAAAGCAGGAAAGGGGTACTGAGGGAATGATCAGCCATGATCTTATTGAATGGTGGTGCAGGCTCGAGGGGCGAATGGCCTACTCCTATTTTCTATGTTTCTATGGCCCCAAGTTTCCACATGATTTGCTCCTGATTTTTAGGAGCAACTGGTGGAGAACGGAGTATCTTAGAAATCGCAATTCTCCACATTTAAGTTTTCTGCAGTTCTCGTCAGTTAGAACAGTTTCACTTTTGAACAGAATTTTTTTTTCAAAAGGGGGCATGTCCGGCCACTGACGCCTGATTTGAAAGTTTCCACAGTGAAAACGTACTCCAAACTAACTTAGAATGGAGCAAGTGAAGATTTTTGTAGGCCTGAAAAAACCTGTTCTACACATTAAAAAATCAGGTGCAGGTTACAAATTAGGCGTCCAGAATGAGGTGGGGGGCGGGGGGGGAAGGGAAGGGAAGTCATTAAATTCTACAATAAATCCTTAGTTATACTTATACAAATATTATACAAATAATTCCAACCTGAATAAACATTTATAAGCAAAGAAAAGATTAAATAAACCTTGTTCCTACCTGTGTGAAAGTGCTTCAGGCAGGGAGAAGGCTGCAGGAAGCCTCACAACTTGAGGCAGCCGTTCCCGACGGCAGGGGAGGGGGAGGAGGCAGTGAGGGCCCGACTGACGGCAGCGGGGGGGAGGCAGGGAGGAGGCAGCCGTTCCCGACGTCAGGGGGGGGGGGAGGGAGGCAGTGAGGGCCCGACTGACGGCAGCGGGGGGGAGGCAGTGAGGAGGCAGCCGTTCCCGACGGCAGCGGGGGGGAGGGGAGGGAGGAGGCAGCCGTTCCCGACGGCAGGGAGGGGGGGAGGAGGCAGGGAGGAGGCAGCCATTCCCGACGGCAGGTGGGGGGGGGAAGGAGGCAGTGAGGAGGCAGCCATTCCTGATGGCAGGGGGGGGTGGAGGCAGTGAGGGCCCGACTGACGGCAGCGGGGGGGAGGCAGGGAGAAGGCTGCAGGAAGCTTCAGAAGTTGAGGCAGCCTTTCCCGACGGCAGTGGGGGGGAGGCTCCCCTGCCGTCGGTCGGGCCCATCGGGAAACGGCTGCCTCAACTTCTGAGGCTTCCTGCAGCCTTCTCACTGCTGCAAGAAGCCTCAGTGCTGATCATGGAAGGGCAATGTGGTTTTATTAAAAAATGTTAAAAATTGAACAGCTACAAAGAACTACAAAAATGGCCGAGTGCCAATGTTTCCTTCACACTGCGCGAGCGCGAACGCTCCAACGCGCACGCGCAGGGTTGCCGGCACGTAAAAAACTCATTTAAATGGTAGCCGCCCCCTCCTACTTACAAAATCGGCGCGAGTGGTAGGCTCCGACCCCTGGGCGCCGCACCAAGCAGACATCGAGCTGCAAAGCGCTCGAGAATAGCGCGTTTTTTTTCAGGCGCCGTTTTCGGCGCGGAAAACGGGCGCCCAGCTCGGAGGGGCGCCGGTTTTGCTGCATGTGGAAACTTGGGGCCTATGTTTCTAAACCACCATGTTGCAGAGGAGGACAGATCCACGGAGGATCACGACAAATCAGAGCCTCAGATCGAGGAGGCAGAGGTACATGGGGTGCACACATTCACCATGAATTGTCCCCCGACAATGCTGAATTTGAACTAAATGGACACCCGGTGTCAATGGAGCTGGACACGGGCGTGAGCCAGTCCATCATGGGCAAAGAGACTTTGAAAGGTTGTGGTGCAACAAGGCCTCAGGGCCAGTCTTAACTCCAGTTCACAAGAAACTAAGAACTTACACGAAAGTACTGATTCCTGTAATCGGCAGTGCTACCGTAAAGGTCTCCTATGATGGAGCGGTGCACAAGCTACCACTCTGAGTCGTACCGGGCGATGGTCCCACGCTGCTCGGCAGGAGCTGGCTGGGAAAGATATGCTGGAACTGGGATGACATCCGAGCGCTATCGCCCGCTGACGACACTTCGTGTGCCCAAGTCTTAAACAAATTTCCTTCGCTGTTTGAACCAGGCATCGGGAAATTCCAAGGACCAAAAGTGCAGATCTACCTAATTCTGGGGGTGCGACCCATCCATCACAAGGCGAGAGCAGTACCATACATGATGAGAGAAAGGGTAGAGATCGAGCTAGACCGGCTTCAACGAGAGGGCATCATCTCACCAATCGAGTTCAGCGAGTGGGCCAGTCCTATTGTCCCAGTCCTCAAGGAAGACGGCACTGTCAGAATCTGTGGCGATTACAAAGTAACTATCAATCATTCTCCCTGTAGGACCAATACCCACTACCAAAGGCCGACGACCTCTTTGCAACGCTGGCGGGAGGAAAGACGTTCACGAAGCTGGACCTGACTTCAGCCTACATGCCGCAGGAACTGGAGGAATCATCGAAGACCCTCACCTGCATCAACACGCACAAAGGTCTTTTTGTTTATAACAGATGTCCGTTTGGAATCCGATCGGTGGCAGCAATATTCCAGAGAAACATGGAAAGTTTACTGAAGTCGGTCCCGCACACCGTGGTCTTCCAAGACGACATCTTGGTCACAGGTCGGAACACAGTCGAGCATCTGCAGAACCTGGAGGAGGTTCTTAGTCGACTCAATAGTGTGAGGCTCAGGTTAAAATGCTCAAAGTGCATTTTCCTGACTCCTGAAGTGGAGTTCCTGAGAAGGAGGATTGCGGCGGATGGCATCAGGCCCACTAACACGAGGACAAAGGCAATCGAGAACGCACCAAGGCCACAGAATGTGACGGAGCTACGGTCGTTTCTGGGACTCCTGAACTACTTTGGTAACTTCTTACCGGGTCTCAGCACACTGTTAGAACCACTGCATGTCTTACTACGAAAAGGGGACGAATGGGTTTGGGGCAAAAGCCAAGAAAATGCCTTTGTAAAAGCGAGAAAATTGTTATGCTCAAACAAATTGCTTGTGTTGTATGATCCAGGTAAGCATTTGGTACTAGCATGTGATGTATCATCATATGGCGTTGGGTATGTATTGCAACAAGCTAATGATTTTGGGAAACTGCAACCGGTTGCTTATGCATCCAGGAGTCTGTCTAAGGCTGAGCGAGCCTACAGCATGATTGAGAAAGAAGTGTTAGCATGTATCTATGGGGTAAAGAAAATGCATCAATACATATTTAGGCTAAAATCCGAATTGGAAACGGACCATAAGCCACTAATATCCCTGTTTTCCGAGAGTAAAGGGATAAATACCAATGCATTGGCCTGCATCCAGAGATGGGCGCTCACGTTGTCCGCATACAACTACGCCATCCGCCACAAGCCAGGCACAGAAAACTGCACCGATGCTCTCAGTAGGCTGCCATTGCCCACCACGGGGGTGGAAATGGCACAGCCCGCAGATCTAGCCATGGTTATGGAAGCATTTGAGAGTGAGCAATCACCCGTCACTGCCTGGCAGATCAAAACCTGGACAAGCCAGGACCCCTTATTTTCTCCAATCAAAAGCTGTGTGCTTCACGGGAGCTGGTCCAGTGTCCCAGTGGAAATGCAGGAAGAAATAAAGCAGTTCCAGCAGCGCAAAGATGAAATGTCTATACAGGCAGACAGCCTTCTGTGGGGCAATCGAGTAGTGGTCCCCAAGAAGGACAGAGACACCTTCATCAATGACCTCCACAGTACCAACCCAGGCATCATAATGATGAAAGCGATTGCCAGATCCCACGTGAGGTGGCACGGTATCGATGCGAACTTAGAGTGCTGCGTTCACAGATGTAATACATGCTCGCAGTTAAGCAATGTACCCAGGGAAGCGCCGCTAAGTTTATGGTCTTGGCCCTCCAAACCGTGGTCTAGGGTACACGTCGACTATGCAGGCCCTAATATGTCCTTACTCTACAGTATAAATGCACACGAGGCCCATACTTGAGAGAAGGTCACTGTGACCAGTTACCTTTATTACCAAGACCTCAAGTGATGAAGGTGGGTGGAGCTTCCCTTTTGATACCAGCAAGTCCAGGTTAGGAGTGTCTCCCACAAGTTCGCCTCCTGTGGTCATTGTTCTCAAGTTGTACAACTTAGGTCAGCTTTTCCATGGGTTACAATGATAGTTGAATACATGACATCACCTCCCCCGCAAAGTCTTATTGGGATCACAGGTTAGGTTTCTCTGGTGGTTTATGCTCCCTTGTAGAGCACCTGAGTTGGGGCTCCGGTTGTTGGGTGCTGGCCTGAGTGTCTGCTGTTTGCGATGCCTCAGGCCTGTCCGGACTGCCCACAGTGACTGGACTCTCCTCCACTTGGTTCCGGTCTTCGGTCACCTGTGGTGGAGTGAACTCTACATCGTGTTCTTCCTCTGCTTCTTCTATGGGGTTGCTGAACCTCCTTTTAGTTTGATCCACGTGTTTGCGGCACATTTGTCCATTGGTAAGTTTAACTGCCAAAACCCTGTTCCCCTCTTTGGCAATCACAGTGCCTGCAAGCTATTTGGGCCCTGCAGCGTAATTAAGGACAAAAACAGGATCATTTACATCAATACATTGCGCTCTCGCATTCCTGTCATGGTAGTCATATTGTGACTGACGCCTGCTCTCAACAATTTATTTCATAGTAGGGTGTATAAGGGATATCCTGGTTTTGAGCATCCTTTTCATTAGCAGTTCTGCGGGTTGGAACCCCTGTGAGCGAGTGTGGTTGGGATCTATTGGCCAACAGGAGGCATGATAAGCGGCTTTGTAGGGAACCCCCTTGGATTCTCAGCATCCCCTGTTTGATTATCTGCACTGCTCGTTCCGCCTGGCCGTTTGTGGCCAGCTTGAATGGTGCCGTTCTGGCATGGTTGATACCATTTCCTGCCATGAAGTCCTGGAATTCAATGCTTGTAAAGCACGGGCCATTGTCGCTGACCAAGATGTCTGGTAGACCATGGGCGGCGAACATTGCCCGTAGACTTTCTACCGTGGCAGAGGATGTGCTTGAATTTAAAATGGTACAGTCAATGCATTTGGAGTAGGCGTCTACTACAACCAAAAACCTTTTTCCCATGAAAGGACCTGCGTAGTTCACATAAATGTGGGACCATGGCTTGGCGGGCCAGGACCAGGGGCTAAGGGGGGCTTCCCTGGGTGCGTTGCCCAGCTGAGCACACGTGTTGCACCTGCGAACACAAAGTTCTGGTCTGCATCTATCCCTGGCCACCAAATGTGTGACCTGGCAATTGCCTTCATCATGACAATTCCCGGGTGCTCATTGTGAAGTTCTCTGCTAAACACCTCTCTGCCCTTCTGGGGCATGACTACTCGGTTTCCCCACAGTAGGCAATCGGCCTGAATTGAGAGTTCATTCTTGCGCCTATGAAATGGTTTAAACTTCTCAGGGCATGCTCCGTACATGGCTGCCCAGTTCCCATTCAGGACATATTTCTTAGCTAAAGACAGTAGTGGGTCTTTATTTGTCCAGACTTTAATCTGACAGGCTGTCACAGGTGAGCCTTCGCTTTCGAAAGCTTCAACAGCCATGACCATCTCAGCATCATGCTCAGTTGCCCCCTCAGTGGTGGCTAGTGGGAGCCTGCTGAGCGCATTGGCGCAGTTTTCAGTGCCTGATCCCACAGGACGACGCATCGCACATTAAAACTAGTTTCTTACATGGGTCATATAACGTGAACAGTTTGTTGGAGCATAACAAATTGCGTGCTCTATCAAAAGCCCTTTCCTGGCTGTCCCCCCAGACCCATTCACGAACTTTGCGTAGGAGCACGTGTAGTGGTTCTAACAGCGTGCTCAATTTGGGAAGAAAGTTGCCAAAATAGTTCAGGAGGCCTGGGAATGAACGCAGCTCCATCGTGTTACGGGGTCTGGGTGCTCTCTGGAATGCTTCCGTTTTGGACGCAGTAGGTCTGATCCCGTCTGCTGCTACCCTCCTCCCCAGGAATTCTACCTCTGGAGCTAAGAAGACGCACTTCGCCTTTTTCAGTCGCAGCCCTACCCAGTCCAGTCTGCATAGCACCTCCTCCAGGTTGTGGAGGTGTTCTTTGGTATCGCGACCCATGATGAGGATGTCGTCTTGAAAAACCACCGTCCTTGGAATTGACTTGAGGAGGCTTTCCATATTTCGCTGAAAGATCGCGGCGGCCGAACGAATCCCGAACGGACATCCTGTTGTACTCAAACAACCCCTTGTGTGTCGTGATGGTGGTCAGCTTCTTCGACTCACTCGCCAGCTCCTGGGTCATGTAAGCTGAGGTCAGGTCCAATTTTGAATAAAGTTTGCCACCGGATAGTGTTGCAAAGAGGTCCTCCGCTCTCGGTCTTGGAGTGACACCCGATTGATGGTGGCCTTGTAATCGCCACATATCCTGACCAATCCATTCGCCTTGAGCACCGGCACGATCGGGCTCGCCCAGTCATTGAATTCGACTGGCGAGATGATGCCTTCCCTCAGCAGGCGGTCCAATTTGCATTCTATCTTTTCCCGCATCACGTATGACACCGCTCTGGCCTTTTTGTGTACTGGCCTGGCGTCCGGGTTTATGTGAATCAATACCTTGGCCCCCATGAAAGTGCCGATGCCGAGTTGAAATAATCAGTCAAATTTGTCCAGGACCTGTGAGCATGATACTCGCTCCACAGAAGAAATTACATTGACATTGCCCCACTTCCAGTTCATGACAGCAAGCCAACTCCAACCGTCCCCCGGGACAATCCAGAGTGACAACCTGTTCTCCGAATCTTTGTGGGTCACGACTACTTAGCTGCCTAGCACCGGAATGATCTCCTTTGTATATGTCCGTAGCAGTGCATCAATCGGCAATAATTTTGGCCTCCTGGCCTTGGACACCCACAACCTTTCGAACTATTTGATACTCATCAGGGATTGACTGGCCCTCATGTCTAGCTCCATTAATACTGGGATGCCATTGAGGTGCACTTTCATCATTATCGGTGGCGTCCTGGTGTATGAACTGTATATGTGCTCCACATGAACTTGCTGAACTTCAGCTTCCAGCGATTTCCCCCAGTATTCATTTGGCCTTGTAGGGCTTACATCGGGCCCGTCCTCCTCGTACATCAACCTGGCTGCAGGCTTCCTGCAAATGCGTGCCAAGTGACCGCTGACGTTGCAGTTTCTGCAGGTATATTGTTGATACCTGCAAGCTCTGGCTGGATGTTTGCCTCCACACCTCCAGCATGAGCTGGAGGTCCCATTGTTGGAAACAAAAGGTCCATTACCAGTCGATCGTCTGTGACTGTCTCTGTAACTGTCCTGAAGCACACCAGTAACAGGTGTTGATGGCCCCATTACTGGCTGCATTGTCCATTGCGATGACATGAATCGCCGTTCAGCTAGCCATTGTCTCTGTTGAATTCCCCCTTTGGGTTCGACTGCATGCTGGGGCATGTCCGATTGTCCTTGTCTGCCTAGAGAACTCCCTGGTTATTTGCCGCATTTGAGCCAAGATTTTTGCCATAAATCATTCTGGTCTCTTCCTCCCCTGAGATAATTGTCTGGGCTATCAGAGCCAGCGCTTCCAAGATCAAGTCTTTGGTCTCAATCAGTTTCCTGAAAACCCCAGCGTGCCCGATGCCTTCAATAAAAAAGTCTCGCAGCATCTTTGCTCTACATGCATCTAGGAACTTACATAGGCTCGCCAGTCGCCGGAGATCTGCCACGAAGTCTGGAATGCTTTGCCCTTCTCACCACCGGTGCGCGTAAAACCGGTGTCTTGCCATGTGCATGCTGCTCACCGGTTTAAAGTGATCCCCAATCAACTTACTGAGCTCTCCGAACGTCTTGTCTGCCGGCTTCTCTGGCGCTCGAAGGTCCTTCATCAGGGAGTATGTTCTGGATCCACAAACTGTCAGGAGATGAGCCCTGCGTTTATCGGCCGAATCCTGTCCCAACCATTCCTTAGTGACAAAACTTTTCTGTAGTCCAATCATCACCAACACAGTACCTCTCTTCTGTGCTGCTAGTGGCCATGCTCGCGTGGTTTAAATCCCAGTTTCTCGTCGCCAATAATATGTCCTTACTATACAGTATAAATGCACACGAGGCCCATACTTGAGAGAAGGTCACTCTGTGACCAGTTACCTTTATTACCAAAACCTCAAGAGACTGAAGGTGGGTGGAGCTTCCCCTTTTATACCGGCAAGTCCAGGTTAGGAGTGTCTCCCACAAGTTCGTCACCTGTGATCATTGTTCTCAAGGTGTACAACTTAGGTCAGATTATACATGGGTTACAATGATAGTTGAACACATGACAGGCCCGTTCTTGGGTAAAATGTTCCTTGTGGTTGTAGACCCGTACTCTAAGTGGATTGAATGTGAGATAACGTCGGCTAGCACATCCGCTGCCACTACTGAAAGCCTGCGGGCCATGTTTGTCACACACCGCCTACCCGATGTCCTGGTGAGCGACAATGGGCCATGTTTTACCAGTGCAGAGTTCAAAGAATTCATGACCCGTAACGGGATCAAACATGTCACATCTGCCCCGTTTAAACCAGCGTCCAATGGTCAGGCAGAGAGAGCAGTGCAAACCATCAAACAAGGCTTGAAGAGGGTAACTGAAGGCTCACTGCAGACTCGTCTATCCCGAATCCTGCTTAGCTACCGCTCGAGACCCCATTCGCTCACTGGGATCCTCCCACCTGCTGAACTGCTCATGAAAAGAGCACTTGAGACAAGGCTGTCGTTGGTTCACCCTGATCTACAGGTAGAGAGCAGGCGGCTTCAACAAAGTACATACCATGATAGCGCAAAAATGTCACGTGAGATTGAAATCAATGATCCTGTATTTGTATTAAATTATGGACAAGGTCCCAAGTGGCTTCCCGGCACTGTTGTGGCCAAAGAGGGGAGCAGGGTGTTTCGGGTCAAACTTTCAAATGGACTCATTCACCGGAAACACTTGGACCAAATCAAACTCAGATTCACGGACTTTCCTGAGCAACCCACCTTGGACCCTATCTTTTTTGATCCCCCAACATGTACACCAGTGGCAACTGGCACCACGGTTGACCACGAAGCAGAACCCATCATCCACAGCAGCCCTGCAGGGCCCAACACACCAGGGAGCCCAGCAAGGCCAGCTGCACAGCAGCCCAGCGAGGGCCCAACAAATGATTCAACAACACCAGGGACGATCAACCAGGGCAAGAAGGGCCCCAGATTGACTCCCATTGTAAATAGTTACACTATTGACTTTGCGGAGGGAGTGTTGTTATATATGTAAACTTGTATTTACTCTGTACAGCCACCAGAGGGCTCATCCCCTGGAGTCCCAAGGAATCCCATAATCCCTTGGGAGCACAGGTATTTAAGGAGGCTTCACAGGTTGGAGAAGCACTCTGGAGACCTGCAATAAAAAACTAAGGTCACACTTTACTTTGAGCTCACAGTGTTCAGTCTGACTCTTTCTCCATACACTACACTTACAGTGTGGGACATCTAACCTTCAAACTACCACTTTCCTTCAGCGATCCCCTTCTGGAAGCAGTAAGCGTTCTGGCTGGGTACAGGATTTCATTGACCGCCTGCTGTGATTCTGGAGACCCTCGCCCTCCATGCGCTGTGCAATACAAGTACCCTGTGAGTGTGCCAGCCAGGTGTGGAGACCTCTCAACACAAGCACATCGTGCAGCTAGTTTCTGACCAGAACCTTTGCTGGAGATGATGACGGATAGTTATTCACGTATCAGAACAGCACGCCCTCAATTAGCTGATCGCCAATGTGTTGACGACAACAATATATCTTCAAAGGGGCCGATTTTGATGACCTTACTGTCCACTGCCACCGACATTCCTCTCGTCGATCCGCCCAGTGTCACTTTCGACGTGGCCTGAAGGGGGCGGGAGGGGAGAGCCGACGGGAGGTGCCCGCCGACGTCAGCGGACGGCCAATGCGCGTAAATAGACTCCCGTTGCTAGATTGGTGCACGGGAATCGGCGGCAGGGCGGCGGTGGACCATGCGTGGAAGCTGCTCTGTCCTCAACGGTAAGTGTGAAGATCCTGCAAAAGAGGTAATTGGAATGTTTTTAAATTATTTCTTTACAGGCACTTACGTGGATGGGGTCCCCTGTAGGTCATCACATGTTTCTTTTTGTTGGTGGTGATTTTTATTTTCAGGTCTTCGTGGACCCGACTCCAGCCTCGGCGGCACTTGGGTGGCAAGCACCTCTGCCGCTGAGAATGAGACTTCGCAGATTGGTGGCGTACGTCGTTGATTTGCCACCCGCCAACCTTCGAGCGACCTCGGTGATGAAAACCCCGCCCAAAGTACCGTCCATCAGCGGCACTTTGGGCGGCACTTGGGCGGGCGGAGGCCTTGACCAATTCGGCTCCAAAGTTTAGCAAGTCAAGCCACTGTTGATTCCCGGTAATGCAGAAATTTTATTGCCATTCTCTAGTTTCCCTGAGAAGTTGCGGTGGGCAATGTTCCCTGTCATTGTTTTTCACTTTAACTGGCTGTGTGGCTCATTTAAATGTTCTCACATGCACAGTTTCTCCCCTGTAAAAGCTGGTGAGTGGCACAGCAGCTGAACAGGAACATTGGTGGTAATGAGCCATCTTGTTGAACCGCCGCAGTCCATTTGTGAAGGTGCTCCCACAGCGGTGTCAGGGAGGGAGTTCCAGGATGTTAATCCATTGACGATGAAGGAATGGCAATATATTTCCAAGTCAGGATGATGCGTGACTTGGAGTGAAACGTGGAATTGATGCTGTTCCCATGCACTTGCTGCCCTTGTCCTTCTAGGTGTTAGAGGTCGTGGGTTTGGGAGGTAATCTTCTGTCAAAGAAGCCTTGGCGAGTTGCTGCAGTGCATCATTTAGATGGTGCACACTGCAGCCGCGGTGAGCCAGTGGTGGAGGGAGTGAATGTTTGAGGTTTTTGACTCAGTAATGATGAAGGAACGGTGATATATGTCCAAGTCACTATGGTGTGTGACTTGGAGGGGAACTTGAAGATGTTGGTGTTCACATGACCTTCCTCTGGACCATCTTGGTGGTATGGTGGTGAGGTTGGGACATGCTGTTGAAGTAAGCTTGGTGATTTGCTGCACTGCATCCTGTGGATAGTACACACAATATGGCCAATGTCCACCAAGCGAACTGCTCTATCCTGGATGGTGATGAGTTGTTGGAGCTGCACTCGTCCAGATGAGTGGTCAATATTCCAGCACACTCCTGACTTGCTCCTTGTAGATGGTGGAGATGCTTTGTGAGGTTAGGAGCTGAGCCATGTTGCGAAGTACCCATGCTCTTCTCTGTAGCCACGGGGCTGGATTTTTGGCTTCTTGCGTTTTCGCCCATTTCCGGGCACAATTTGCGGTGGAGTGAAAACTTTTGCGCCGGGTTGACGTTAGCGCCAGAGCGAGCAACATTCGCCGAAGGAAAGTTCACCAGGAGCGTTAGTGTTAACTCCGACGTTCCATCACAGACTTTGTATGATGGAGCTGAAAGTTCTGCAATCTGCCTTTCTGCGCATGCGCTTTCCCCTCCCCCCCCGTGCTTCTGGTCTCCTGTCGCCAAACGCTAATGCAGAGCATGGTCACTTCCTGAGCGCGCATGCGCAGTACGACTGGGGCTGAATCAGGGATTTCACATTTGGATTTTGATGATGGAGGGCGACAATTGCCGACAGCGTGCCAGGCGATTCAGCCATGAGGCTAATGAAACTCTAGTGGGGGCTGTGGAGAGAAGGCGGCAGGAGTTGCATCTTCGGGGTGGTTCTAGGCCACTACCATTCATATTTAAGTGGATTTGGAGAGAAAAAGCTGAGGAGGTCTCTGCCTCGGACAATGTGATCAGGACCAGCACACAATGCTGAAAGAAGTTTAGCGATCTCACCAGGGTTGTCAGAGTGAGTACCATTTTAATTCATGCACGTCTTCATTATTTCAAGGATAAATCTGATACACTATTTGTTCTCATGTTGTTGGAGCTTCTCAGCACTCTGGGTTGCCTCCTACAATGCATGACACATAGGTAGGCTTCATTCGGCACACTATTTGCCATGAGTGATCTTTACACATTATTAAGACTGCTTTCTGAGATTTTATGAGTCATTTTATGACTCCCCACTTCTATGTCCTCCTGATGAACCTCGTGCAACTTCCAAGGCCATTAAACAGAGTTCTGTTCAGACATTCAGACAGTATGGTATAATGCTTTGGTGGCTCTCTGTGCCACAAAAGCAGATGGACCCTCTTGTAACCATTCCCATTTTCACCTTTGCAGGCAAAGAAATCTTATAATCACCGCGAGCAGGTGCGGACAGGCGATGGTCCGCCTCAGACCCTGCCACTCATGGACATCGAGGAGAGCATGGCAGGCCTCATCGGCGTCACTGGTGGGGCAGCTGTCAGTGGGGTCGCTGACCCCCGCTCAGATACTGAGGGTAAGTCCTGCACACTCCCTGGGCTGGCTTGGGGCAATGTCCTGCAGTGTCTCTGGACTAGGACTGGAGCAATGTCCTGCACACTCCCTGGGCTGGCTTGGGGCAATGTCCTGCAGTGTCTCTAGACTAAGGCTGGGGCAATGTCCTGCACACTCCCTGGACTAGGGTTGGGGCAATGTCCTGCAGTGCCTTTAGACAAAATATAATGGAGTAGCGATGGTCCTTCAAACGAGCCTGTGCTATTTGACCTTCCTCATGTCACCCTGCCCCCTCCCCTGCTGCTAACGATTTCTCTGTTGCTTTCTACTTCCAGATGACCAGACACTGGTGCCATATTCCTCAAGAGACCCCCTCCACATCACACCATCGCCTGGAGGAGGAGGAGGTGGAGGAGGATACGGATGAGCTGACTCCGGCACAGCATCAATCGACCCCTGTTCCACCATCGACACTCAGGTCCTCTGAGGACCATGTGATTTTCTCGGGGTTCGAGGAATGCGAGGCTCCTGGGCCCAGTGGCGTGCAGCAACGCAGTGCTGGGGTTGAATCCTGCAGGCCAACTCTCCGGAGGGTGCGTCGGCATTGTCGATCTGCCGACAGACAGGCAGACGTGGAATTGGACATGGTGGGAATATCCAGGGAGAGCACCCTAATCAGCCGTCAGCTTCTTGATGTCCTGGGTGGGATTCCCGTGACCATCGACAGTCTGAAAGCGACCATTACGGAGGTAGGGTCGCAGATTGTCAGCGTGAGCCATGATACCTGCGAGGCCATCAATGCCCACACGAGGCTGGTGGTCTCCAGCAGTGACAGTGGAGTCCCGGAGAGTGTGGCGCGAACCCTTGCAGAATATGGTGCATCACAGGCACAAGCTCTGCTTCACTTTGGGCAGGTAATGCAGTCCATACCTGCCTCCATACTCTCTGCATTCCCCACGTTCACACGGGGAAGTGACGGTTCCAAAGCAGGCCGGCAAGGTGCTCTGGTTGCTAGGGACCAGCCCCATCGGCGACTGAGTGGCTCCAGGGATATAGGAGGTGGTGTCATTCCTCCAGATGACAGCATTCCGTCTCCCCCCACTCAGTCGGCAACCAAGCATCAATAACGGTTGTCACACAAACCACCGGTGACTGGTGACGCCAGTGAAGAGGCTCGCCAGTCAGAAGCCGGGCCTTCCACTCCACAAGCTGGTCCAATGCGTCCCCAGACACTGTCTCCATTGTCTCTGCCCCAACACAGCAGCACTCTGGCAGCCTTATTGCACGCCATCTTGGTGCCACTTTGATTAGGAACAGTAGGCAAGGGAGAGGGATGAAGAGAAGGGGGTCAAAAGATGGTGGGAAAAATCGTGGGGCAGGAATTGATGTTGCTGGATTTTGTTGTTGTTGCTGGATGCATCGTATTTTATGTTACAGTATCACACTGCTGGATTATATTGTTGATGTTCTGATAATGTTGTTGAATTATCATACTGATGAATGCAGCTAATTATTTTATTTAAGTCTCACAATGAAGGTTACAAAGTTTACAACGTTCAATAACTTTTTTCTTTACCGTAACCATTCCTGTGTAGTGTCTCATTTGCAGAATAAGAGTGGGAATAGTCAACATGGTGGGATAGAGTGGCCGGGCAACTGTCAAACATGCCGTTCTCTCTTCAAGCAAAGCGTTGAATTATGAGCTGCTGACGTAAGGCTTTTGCAGCGGTGAAAGCTCCATGATGCCTCCCCTGTGGTGGTGGCATGGGTTCCTCGCCAGGCTCCTCATCCTCCTCCTTCCCTCTCTCCTGAGGTGGTCCTGCAGTCCCCAGTGGCAAATCCTGTCCCCTTATGATGGCTAAGTTATGTAGCATGCAGCACTCCACAATGAACTCAGAGACCGGCTGAGGGGAGTATTGCAGGCAGCCTCCAGAGTGGTCCAGGCATCGGAAGCACTGCTTGAGCACTCAATTGTCTGTTCAACGATGTTGCGTGTGGCTGCATGGCTCTCATTATAGTGATGCTCGGCTTCTGTCTGAGGGTTTCGGAGGGGGGTCATGAGCCAGGTGGCGAGGCGGTAACCTTTGTCCTCGAGCATCCAGCTCTGGCCTTGTGGCTGATGCTCGAACAGGCCTGAGACACGGATCTCACACAAGATGAAGATGTTCCCTGGATATTGGGCATTGACTGCTATGATGCGCTGAGTATGGTCACAGAGGATCTGTACGTTCAGGGAGTGGAATCCATTTCAGTTTCGGAAAACCTCTGCATTCTGTAAAGGTGCTCGCAGGGCGATATATGCACAGTCAACGGCACCCTGAACCTTGGGGAAGCCAACAAATCGTCCAAAATCTATAACCCTTTTACTTTGGGTTTCACTGGTCATTGGGAAGTTTATGAAGTCCATCCTGCGTGCATACAGTGCATTATTCACTGCCAAATGAAGCAATGTGTAGCATGCTGCGAGATGGAGCATATATCCCCCGCTGATGCCTGAAAGGAGCTGAAGGCATAGAAGGGAAGTGTCACAGTCACCTTCACCTCGACGAGCAGTGCAGTCCTGTTGCCGCTGGTCGGCTGTAGGTCTGCCTATAGGAGCTGGCGTATCTCTGTGACCATCTCTTTTCAGAAGTGCAGCCTTCTAACGCATTGTGCCTCAGAGAGCTGCAGGTATGAGCGATGTTCCCTGTAAACCCATGGGGAGGTAAGGCCTCCTCCCCATATGTCTGCGACCTCTTCGATTACGTTGCAAATGATCAACAATAAGTCTTCTTCCAGCTTGAAGCAGTATGGCGATAATAGCCAGGGTTACTGGCTCCCGACCGAGCATGGCCCCCATCTTTTAAAATGTCCTTAAATGTCCTTTATAAAACAAACTAGAAACGCACATAAACTTCACAATCAAAAGTATGCAGTAAGGCAGCTTTCTTCTCCCAATCCTGTTAATCCCTCACAACTGGGACTTTCTCCTCCGATTTCAACATGGTGTCGGTAGTGCCCGGTGCACCCTGGGTCCGTCTTGTTTTTCTGGACCAGTTCGGGGGCAGACGTTAAATTGGGCGAAATGCTCGAAAGTTCCGCCTGGGGCACTAGTGCAGCGACGCACGCCGATTTTCGGCATCCCAACGGTCAAGACAGCAGCGGGGTGGTAAGTTTGCAAAAAGTTCCGCCCGGTGCAAAATCTTGTGCACCTCGTTTCATGCCCTAAAAATAATTTCTGCGGCTAGCTGAGACGCTTAAATGGGGCGCAAATCAGTTGAAAATTCAGTCCACATGACTGGTCCAGTTAAGCTTCTGGTCAGTGGTCACCCACAAGAAAAGTGTAGATGAACAAAGGGACCTTGGAGTGCAGGTCCACAGATCCCTGAAGGTAGCAGGCCAGGTAGATAAGTTGGTTAAAGCGCATATGGAATACTTGGCTTTATTAGCTGAGGCATGGAATACAAGAGCAGGAAGGTTATGCTTGAACTGTATAGAGCACTGTTCAGGCCGCAGCTGGAGTACTGCGTCCAGTTCTGGTCACCACATTACAGGAAAGATGTGATTGCACTGGAAAGGGTGCAGAGGAGATTTACAAGAATGTTGCCTGGACTGGAGAATTTTGGCTATGAGGAAAGATTGGAGATGCTGGGTCTGTTTTCTTTGAAACAGAGGAGGCTGAGGGGAGACCTGACTGAGGTATATAAAATTATGAGGGGCCTGGATAGAGTGGATAGGAAGGACCTGTTTCCCTTGGCAGAGAGGTCAACAACCATGGGGCATAGATTTAAAGTAATTGGGGGGAGGTTTAGAGGAGATACGAGAGGAAATTTCTTCACCCAGATGGTTGTGGGGGTGTGGAACTCACTGCCTGAAAGGGTGGTAGAGGCAGAAACCCTCACCACATTTAAAAAATACTTGGATGTGCACTTAAAGTGCGGTAATCTACAGGGCTACGGACCTGGAGCTGGAAAGTGGGATTAGGCTGGATAGCTCTTGGTCGGCCGGCGTGGACACGCTGGGCCGAAATGGCTTCCTTCCGTGCTGTAAATTTCTATGATTCTAAGATAATGGTGGGGTCTCTTAGCAATTGTGGGATTATTGAAGGTTACAGCGAGATGTTTGAGTCGTTTCTTGTTGGAGTTGGTAATATCTGTCACTTGGGTGGCAATAATGTAAGCATGTAACCGATCACCTAGCAGCCTAAGTCTGGATGCTATGCAGCTCCTACTGTAGGCTGGCATAGACGTCTTCATCATCAGAGGAGAATATTATTGATACATCCAGTCACCAATCTATTGTTCCTGGTTTTAAATTCCCATCATGCACGCATCCTCTTAATTCAGAGACACCTCTACCAGTGCTCCAGAAATTGTCTTCTCACATCAAGTCTGGCAAGAAAGAAGGATCAGTTGATGTGTTTATCATGAAGGGAAAGCCTGGCCTACATTCAGCTCCCACACTGCACCTCGCTCATCTACCTCCAGCAATAAGGAGCTTCAATATATCATCAGACGGAACTACCAGCCATGAATTCTCTCAGGTATTTGACAGTGCACAGAAGCTGAGGGGAAGACATATCAATGAATCAGTCAGTCAATCATTCCTTTTGCTCAACTTAATCAGAAGGTACTATTCGTTCCATGGGAGTAAACTGAGGAAAAGCAATACAGTTCGAGGATAGTGGTATAATTGAAGACACAGATGGTTCATAACCTTGGGCTCACCTCTATTCATTGTCCCCAAGCTCATCATTGTTCAATCAGATGTTGAATGAGGCAGAGTCCAATTAAAATCTGATGACACTGGATATATTTTAGTATCTTGTTTTCCCATAAGGAGCACTCAAATTGGCATCTTTCTTATTGCAAGGCTGTCAGTGGAATTGAAAGGTTTTGAAGTCCTGTCCGTGCTATTTTTAGACACTGGTACAGGCCAGCACCAGTTCCTGCAATGATATGTTGCTTAAACTGAATCCTGGAGCTTACTGCAACAGCGTTCGAGTGCATTAACCTTCAGCTGAAATCACTGATTCCCTCCTTGGTCGTTTGCCTGTTTGGCAGAGGCATGGGTTTCTGAATACAAGGCGGATTCCTCGTATTTGTGTGATAAGTTTTGTAAAATATTCATGTTGTGGTATTTAGTTTCCAGCATTTGCACAGGGAGAAGCAGGAATTGAGTCTGTTGTGAGCATGCACCATTAAAAGGAGACTGTAAATGGAAATGAGCCTTCTTATCGAAAGGGCCAAAGATTTTGACATCTTCCGCTATCATTCTTGGGATGTGGTTGTTGGCAATGCCGGCATTTATTGCCCACCCTGAGGTGTCCCTTGGGGTCAACTTAAATTCCCATATCCTTGAATGTGGAAATGTAAAGATAACTCGGCACTCCCAGCTTGAGTCATGCTTGAAGGGCTCAGAGGTCAGAGAATCCGTGCTGCAGTGTGTGAAGCCCGATCTCTGATCAAAGTCTTCAAGTGCCATTCCCTCCTGGGATCCTGGAAGTTACCCGACAGAGTGATTGAGAAACCTGAGTGAAGGGCCAGTGCCGATACTGCACGGCAGCAACAATACTTCAAATAATAAGAGCAAAGATAAGTCAAGAAACAATGATTAAGTGATGTCAAGATTGGGGTTTTAAAAGCTTTAGCTTGTAGGGAGAAGGTAAGACTTGGGCAGTTAGAGTCCGGAAGTTTGCACGTCCCAGGAAAGGATAAGTTAGGATGGAGATAATGTGCTGAGTCCTGATTTCAGACAATGGCCAGGAATTTCGATGGAGATGCTCCTGTTCTGTCATTGTAACTTTACTGGAGCTATGGCAGAAACTCCATTAAGGGGGTTACGCTGCAGTCCTGGTGAAGCAAGTCCTCTACTCGGAACTTCTTCACGGCAAACGAGCCAAAGGTGGGCAGAGGAAACGTTACAAGGACACCCTCAAAGCCTCCCTGATAAAGTGCAACATCCCCACTGACACCTGGGAGTCCCTGGCCAAAGACCGCCCTAAGTGGAGGAAGTGCATCCGGGAGGGCGCTGAGCACCTCGAGTCTCATCGCCGAGAGCATGCAGAAACCAAGTGCAGACAGCGGAAGGAGCGTGCGGCAAACCTGTTCCACCCACCCTTTTCCTCAACCGAAGGACTCATTTTCAGAGCGGAAGCAAGTCCTCCTCGATTCCGAGGGACTGCCTATGATGATGATGAAATTATGGGGGTGGAGCGCGAGTAGCCTCAAGGAAATTCCCGGCAGATGTTTTGTGAGTTTAGGAGCAACACAAGTGATGACTGTTGTAGAATCAGTGAATGAGGGAAACAAGAAAGGTGGGAATAGAAAGACATTGGAGGTCAGAGATGAGAGAAAGAATATGCATCAGAAGTCAAGCATTATCTTGTGTCCTCTCTGTCATGTATCTTACATTATTATATATAACTGTATCCTAACATGCTATACATGACTGTAATAAGATATGACCTGTAACCACCAGCATACCTTACCACCAGGGGTGCACTTGCAAGAGACAGGCATATAAGGACAGGTCTCAGGCAAGTGCAGCATTCCAGAGCTGTGAAATAAAGGTGCAGGCCCAGAGTGACCTTGACTTCACTACATGCCTCGTGTGAATCTGTACTGAGGGGTCAGGACTTTACAGTGGCGACGAGTTACGGGATTACAGAATCCACAGAATGCCGAACAACGGATCAGATGAAAAGTACAATGCGGGAGACAATTGGGAGGACTTTATAGAAAGGCTCCAGCAAAACTTTGTAACCAAAGACTGGTTAGGCAATGATAAGGCAGACAAGAGAAGAGCCCATCTCTTGACCAGCTGTGGCTCGAAAACATACGCTTTAATGAAGGATCTGTTGGCACCTGAGAAACCAGCAAGCAAGTTGTTTGAAGAATTGAGCACACTGGTAAGAGACCACCTGAAGCCAGCGGGCAGCCTACACATGGCCAGACACAGGTTCTACAACTACAGACGCTGTGTGGGACAGAGCATACCCGACTTCGTGGCGGAACTTCGGAGGTTGGCTAGTTTATGTGAGTTCTCCGATGAACTGAGGAGAGAAATGCTGAGAGACTTTATCATTGAAGGAATAGGCCACGCAGGCATATTCCGAAAGCTCACAGAGACCAAGAACATGACCTTAGAGGCAGCAGCACTGGTTGCACAGACATTCTTGGTAGGGGAAGAAGAAACGAGGTTGATTTACTGTGCAGGTACGAAATATCGGAACAAGAAGTTCACAGCACTAAACAAACTGCAACCCCACACACAGACAAAACCGGGAGAACAGGCTCTCGACAGCAGGCAGAAGCCATCAAGGGCCACAGGAACGGCCGTTCACACCTCATCAACCCACAATGCGAGTAATCAACTACAAACTGAGAGAAACTCAAGAGAGATCAGCTCATTCTTTGGGAACACTTTGAACAATGGAACAGGTCTGTGCTGGAGGTGTGGGGGTGGGCACTCGGCAAGGGGATATCGATTTCAGCAGGCTGTTTGCAGAAATTGTGAAAATACAGGGCATTTGGCCCGCATGTGCAAAAAAACGGCAGCTCGGCTGGTATACGAATCGGATGGGTTGGAAAGCGGACCAGAAGATGGTGGGGACAGTACCTGGGACACCGATGTACTGCGGGTCAACACGATCAATGGCCGCTGCTCCTACAACAGGTCACCTCCTATAATGATGAGGGTCCTACTCAACGGGATATCTGTCAACATGGAGCTGGATACGGGAGCAAGTCAATCTCTCATGGGCGCTCAACAATTTGAACAACTGTGGCCAGAGACAGACCAAAACTCACAAGGGTCAACACCAAACTAAGGACCTATACCAAAGAAATCGTACCAGTCCTCAGCAGCGCCATGCTCTCTGTCACACACAAAGGGACAGTGAACCGACTTCCCCTGTGGATTGTCCCCGGAGACCCCCCAGCACTGCTGGGGAGAAGCTGGCTGGCAAAACTAAACTGGAAATGGGATGATGTCCATGCCATGTCATTAGAGGAACGGACCTCCTGCTCAACAGTTATAAAGCGATTTGAACATCTCTTTCAGCCAGGTGTGGGCACTTTCAAAGGGGCCAAAGTCAAAATCTACATCACACAGGATGCTAGACCGGTCCATCGCAAGGCCAGAGCTGTACCCTATGTTATGAAGGAAAAGATTGAACATGAACTAGACAGGCTTCTGCTGGAAGGCATTATATCACCTGTGGAATTTAGCGACTGGGCAAGTCCCATCGTCCCAGTCATGAAGCCTGATGGATCCGTATGAAACTGTGGGGACTACAAATCTACCATAAACAGAATCTCCCTACAGGACCAGTACCCGCTGCCCAGAACGGAGGACTTATTTGCCACATTGGCTGGAAGTAAACTTTTCTCAAAACTAGACCTCACATCTGCGTATATGATGCAAGAATTGACCGCAGAATCCAAGCTACTCACCACCATCAACACACATTGAGGCCTTTTCATGTACAATCGATGCCCATTCGGCATCAGGTCGGCAGCTGCCATATTCCAGTGCAACATGGAGTGTCTGCTCAAGTCCATCCCGGGGACGGTTGTATTTCAAGACGACATACTTATCACGGGCAGCGACACCGACTCCCATCTCCGTAATTTGGAGGAAGTACTAAAGCGGTTGGATTGGGTAGGCCTGCGAGTCAAGAAATCCAAGTGCCTGTTTCTCGCACCCGAGTTGAATTTTTGGGCAGAAGGTTTATCGCTGATGGAATCCGCCCAACAGAGTCCAAAACAGAAGCAATTCACCTGGCACCCAGGCCCCGGAATGTCTCAGAACTGCGCTCCTTTCTCGGGCTGCTCAATTACTTTGGGAACTTTATGCAGAACTTCAGCACGCTGCTGGAGCCTCTCCACGTGCTTCTCAGGAAGGGGTGCGATTGGTTTTGGGGGGACGCCCAGGACTGTGCCTTCAATAAGGCACACAACCTTCTGTGTTCCAACAGTGTTTTGACTTTCTTTGATCCAGGTTAAAAGCTAGTTCTCACATGCGATGCGTCAGCGTATGGGGTCGGGTGCATTTTACAACATGTCAATAGTGCGGGCAAATTACAACCCATAGCTTATGCCTCGCGGGCGGAGCGTGGGTACGGAATGGTAGAGAAGGAGGCGCTCGCATATGTGCACAGTGTCAAAAAGATGGACCAATACCTTTTCGGGGCCAAGTTCGCGTTAGAAACTGACCACAAGACCCTCACGTCCCTCCTATCCGAGAGCAAGGCAATAAACGGCAACGCCTCGGCGCGAATTCAATGGTGGGCACTCATTTCTGGCGTCCTACGACATAAGGCACAGACCAGGCACAGACAACTGTGCTGATGCGCTCAGCAGGCTACCCCTGGCGACCATGGAAGGGTCTGACGAACAGGACTGTGAGATAGTCATGGCAATCAATGCCTTTGAGTCCACAGGTTCGCCCATGATGGCTCGCCAAATCAGAGCCTGGACGGCCAGCGACCCCACGTTATCCTTAGTGAAAAGATGTGTCCTAACCGGTGACTGGACAGAGGCTCGCGATGCCTGCCCCGAGGAATTAAAACCCTTTCACAGGCGCATGCATGAGCTATCACTACAAGCAGACTGCCTGATGTGGGGCAGCCGAGTAGTCATGCCTCTGCGAGGCAGAGAGGCATTTGTCCGGGAGCTCCACCGCGAGCACCCGGGGATCGTTCTCATGAAGGCCATAGCCAGATCCCACGTCTGGTGGTCTGGTATTGACGCGGACTTGGAGCTCTGCGTCCGAAGGTGCACCATTTGTGCCCAACTCAGCAATGCCCCCAGGGAGGCTCCACTGAGCCCCTGGCCCTGGCCTACCAAACCGTGGTCGCGGGTGCACGTAGACTATGCGGGCCCATTCATGGGCAAAATGTTCCTCGCAGTTGTAGATGCATTTTCAAAGTGGATCGAATGCACCATTTTAAACTCGAGCACAACCTCCACCACTGTGGAGAGCTTTGCAACCATGTTTGCAATGCACGGAATCCTTGACATGTTGGTCAGTGACAATGGTCTGTGCTTCACCAGCGCAGAATTCCAAGACGGCACCGTTCAAGCCGGCCTCCAACGGCCAGGCGTAGAGAGCAGTGCAAATCATTAAACAAGCCATGCTTAAAATCCAAGGTCCCACGCTGCAGGGTCGCCTGTCGCGACTGCTGCTGGCATACAGATCTCGTCCACAGTCACTGACTGGGATCCCCCCGCGCAACTGTTGATGAAAAGTACTTTAAAAACAAGGCTCTCATTAATCCTCCCAGACATGCACGAAATCGTTGAGGCAAAGCGCCGTAAGCTGACTGAGTACCATGACAGAAATTCGAGGGGGAGATGGAATGAGATAGGGGACAAAGTGTTTGTACTAAACTATGGCAGGAGTCCCAAATGGCTTGCAGGGACAGTAACAGGCAAGGAAGGAAACAGGCTACTGGTAGTACAAATGGATAATGGCAAAACCTGCCGGAGGCATGTAGACCAAGTCAAAAGCAGATTTACCAACAACACTGCAGAACCAGAGGCAGACTACATTGTGGAACTCGCACCACACCTGTTGGACAGACAGAGGGAACAACCTGAGGAAAGGGCAATCCCAACAGACAGCCCAGGCGAGTCAACAACAATCACATCAATCAAAACAGACAGCCTAGGCAAGATACCAGCAACCACACCCAAAGAAAAACAGACACCAAGGCAAACAACTGAACCACAACTCAGACGCTCCACACGAGAGCGTAGACCACCTGAGAGACTGAACGTATAAAGACAATAAGATCTTGGGGGAGGGTGATGTCATGTATCTTACATTATTATATATAACTGTATCCTAACATGCTATACATGACTGTAATAAGATATGACCTGTAACCACCAGCATACCTTACCACCAGGGGTGCACTTGCAAGAGACACGTATATAAGGACGGATCTCAGGCAAGTGCAGCATTCCAGAGCTGTGAAATAAAGGTGCAGGTCCAGAGTGACCTTGACTTCATTACATGCCTCGTGTGAATCTGTACTGAGGGGACAGGAGTTTACACTCTCCATGGTGGTATAGCAGCAATAGAAAGGCCTCCCCAGATATGGGAGCTGTTTCAGTCCTTGGACATTACCTGCGGTTCATGGAAAGGTAAGGGGTGGATTTTCCTCAGGAAGGTCACCTCTGTCGGACCCCGAGCTGGAAGTGTAGCAAAGTGGGGGGGGGGGGGGAGAGGAGATCAAAAGCCTAATCCCATGGCATATCAATGGTAGCAGATATTTTCCTCCAGCCCCATTTCCCTCCTTGCATCGCATTGCTCGCCATAAGCCTTTTAAACAATTTGTTCATGGGATGTGGACATCGCTGGCAAGGCCGGCATTTATTGCCCATCCCTAATTGCCCCTTGAGAAGGTGATGGTGAACCACCTTCTTGACTTACTGTAGTCCGTGTGGTGACGGTGTTCCCACAGTGCTGTTAGGGAGGGAGTTCCAGGATTTTGATCCAGCGACGATGAAGGAACGGCGATATATTTCCAAGTCAGGACGGTGTGTGACTTGGAGGGGAACGTGGAGGTGATGGTGTTCCCATGAGCCTGCTGCCCTTGTCCTTCTAGGTGGTAGAGGTCGCGGGTTTGGGAGGTGCTGCTGAAGAAGCCTTGGCGAGTTGCTGCAGTGCATCTTGTAGATGGTACATACTGCAGCCACGGTGCGCCGTGGTGGAGGGAGTGAATGTTGAAGATGGTGGATGGGGTGCTGATCAAGCGGGTTGCTTTGTCCTGGATGGTGTCGAGCTTCTCGAGTGTTGTTGGAGCTGCACTCATCCAGGCAAGTGGAGAGTATTCCATCACACTCCTGACTTGTGCCTTGTAGATGGTGGAAAGGCTTTGGGGAGTCAGGGAGTGAGACGCTCACTGCAGAATACCCAGCCTCTGACCCAGTATTTATGTGGTTGGTCCAGTTAAGTTTCTGGTGAATGGCAACCCCCAGGTTGTTGATGGTGGGGGATTCGGCGATGGTAATGCCGTTGAATATCAAGGGGCGGTGATTAGACTCTCGCTTGTTGGAGATAGTCATTGTGTGGCGCGAATGTTACTTGCCATTTATCAGCCCAAGCCTGAATGTTGTCCAGGTCTTGCTGCATGCGGGCATGGACTGCTCTATTATCTGAGGAGATGTGATTGGAACTGAACACTGTGCAATCATCAGCAAACATCCCACTTCTGACCTTATGATGGAGGGAAGGTCATTGATGAAGCAGCTGAAGATGTTTGGGCCTGCAGCGATGTCCTGGGTGATATGATACAGTGTGTGCTGTGAGATTTATAAAATTCATAGAAACGTACAGCACAGAAGGAGGCCATTTCGGCCCATTGTGTCCGTGCCGGCCGACAATGAGCTATCCAGCCCGATCCCACTTTCCAGCTCTTGGTCCGTAGCCCTGTAGATTGAGATTAATCGACCTTGTCCTTTTACCAATGATACTCAGTACAATTCACCTTACCCTTTGCCAACGTTTTGTGTTCATTGAAGTATTGCTCACACTGCTCCCCATTTCTCAGTTCAGTCGACCAGTGGGAATAACTTGCTCACTGTCACATCAGCTACCTTGAAGTTGTTAAATGTTTTTTTAAGCCAGTACTTTCTTTTGTAATGAACTGTAAACTTTCCCCAGAGACAGTCTGAAAAATACAGAGAATTTCAGCTAATGGACGTTTGGAATGTCACGTTCCAGGCTGCAACCCATCCTGCAGCACGCATCCTTGGAAAAACAGCCTTCTCCCACCACCCTGTGACTGGCCTGAGCTATTACACGCTCAGAGGCACCACAGCCCAGACTCTGGGGCTGGAGACTGAACTGCATCGGAAGCAATTTTGCAAATGTGATGGGGTGTCCTCATTACTGAGTTATGTTGTGTCCATGACTTCACTCGGAAAACTGTTCACCTGGCTTTTGTAAAATAAGATATAACTTCCCCCCTTTTTTATAGTTAATAATGAATAGCAGAGTCGTGACCAAAATTAATTCAATATTTGAATATAAAATCTCTGTATTAATGCAGTCTGTCTATCTGTACTGGTGCAGACTGTCTGTCTGTCTGTACTGGTGCTGTCTGTCTGTCTGTACTGGTGCAGTCTGTCTGTCTGTACTGGTGCTGTCTGTCTGTCTGTACTGGGGCAGTTTGTCTGTCTGTACTGGGGCAGTCTGTCTGTCTGTACTGGTGCAGACTGTCTGTCTGTCTGTACTGGTGCAGTCCGTCTGTCTGTACTGGCGCAGTCCGTCTGTCTGTACTGGTGCTGTCTGTCTGTCTGTACTGGTGCAGTCTGTCTGTCTGTCTGTACTGGTGCAGTCCGTCTGTCTGTACTGGTGCAGTCTGTCTGTCTGTCTGTACTGGTGCTGTCTGTCTGTCTGTACTGGGAGCTGTCTGTTTGTACTGGGGCAGTCTGTCTGTCTGTACTGGTGCAGTCTGTCTGTCTGTCTGTACTGGGAGCTGTCTGTCTGTACTGGTGCAGTCTGTCTGTCTGTACTGGGAGCTGTCTGTCTGTCTGTACTGCTGCAGTCTGTCTATCTGCCTGTACTGGTGCAGTCTGTCTGTCTGTACTGGGGCAGTTTGTCTGTCTGTACTGGGGCAGTTTGTCTGTCTGTACTGATGCAGTCTGTCTGTCTGTACTGGGGCAGTTTGTCTGTCTGTACTGGTGCTGTCTGTCTGTCTGTACTGGTGCAGTCTGTCTGTCTGTACTGGTGCTGTCTGTCTGTCTGTACTGGGGCAGTTTTTCTGTCTGTACTGGGGCAGTCTGTCTGTCTGTACTGGTGCAGACTGTCTGTCTGTACTGGTGCAGTCCGTCTGTCTGTCTGTACTGGTGCAGACTGTCTGTCTGTCTGTACTGGTGCAGTCCGTCTGTCTGTACTGGTGCTGTCTGTCTGTCTGTACTGGTGCAGTCTGTCTGTCTGTCTGTACTGGTGCAGTCCGTCTGTCTGTACTGGTGCAGTCTGTCTGTCTGTCTGTACTGGGGCAGTCTGTCTGTCTGTACTGGTGCAGTCTGTCTGTACTGGGGCAGTCTGTCTGTCTGTACTGGTGCAGTCTGTCTGTCTGTCTGTACTGGGAGCTGTCTGTCTGTACTGGTGCAGTCTGTCTGTCTGTACTGGGAGCTGTCTGTCTGTCGTATTGCTGCAGTCTGTCTATCTGCCTGTACTGGTGCAGTCTGTCTGTCTGTACTGGGGCAGTTTGTCTGTCTGTACTGGGGCAGTTTGTCTGTCTGTACTGATGCAGTCTGTCTGTCTGTACTGGGGCAGTTTGTCTGAATGTACTGGTGCTGTCTGTCTGTCTGTACTGGTGCAGTCTGTCTGTCTGTACTGGTGCTGTCTGTCTGTCTGTACTGGGGCAGTTTGTCTGTCTGTACTGGGGCAGTCTGTCTGTTTGTACTGGTGCAGACTGTCTGTCTGTCTGTACTGGTGCAGTCCGTCTGTCTGTACTGGTGCAGTCCGTCTGTCTGTCTGTACTGGTGCTGTCTGTCTGTCTGTACTGGTGCAGTCTGTCTGTACTGGTGCAGTCTGTCTGTCTGTCTGTACTGGTGCTGTCTGTCTGTCTGTACTGGTGCTGTCTGTCTGTCTGTACTGGCGCAGTCTGTCTGTCTGTACTGGGGCAGTCTGTCTGTCTGTACTGGTGCAGTCTGTCTATCTGTCTGTACTGGGAGCTGTCTGTCTGTACTGGTGCAGTCTGTCTGTCTGTACTGAGAGCTGTCTGTCTGTACTGGTGCAGTCTGTCTGTAGTGGTGCAGTCTGTCTGTACTGGGGCAGTCTGTCTGTCTGTACTGGTGCAGACTGCCTGTCTGTCTGTACTGGTGCAGTCCGTCTGTCTATACTGGTGCAGTCCGTCTGTCTGTCTGTACTGGTGCTGTCTGTCTGTCTGTACTGGTGCAGTCTGTCTGTACTGGTGCAGTCCGTCTGTCTGTACTGGTGCAGTCTGTCTGTCTGTCTGTACTGGTGCTGTCTGTCTGTCTGTACTGGTGCAGTCTGTCTGTACTGGGGCAGTCTGTCTGTACTGGGGCAGTCTGTCTGTCTGTACTGGTGCAGTCTGTCTGTCTGTACTGGGAGCTGTCTGTCTGTACTGGTGCAGTCTGTCTGTCTGTACTGAGAGCTGTCTGTCTGTACTGGTGCAGTCTGTCTGTAGTGGTGCAGTCTGTCTGTACTGGGGCAGTCTGTCTGTCTGTACTGGTGCAGTCTGTCTGTCTGTACTGGTGCAGTCTGTCTGTCTGTCTGTACTGGGAGCTGTCTGTCTGTACTGGTGCAGTCTGTCTGTTTGTACTGAGAGCTGTCTGTCTGTCTGTACTGGGAGCTGTCTGTCTGTACTGGTGCAGTCTGTCTGTCTGTACTGAGAGCTGTCTGTCTGTCTGTACTGGTGCAGTCTGTCTGTACTGGTGCAGTCTGTCTGTCTGTACTGAAAGCTGTCTGTCTGTCTGTACTGCTGCAGTCTGTCTATCTGTCTGTACTAGTGCAGTCTGTCTGTCTGTACTGGTGCAGTCAGTCTGTCTGTCTGTACTGGGAGCTGTCTGTCTGTACTGGTGCAGTCTGTCTGTACTGCTGCAGTCTGTCTATCTGCCTGTACTGGTGCAGTCTGTCTGTCTGTGGTGCTGTCATCTCCCCCACTGACCGACTGGCCTGCTTTACGAAAGAAAGACTTGCATTTATATAGCGCCTTTCATGAGCACAGGTCATCTCAAAACGCTTTATAGCCAATGTTTCCTCTGCCCACCTGGGGCTCGCTCGCCGTGAAGGAGTTCCATGTAGAGCACTTGCTTTGGGAGTCTCGTGTTGAGCATGCCGACAATGTGGCCCGCCCAACAGAGCTGGTCGAGTGTGGTCAGTGCTTCGATGCTGGAGATGTTGGCCTGATCGAGAACACTAACGTTGATGCGTCTCTCCTCCCAGGGGATTTGCAGGATCTTGCGGAGGCATCGTTGGTGGTATTTCTCCAGTGATTTGAGGTGTCTACTGTATATGATCCACATCGCTGAGCCATACAGGAGGGCGGGTATCACTACAGCCCTGTAGACCATAAGCTTGGTGCCAGATTTGAGGGCCTGATCTTCGAACACTCTCTTCCTCAGGCGGCTGAAGGCTGCGCTGGTGCACTGGAGGCAGTGTTGAACCTTGTCGTCGATGTCTACCCTTGCTGAAAATGGGCTCCCGACGGATGGAAAGTGGTCCACGTTGTCCAGGGCTGTGCCGTTGATCTTGATGACTGGGCGGGGGGGGGGGGGGGGGGCGGGGGGCAGTGCTATGTGGCGGGGTCAGTTTGGTGGAGGAGCTTTATCTTACAGATGTTTAGTGTAAGGCCCATGCTTTTGTACGCCTCGGTGAAGATGTTGAGTATGACTTGGAGTTCAATCTCTGAATGTGCGCAGAAGCAAGCGTCGTCCGTGTACTGTAGCTTGACAACAGAGGTTGGGGTGGTCTTGGATCTGGCCTGGAGGCGATGAATGTTGAACAGGTTCCCACTAGTTCTTCAGTTTAGTTCCACTCCAGTGGGGAGCTTGTTCGCATGCCAGACTCCCAAAGCAAGCGCTCTACTCGGAACTCCTACATGGCAAACGAGCCAAAGGTGGGCAGAGGAAACGTTTCAAGGACACCCTCAAAGCCTCCCTGATAAAGTGCAACATCCCCACTGACACCTGGGAGTCCCTGGTCAAAGACCGCCCTAAGTGGAGAAAGTGCATCCGGGAGGGCGCTGAGCACCTCGAGTCTCATCGCCGAGAGGATGCAGAAACCAAGCGCAGGCAGCGGAAAGAGCGTGCGGCAAATCTGTCCCACCCACCCTTTCCCACAACGACTATCAGTCCCACCTGTGACAGCGACTGTAATTCCCGTATTGAACTGTTCAGTCACCTAAGAACTCACTTTTAAAGTGGAAGCAAGTCTTCCTTGAATTCGAGGGACTGCCTATGATGATGACAGCCAATGTAGTTTTGGACTGTATTCACTGTTGTAATGTGGGAAATTTAAGTTCATGTTGTTTTTGAACTATCTGTGTGAAACGCAGATAAGTAATGTGCACGCTCTGGAATGTATGTTAGCCGTGGCTCAGTGATAGCACTCACGCCTGTGAGTCAGAGGGTTCTGGATTCAAGTCCTACTCCAGGAACTCGAGCACAAAAATCTAGGCTGACACTCCAGTATAATTCTGAGAGGGCCTGCACTGTTGGAGATGCCACATTTCGTCTGCTCTCTCAGGTGGATGTAAAAGATCCCGTGGCACTATTTTGAGGAAGAGCAGGAGAGTTATCCCAATATTTATCCCTCAATCAACATAACAAAAAAATAGATTATCTGGCTATTATCACATTGTTGTATGTGGGAGTTTGCTGTGCGCACATTGGCTGTCGCGTTTCCCACATTACAACAGTGACTACACTCCAAAAGTACTTTAGTGGCGTTATTTAAGAGGCCTGGTGAGATGAGTTTAGTCGGCGCAGCTTCACCAAGTCTCAGGCATGATGACCCCTTACTATACGTGACCCCAAGTGTTGACCCCTTACCGCACGTGACCCCGAGTGTTGACCTCTTACCGCGCGTGACCCTGAGCGATGGGCCCTTACCGTGTGTGACCCCGAGTGTTGACCCCTTAACGCGCGTGACCCCGAGCGATGGGCCCTTACCGTATGTGACCCCGAGCGATGGGCCCTTACTGTACGTGACCCCGAGCGATGGGCCCTTACCGTGTGTGACCCCGAGTGTTGACCCCTTACCGCGCGTGACCCCGAGCGATGGGCCCTTACCGTGTGTGACCCCGAGCGATGGGCCCTTACTGTACATGACCCCGAGCGATGGGCCCTTACCGCACGTGACCCCGAGTGTTGACCCCTTACCGCACGTGACTCCGAGCGATGGGCCCTTACTGTACGTGACCCCGAGTGATGGGCCCTTACCGCACGTGACCCCGAGTGTTGACCCCTTACCGCACGTGACCCCGAGTGTTGACCCCTTATCGCACGTGACCCCGAGCGATTGGCCCTTACCGCACGTGACCCCGAGTGTTGACCCCTTACCGCACGTGACCCCGAGCGATGGGCCCTTACCGCACGTGACCCCGAGTGTTGACCTCTTACCGCACATGACTCCGAGTGATGGACCCTTTGGTTGAGAAGGACCATCCAATGCCGATCGGTGCTGGCCTAAGGGGAATGTTTGCATTACTGAGAGGGAGTGGGACTGCTGAGACCCGCTTCACATGTGACTCTTCCTGTTACCAGATGAAGCAGAATTTCTCCTCCTCGGCTGGTTTGGATTGAAACCCAAGCCCAGATGTGAAGTCCAAGGGGTCCCGGGAACCCTCACTGTTTTTTGGAAAGGGTGGGTGGGGTTGGGGAGGGGTGTGCCCTTCTTTGATCAAAAGGACAGCCAAGACTCCTACACCCAGACCTCAGCCGATACATCTCTTTAGCCAACCTCGAGTAGCAACCTGAACACTGCACTGTTCTAGAATGTGATAACCTCACACATTGCACTGGAAGCCAGAAGAGCGGAGAGATTCCTTGTGTGTTAAGCGTTGGAAGTCACACCTCACACCCTGGCAACCTCAAATTCATTGCAAACAACCCTTCTCTTACATTCATTCCGGGGATGTGGGCATCGCTGGCAAGGCCAGCATCTATTGCCCATCCCTACTTGTCCTGACTGCGAGGCTTGGCTGGCCACCTCAGAGGGCAGTTAAGAGGACAGGACTGGAGTCACGTATGGGCCAAACCCGATAAGGGCAGTAGGTTTCCGCCCATAAAAGGCATTCGCGAAACAGTTGGGATTTTAACGGCTTCAGGGTGACTTTTACTGATACCAGCTTTTTATTTCCTGATTTTAAAACTGAATTCACATTCTCAAATGGCCATGGTGGGATTTGAACCAATATTGTAGGGCCGGGCGGAAGGGAGGCCAGGGAGGGGAGTTTGGGGTTGGGAGTATGGGTGATCGAGGGTCAGGAAGCGAGGCTGTGGGGCTAGGGGGAAGAGGATCAGAGGTCGGGGTGGCGCAGGGGCAGGAGGGTCAGAGGTCAGAGTGTTGCAGGGGGAGGAGAAACAGAGGTCGGAGTGGCACAGGGGGAGGAGGGTCAGAGGTCGGAGTGGCACAGGGGGAGGAGTATCCGGGGTCGGAGTGGCGCAGGGGGAGGAGGGTCAGAGGTCAGAGTGGCGCAGGGGAAGGAGGGTCAGAGGTCAGAGTGGCGCAGGGGGAGTGTAAAGTCCTGTCCCCTCAGTACAGATTCACACGAGGCATGTAGTGAAGTCAAGATCACTCTGGACCTGCACCTTTATTTCACAGCTCTGGAATGCTGCACTTACCTGAGACCTCTCCTTATATACCTCTCTCTTGCAAGTGCACCCTTGGTGGTAAGGTGTGCTGGTGGTAACATGTCATATCTTATTACAGTCATGTATAGCATGTTAGGATACAGTTATATATAATAATGTAAGATACATGACATCACCCTCCCCCAAGGTCTTATTGTCTTTATAGGTTCAGTCTCTCAGGTGGTCTCCGCTCTCGCGTGAAGCATCTAAGTTGTGGTTCAGTTGTTTGCCTTGGTGTCTGTTTTTCTTTGGGTGTGGTTGCTGGTATCTTGCCTGGGCTGTCTGTTTCGATTGGTGTGATTGTTGTTGACTCGCCTGGGCTGTCTGTTGGGATTGCCCTTTCCTCAGGTTGTTCCCTCTGTCTGTCCACCAGATGTGGTGCGAGTTCCACATTGTAGTCTGCCTCTGGTTCCGCAGTGTTGTTGGTAAATCTGCTTTTGACTTGGTCTACATGCCTCCGGCAGGTTTTGCCATTGTCCATTTGTACTACCAGTAGCCTGTTTCCTTCCTTGCCCGTCACTGTCCCTGCAAGCCATTTGGGACTCCTGCCATAGTTTAGTACAAACACTTTGTCCCCTATCTCATTCCATCTCCCCATCGAATTTCTGTTATGATACTCAGTCAGCTTACGGTGCTTTGCCTCAACGATTTCGTGCATGTCTGGGAGGATTAATGAGAGCCTTGTTTTTAAAGTCCTTTTCATCAACAGTTGCGCGAGGGGGATCCCAGTCAGTGAGTGCGGACGAGATCTGTATGCCAGCAGCAGTCGCGACAGGCGACCCTGCAGCGTGGGACCTTGGATTTTAAGCATGCCTTGTTTAATGATTTGCATTGCTCTCTCTGCCTGGCCGTTGGAGGCCAGCTTGGACGGTGCCGTCTTGACGTGATTTATGCCGTGGTCAATTATAAAGTCTTGCAATTCTGCGCTGGTGAAGCACGGACCATTGTCATTGACCAATATGTCAAGGATTCCGTGCATTGCAAACATGGTTGCGAGGCTCTCCACAGTGGTGGAGGTTGTGCTTGAGTTTAAAATGGTGCATTCGATCCACTTTGAAAATGCATCTACAACTACGAGGAACATTTTGCCCATGAATGGGCCCGCATAGTCTACGTGCACCCGCGACCACGGTTTGGTAGGCCAGGGCCAGGGGCTCAGTGGAGTCTCCCTGGGGGCATTGCTGAGTTGGGCACAAATGGTGCACCTTCGGACGCAGAGCTCCAAGTCCACGTCAATACCAGACCACCAGACGTGGGATCTGGCTATGGCCTTCATGAGAACGATCCCCGGGTGCTCGCGGCGGAGCTCCCGGGCAAATGCCTCTCTGCCTCGCAGAGGCATGACTACTCGGCTGCCCCACATCAGGCAGTCTGCTTGTAGTGATAGCTCATGCATGCGCCTGTGAAAGGGTTTTAATTCCTCGGGGCAGGCATCGCGAGCCTCTGCCCAGTCACCGGTTATAACATATCTTTTCACTAAGGATAACGTGGGGTCGCTGGCCGTCCAGGCTCTGATTTGGCGAGCCGTCATGGGCGAACCTGTGGACTCAAAGGCATTGATTGCCATGACTATCTCACAGTCCTGTTTGTGAGACCCTTCTGTGGTCGCCAGGGGTAGCCTGCTGAGCGCGTCGGCACAATTGTCTGTGCCTGGTCTGTGCCTTATTGTGTAGTCGTAGGACGCCAGCATGAGTGCCCACCGTTGAATTCGCGCCGAGGCGTTGGCGTTTATTGCCTTGCTCTCGGATAGGAGGGACGTGAGGAGCTTGTGGTCGGTTTCTAACGCGAACTTGGCCCCGAAAAGGTATTGGTGCATCTTTTTGACACCAAACACACATGCGAGCACCTCCTTCTCTATCATTCCATACCCGCGCTCTGCCAGCGAAAGTGACCTGGAGGCATAAGCTATGGGTTGTAATTTGCCCGCACTATTGACATGTTGCAAAACGCACCCGACCCCATACGCTGATGCACCGCATGTGAGAACTAGCTTTTTACCTGCGTCAAAGAAAGTCAAAACACTGTTGGAACACAGATGGTTGTGTGCCTTATTGAAGGTGCGTTCCTGGGCGTCCCCCCAAAACCAATCGCACCCCTTCCTGAGTAGCACGTGGAAAGGCTCCAGCAGCGTGCTTAAGTTCTGCATAAAGTTCCCAAAGTAATTGAGTAGCCCGAGAAAGGCGCGCAGTTCTGAGACATTCCGGGGCCTGGGTGCCAGGTGAATTGCTTCTGTTTTGGACTCTGTTGGGCGGATTCCATCAGCGGCAATCCTTCTGCCCAAAAATTCAACCTCGGGTGCGAGAAACAGGCACTTGGATTTCTTGACTCGCAGGCCTACCCAATCCAACCGCTTTAGTACTTCCTCCAAATTACGGAGATGGGAGTCGGTGTTCCTGACCGTGATAAGTATGTCGTCTTGAAATACAACCGTCCCCGGGATGGACTTGAGCAGACTCTCCATGTTACGCTGGAATATGGCAGCTGCCGACCTGATGCTGAATGGGCATCGATTGTACATGAAAAGGCCTCGATGTGTGTTGATGGTGGTGAGTAGCTTGGATTCCTCGGTCAATTCTTGCGTCATATACGCAGATGTGAGGTCTCGTTTTGAGAAAAGTTTACCTCTAGCCAATGTGGCAAATAAGTCCTCCGTTCTGGGCAGCGGGTACTGGTCCTGTAGGGAGACTCTGTTTATGGTAGATTTGTAGTCCTCACAGATTCGTACAGATCCATCAGGCTTCATGACTGGGATGATGGGACTTGCTCAGTCGCTAAATTCCACAGGTGATATAATGCCTTCCCGCAGAAGCCTGTCTAGTTCATGTTCAATCTTTTCCTTCATCACATAGGGTACAGCTCTGGCCTTGTGATGGACCGGTCTAGCATCCTGTGTGATGTAGATTTTGACTTTGGCCCCTTTGAAAGTGCCCACGCCTGGCTGAAAGAGATGTTCAAATCGCTTTATAACTGTTGAGCAGGAGGTCCGTTCCTCTAATGACATGGCATGGACATCACCCCATTTCCAGTTTAGTTTTGCCAGCCAGCTTCTCCCCAGCAGTGCTGGGGGGTCTCCGGGGACAATCCACAGGGGAAGTCGGTTCACTGTCCCTTTGTGTGTGACAGAGAGCATGGCGCTGCCGAGGACTGGTACGATTTCTTTGTTATCGGTCCTTAGTTTGGTGTCAATCCTTGTGAGTTTTGGTCTGTCTCTTTTATGCGACCACAGTTGTTCAAATTGTTGAGCGCCCATGAGAGATTGACTTGCTCCCGTATCCAGCTCCATGTTGACAGATATACCGTTGAGTAGGACCCTCATCATTATAGGAGGCGTCCTGTTGTAGGAGCTGCGGCCATTGATCGTGTTGACCCGCTGTATGTCGGTGTCCCGGGTACTGTCCCCACCATTTTCTGGTCCGCTTTCCGACCCATCCGATTCGTATACCAGCTGAGCTGCCCTTTTTTTGCACATGCGGGCCAAATGCCCTGTATTTTCACAATTTCTGCAAACAGCCTGCTGAAATCGACATCCCCTTGACAAGTGCCCACCCCCACACCTCCAGCACAGACCTGTTCCATTATTCAAAGTGTTCCCAAAGAATTAGCTGCGTCTGGCTGATTTCTCTTGAGCTTCTCTCAGTTTGTAGTTGATTGATCGCATTGTGGGTTGATGAGGTGTGAATGGCCGTTCCTGTGGCCCTTGATGGCTTCTGCCTACTGTTGCGAGCCTGTTCTCCCAGTTTTGTCTGTGTGTGGGGGTAGCAGCTTGTTTAGTGCTGTGAACTTCTTGTTCCGATATTTCGTTAGTTGATGTACCTGCATTGTAAATCAACCTCGTTTCTTCTTCCCCTATCAAGAATGTCTGTGCAACCAGTGCTGCTGCCTCTAAGGTCAGGTTCTTGGTCTCTATGAGCTTTCGGAATATGCCTGCGTGGCCTATTCCTTCAATGGAAAAGTCTCTCAGCATTTCTCTCCTCAGTTCATCAGAGATCTCACATAAACTAGCCAACCTCCGAAGTTCCGCCACGAAGTCGGGTATGCTCTGGCCCACACAGCGTCTGTAGTTGTAGAGCCTGTGTCTGGCCATGTGTAGGCTGCTCGCTGCCTTCAGGTTGTCTCTTACCAGTGTGCTCAACTCTTCAAACGTCTTGCTTGCTGGTTTCTCAGGTGCCAACAGATCCTTCATTAAAGCGTATGTTTTCGAGCCACAGCTGGTCAAGAGATGGGCTCTTCTCTTGTCTGCCTTATCGTTGCCTAACCAGTCTTTGGTTACAAAGCTTTGCTGGAGCCTTTCTATAAAGTCCTCCCAATTGTCTCCCGCATTGTACTTTTCATCTGATCCGTTGTTCGGCATTCTGTGGATTCTGTAATCCCGTAACTCGTCGCCACTGTAAAGTTCTGTCCCCTCAGTACAGATTCACACGAGGCATGTAGTGAAGTGAAGGTCACTCTGGACCTGCACCTTTATTTCACAGCTCTGGAATGCTGCACTTGCCTGAGACCTGTCCTTATATACCTGTCTCTTGCAAGTGCACCCCTGGTGGTAAGGTATGCTGGTGGTTACAGGTCATATCTTATTACAGTCATGTATAGCATGTTAGGATACAGTTATATATAATAATGTAAGATACATGACAGGGAGGAGGGTCAGAGGTCGGAGTGGCGCAGGGGGAGGAGGATCAGGGTCAGAGTGGCAGTGAGTGGAGGGGGTTAAACGTGAGATTGGGGGCAGCACTCCTGCTGCTGTGGCTCCATGTTCAGATAAGGTAGCTTATCTTCCTTGTTGCGGCCGATCCCAAGGGCTGGCTTCCTGTGATGGTGCTGGCTGCCTCAGGGCAAACCAATCTCGCCGACAGGGCCTCAGACAGGCATCAGACTCCTTATTTGCATTCGCAAAGAGCCTAATGCTTTCTTCAGCAGTGGGAAAGGAGGCCACGTTTATCCTGAATCAAAACAATTGGCAGCGCACGGGCGAGTTGGAAGGGTGCGTGCACTCCTGCCCGCCATTTTGGAGCCTTAGGTGTTCGCACAGCACCTGATAAACAGGCATGGCACGAGGCAATTTCTAGGCCATCCTCTTCGTCATGTGCAATGTTTCATCTTCAGTGTATTCCAGCAAGATGATCGATTGCGATTACCCACCTGAGACATGTTCTGTACTGGAA
Source organism: Pristiophorus japonicus (assembly GCF_044704955.1). NCBI lineage: Eukaryota > Metazoa > Chordata > Chondrichthyes > Pristiophoridae > Pristiophorus > Pristiophorus japonicus. Next base: position 61,564,831 of record NC_091992.1, read on the forward strand.
GTAAATGGGATTCTGATACTTAACTCTTTGCTCCTACAACAGGATCAAAGCTTGTCGTTTCTTGAAGGTGCTTTGGGAGAAGAGCTTAGAGGCTGTACTGATGAGTTTAAAACTAAATGCTGTGCGTCTGAGAAGCAATAAGTCACAGTTCTATACCACCTAGCACATCCTCAGGAGATCGCTAATCACTTTGCAGCCAATCCATGACGTTTGGAGTGTTGCCCCTGTCGTAATGTAGGACACACTGCAGTCAATTTATGCACAGAAAGGTCCCACAGCAGTAATGAGGTAATAACCAATTAAGCTGCTTTAGTGGTATTGGTTGAGGTATAAATATTGGCCAGGACACCGGGGATCACTTGCCTGCTCTTCTACGAATAGTGCCATGGGATCTTTTACATCCAACTGAGAGGGTTTAACATCTCATCTGAAAGATGGCACCACCAACAGTGCAACCCCCCCTCAGTACTGGCACTTGCTCACCAATAACCTGCTCACCGATGCTCAGTTTGGGTTTCTCCAGGACCACTTGGCTCCAGACCTCATTACAGCCTTGGTCCAAACATGGACAAGAGAGCTGAATTCCAGAGGTGAGGGGGGAGTGACTGCCCTTGATCTCAAGGCAGCATTTGACCGAGTGTGGCATCAAGGAGCCCTCATAAAATTGAAGTCAATGGGAATCAGGGGGGAAACTCTCCACTGACTAGCACAAAGGAAGATGGTTGTGGTTATTGGAGGTCAATCATCTCAGTCTCAATATATCGCTGCAGGAGTTCCTCAGGGCAGTGTCCTAGGCCCAACTGTTGTGTATCTGTAAAGCATGCACTCCCATGTTCCGCCACCAGGGAGTGCATCCCCTGAAGTCCCAAGGGATCCCAGCATCCCTTGGGAGCACTGTATATAAGCTGGCCCCTAAGGCCTGTTCCTTACTCTGGAGTGTCTTAATAAAGACTGAGGTCACTGTTACTTTAACCTCCCTGTGTGCAGCCTCAACTGTGTTATGAACACAATAACTGGCGACGAGTATATGAATCCAATGCAAAGATGCAGCAAACTGTGGGCATCCTGGATAAGTTCTCGAAGGGTGAGGACTGGGAAGCCTATGTCGAACGGCTAGACCAGTACTTTGTAGCCAACGAGCTGGACGGAGAAGGAAGCGCTGCAAAAAGGAGAGCGGTCCTCCTCACGGTCTGCGGGGCACCGACCTACAGCCTCATGAAGAATCTTTTGGCTCTGGTGAAACCCACAGATAAGTCATATGAGGAGCTGTGTTCACTGGTTCGGGAGCATCTTAACCCGAGGGAGAGCGTGCTGATGGTGAGGTATCGGTTCTACACGTGCCAGCGATCTGAGGATCAGGAAGTGGCGAGCTACGTTGCCGAGCTAAGGCAACTTGCAGGACAATACGATTTTGATGGCTACCTGGAGCAAATGCTCAGAGACTTTTTTGTACTGGGCATTGGCCATGAGACCATCCTACAAAAACTGTTGACTGTAGAGACACCGACCCTCAGTAAGGCCATTGCGATAGCACAGGCATTTATGTCCACCAGTGATAACACCAAACAAATCTCTCAGCACACAAGTGCTAGCAATGTTCATAAATTAACTGGAACTGTGTTTGCGATTAGAAATGTACAGGGCAGAAACCACGAGTCTGCAACTGCCAGCAGGCCTCAGGTGATCCAGATGACTCAGAGTCCGCAACAAAGGATGAATGCAAGACAATTCACACATTGTTGGCGTTGTGGAGGCTTCCATTCAGCCTATTCATACCGCTTCAAAGGATATGTTTGCAAGAGCTGTGGAACAATGGGGCACCTCCAACAAGCTTGCAGATGAGCTGCAAGCTCTTCAAAACCTGCTAATCACCATGTGGCAGAGGAAGATCGGTCATTGGTGGATCAAAGCAATTTCGAGCCTCAGAGAGAGGAGGCAGATGCTGAAGTACACGAGGTGCACACATTTTCGACAAAATGTCCACCTATAATGCTAAATGTAAAATTGAATGGCTTACCCGTAGCCATGGAACTGGACACTCGTGCTAGCCAATCCATCATGAGTAAAAAGATGTTTGAGAGACTGTGGTGCAACAAGACACTCAGACCAGCCCTGAGCCCCATCCACACGAAACCGAGAACGTACACCAAAGAGCTTATCACTGTCCTGGGCAGCGCCATGGTCAAGGTCACCTACGAGGGCACTGTGCACGAACTGCCACTCTGGATTGTCCTGGGCTATGGCCCCACACTGTTTGGAAGGAGCTGGCTGGGCAAAATCTGCTGGAACTGGGATGACATCCGAGCGCTATCACATGTCGATGAGGCCTCATGTATCCAGGTTCTTAACAAATTTCCTTCCCTTTTTGAGCCAGGCATTGGAAACTTTTCTGGGGCGAAGGTACGGATCCACTTGGTCCCAGATGTACGACCCATTCACTACAAGGCGCGAGCGGTACCTCACATGATGAGGGAGAGAGTGGAAATCGAGCTGGACAGGCTGCAATGCGTGGGCATCATCTCCCCAGTGGAATTCAACGAGTGGGCCAGCCCGATTATTCCAGTACTCAAAAGTGATGGCACGGTCAGGATTTGCGGCGATTATAAAGTAACTATTAATCGTTTCTCGCTACAGGACCAATACCCGTTACCTAAGGCAGATGACCTATTTGCGATGCTGGCAGGAGGCAAGACATTCACCAAGCTCGACCTGACTTCGGCCTACATGACGCAGGAGCTGGAGGAGTCTTCGAAGGGCCTCACCTGCATCAACACGCGCAAGGGACTGTTCATCTACAACAGATGCCCGTTTAGAATTCGGTCGGCTGTAGCGATCTTCCAGAGAAACATGGAGAGCCTACTCAAGTCGATACCACGTACGGTGGTTTTTCAGGGCGACATATTGCTCACGGGTCGGTTCACCGTCGAGCACCTACAAAACCTGGAGGAAGTCCTCCAGCGACTGTATCGCGTAGGGCTGCGGCTGAAGAGGTCGAAATGCGTCTTCATGGCAACAGAAGTGGAGTTTTTGGGGAGAAAGATCGCGGCGGATGGCATTTGGCCCACAGACGCCAAGACAGAGGCTATCAGGAATGCGCCCAGGCCACAGAACGTCACAGAGCTGCGGTCGTTCCTGGGACTCCTCAACTATTTTGGTAACTTCCTACCGGAGTTAAGTACCCTCTTAGAGCCCTTACATGTATTATTGCGTAAAGGTGAGAACTGGGTATGGGGAAAAAAACAAGTAATTGTTTTTGAGAAAGCCAGCAACATTTTATGCTCCAAGAAGCTGCTTGTATTGTATAACCCGTGTAAAAGACTCGTGCTAGCATGTGATGCATCATCGTACGGTGTCGGGTGTATATTACAACAAGCTAACGTTGTGGGGAAGTCGGCCTATGCTTCCAGGAGCTTGTCTAAGGCCGAGAGGGCCTACAGCATGATTGTGAAAGAGGCATTAGCGTGTGTGTTCGGGGTAAAGAAAATGCATCAGTACCTGTTTGGCCTCAAATTTGAGCTGGAAACCGATCACAAGCCCCTCATATCCCTGTTCGCTGAAAACAAGGGGATAAATACTAATGCCTCAGCCCGCATAGAAAGGTGGGCACTCTCGCTATCAGCGTATAACTATACTATCCGCCACAGGCCAGGCACCGAGAACTGTGTGGATGCTCTCAGTCGGCTACCATTGCCCACCACGGGGGTGGAAATGGTGCAGCCTGCAAACTTGTTGATGGTGGCGCAGCCCGCAGACTTGTTGATGGTCATGGAAGCGTTTGAAAATGATGAATTACCTTTCACGGCCCGCCAGATTAGGACTTGGACCAGCCAAGATCCTCTGCTGTCCCTAATAAAAAACTATGTACTGCATGGGAGCTGGGCCAGCATCCCTGTTGAAATGCAAGAGCTAATCAAGCCGTTCCAGCGACGAAAGGACGAGCAGACTGCCTGTTGTGGGGTAACCGCGTAGTGCTACCCAAAAAGGGCAGGGAGACATTCATCTCAGATTTCCACAGCACACACCCAGGTACAGTAATGATGAAAGCGATAGCCAGATCCCACATGTGGTGGCCCGGTATCGACTCTGACTTAGAGTCCTGTGTACGGCAATGCAGCATGTATGCTCAGTTGAACCACGTGCCCATTGAGGCACCACTAAGTTTGTGGTCCTGGCCCTCCAGACCATGGTCGAGGATCCATGTTGACTATGCGGGCCCGTTTCTTGGTAAAATGTTGCTGGTGGTGGTGGATGCTTTTTCAAAATGGATTGAATGTGAAATAATGTCGGGAAGCACCGCCACCGCCACCATTGAAAGCCTGAGGGTCATGTTTGCCACCCACGGCCTGCCCGACATACTGGTCAGTGACAACGAGCCATGTTTCACCAGTGCCGAATTTAAAGAATTCATGACCCGCAATGGGATCAAACATGTCACCTTGGCCCCGTTTAAACCAGCCTTCAATGGGCAGGCAGAGCGGGCAGTACAAACCATCAAACGGAGCCTTAAACGAATCACAGAAGGCTCACTCCAAACCCGCCTGTCTCGAGTACTGCTCAGCTACCGCATGAGACCCCACTCACTCACAGGGTGCCCCCGGCTGAGCTACTCAAGAAAAGAACACTTAAAACTAGACTCTCGCTGCTTCACCCCAACCTGCATGATCAGGTAGAGAGCAACAAAATGTAAACGATAGTCACGCCACTGTGTCATGGGAAATTGATCTGAATGACCCTGTGTATGTGCTAAACTATGGATATGGTTCCAAGTGGATCGCGGGCACGGTGATAGCTAAAGAAGGGAGTAGGGTGCTTGTAGTCAAACTGGATAATGGACAAATTTGCAGAAAGCACCTGGACCAAACGAGACTGAGGTTCACAGACTGCCCTGAACAACCCACAACAGACACCACCTTTTTCGAGCCTACAACACACACCCAAAGGATCAACGACACCACGCCGGACCAGGAAATCGAACCCATCACATCAAACAGCCCAGTAAGGCCAGGCTCACCCAGCAGCCCTGCAGGGCCAACAACATGCCAGCCCAGCGAGGGCACAGCCAACACACCAAAACAGACATTTGTACCGAGGCGGTCTACCAGGGAAAGAAAGGCTCCTGACCGCCTCACCTTGTAAATAGTTTTCACTTTGACTTTGGAGGGGGAGTGATGTGTATCTGTAAAGCATGCAGTCCCATGTTCCGCCACCAGGGAGCGCATCCCCTGAAGTCCCAAGGGATCCCAGCATCCCTTGGGAGCACTGTATATAAGCCGGCCCCTAAGTCCTGTTCCTCACTTTGGAGTGTCTTAATAAAGACTGAGGTCACTGTTACTTTAACCTCCCTGTGTGCAGTCTCATCTGTGTTAGGAACACAATACCAACCATCTTCAGCTGCTTCATCAATGACCGTCCCTCCATCATAAGGTCAGAAGTGGGGATGTTCACTGATGATTGCACAGCGTTCAATGCCATTTGCAACACCTCAGATAACAAAGCAGTCCATGCCCACATGCAGTATGGACAACATTCAGGCTTGGGCTGATAAACGGCAAGTAACATTCTCGCTACATGAATGCCAGGCAGTGACTATCTCCAACAAGCGAGAGTCTAACCACTGCCCCATGACATTCAACGGCATTACCATCACCGAATCCCCCACCATCAACATCCTGGGGGTCACCATTGACCAGAAACTTAATGGGACCAGCCACATAAATACTGTGGCAACAAGAGCGAGTCAGAGGCTGGGTATTCTGCGGCGAGTATCTCACCTCCTGACTCCCCAAAGCCTTTCCACAAGGCACAAGTCAGGAGTGTGATGGAATACTCTCCACTTGCCTGGATGAGTGCAGCTCCAACAACACTCGAGAAGCTCAACACCATCCAGGACAAAGCAGCCCGCTTGATCAGCACCCCATCCACCACCTTCAACATTCACTCCCTCCACCACCGGCGCATCGTGGCTGCAGTGTGTACCATCTGCAAGATGCACTGCAGCAACTCGCCAAGGCTTCTTCGGCAGCACCTCCCAAACCCGCGACCTCTACCACCGAGAAGGACAAGGGCAGCAGGCGCATGGGAATACCATCACCTCCACATTCCCCTCCAAGTCACACACCATCCTGACTTGGAAACATTTCGCCGTTCCTTCATTGTCACTGGGTCAAAACCCTGGAACTCCCTCCCTAACAGCACTGTGGGAGCACCTTCACCTCACGGACTGCAGTGGTTCAAGAAGGCGGCTCACCATCACCTTCTCAAGGGCAATTAGGGATGGGCAATGAATGCTGGCCTTGCCAGTCACACGCACATCCCATGAATGAATTTGTAAAACTGCAGAGTGTGGGGGAGAAATTGCCGCTTTATTGGAGACCCGGAAGACACTTTTGCCCGGGGTGTGGTGAGGGGGAGCACCCCTGGCTCCCGGGAAATTGCCTGGGCGTTTGGAGAGATGCTGCCGTGGCCGTGCCACGCCCTGAGTTAGTTCCCCAGACCACGGCGCAACCGGTGATGATGTCATCGGCGTGCGCGCCGACCCCTCGCTGCCTCATGGGGGAAATTAACCCACGGCCTGCAAGGTTGACGCAAGCGGATGGCGAAGCTGGCCCACATCCGGTCGCTGGGGCGCAAGTTAAAGGGGTGGGTGCCAGCGCCCCGCTCCGCCATCTTAAGTGTTTTGCCGACTCTCGGGTCGGCTCCGGTAACTGATCCCTAGTGTGGTCCGGGCCGCCATCGTGCAGGCCCAGGCTCTCCGTGTTGGGTGCTGGGCTGCTGGCCTGGTCCCACACTGTCCTGGAGGCCCAGTGGAGGCCATCAGAGGCCGAGCAGAGTGCGCTGCAGCCCGCCCCTTTAAGCGAAGGGGAGGGGCGTTGAACCGTGTCAGTGTGTAACACTGCAGTACTCGCCCCAGTGGTGCCCCGGGACCCACCCCTAAAGGAATGTGGAGCACGCGAGATTGCGCTCCACTCCCTTTGCGAGGCGGTAGGTCGCATTCAGTGGCGGGGGTGAGACTTCTGTGCCGGGCGCAGGAAGTCTTGGCCCCAGCATGTTATCGCCACCAATTGGGATGCAGGGCAATTTAGCCCCCACCGTATTCAAATCCTTGAGGGGGACTTGAACCCATTGTATGGACCCATGACCTTCTGACTCAGTGCCAAGAGTGGTACCACTGGGGCACACCTAATCCTCACTTACACTCTGCTTTTCTGATACAGGAAGATGCTCTCGATCCAAACTGGATCCTGTGCTGAGCACATGGACTCATTACTGAGTAGTAATAGAAGGGATGGAGAAAAGAGACAAATCACGCATAAACATTGCCTTGATTCCACCTGGTGCCTACTTCCTAGATCTGTGGCTTGTTGGAAAATTGAAATCAAATATAGACTACACAATTCCTGTGATCATACTATGATTATTCTGCCTGAAAGAAGAAAGAAAAATTTGCATTTATATAGCGCCTTCCATGACCTCAGGATGTCCCAAAGCGCTTTACAACCAATGAAGTATTTTTGAAGTGTATTCACTGTTGTAATGTATGAAACGCGGCAGCCAATTTGTAGACTTAGAAATCTGGTACAGCAAGCTCCCACAAACAACAATGTGATACATGACCAGATGATCTGTTTTTTTAAGCGATGTTGGTTGAGGGATAAACTCCCCTGCTCTTCTTCAAAATAGTGCCGCGGGATCTTTTCGGTTCAACTGAGAGGGCAGACGGGGCCTCGGTTTAATGCCTCATCCGAAAGATGGCACCTCCGACAGTGCAGCTCTCCCTCAGTACTGCACTGGAGTGACAACCTAGATTATGTGCTTAATTCCTGGAGGAGGTCTTGAACCCACGACCTTCTAACTCAGAGGCGAGAATGTCTTGTAGACTTAGAAATCTGGTACGGCCTCATCTTTTGTATAAAGATCAAATCTAATAGGGGATGTGAGGCTTCTTAATAAATGTGGTGATGAAAACTGCCCATGTTTAGAGTGACTGGGCTCCATGCTTGACTATAATTGGAGATGTCATGTGTCGGACAGCCCCTCGGTCCTGATGGAAATATGCTTTGTTCCCTTGGCTAGTTTATCTCTTTCTTCCATCTCTGTCTCTCCAGGTTTCTGTAAGTAGTCTGACTTGGCGTGAAATTAGAAGTATGTTTTACTCTGCAGATCTTCTGTACATTGTGTCATATATATAAATGAGTAGCAATTATTAAAATTGTTAAAATTAAAACAATTCTTTTGATGAATATTTCATCTTCTGAATTTCCTAATGTAGAATAGATGCAAGCTGTCCCTTTGAATAGCAGCGCACTCTGATAGACTCCAGACCAAACTCTCAGACTCCACCAAGGATGCTTGTTGACTGCTCAGGATACACTCATAAGACAAGATAAATTATGACTTCCATTTCAGAAAAATGTTAATTCAAGCTATTTTAGCAGTCGCCTTTGTTGTAAGTCTTGACACTTCTAAATAACAAATCACATTTCGAAACTCTTGGCCATGACTATAGTTGAATCAGTGTTCCTGCAATGAGTATTTCTGTCTGTACACAGCTTTTACAAGATGCAGCTCTCATGTATATACAATCCTTATTTTAATGGTTTGGCTAAATATAACAGAATTCAGATAAATCGCACCTGATCGGCAGATATTTTGGATTTAAGGAAGGGAATTCCAATGAACGAAATCACTTCCTGTTAATTTCTATTCAATAGAGTTTCACATCAGAGTCTAATATGGACAGTCTCTCGCTCCAAGTTCACACAGTTTCCTGCTGTCAGAGCTCAGCCCACTCACTATAATTCATCACTCAGATAATCGCACTTGACAGCGAGCCCGAGCTTCAAGAACAAATGTTAATCTTTGGAATTCTCTACCCCAGAGGGCCGAGGAGGTTCAGTCATTGAGCATATTCAAGACAGAGCGATAGATCTTTGGACTCTAGGGGAGTCATGGGATATGGGGATCGGGTGGGAAAGTGTTGAGGTAGAAGATCAGCCATGATCTCATTGAATGGCGGGGCAGGCTCGAGGGCCATATGGCCTACTCCTGCTCCTAATTCTTATGTTGATTTGTTCTTTGGCAGAAAGTGATGAGGCTGATGTTTGGTTCAGAGTAAACGAACACTGCAGTTACAGCGCTGATTTTAGGACCGAACCATATATAGTCAATGACCCAGCCATCTGTTACAGCCCATTTTTGGGTGGCTAAGCAGTGGGGTGCAGACAGGGTCTCGGCCCTCCTTTACATTATTTGGACGAGCTGTTGGTGCCTCCACAGCAGCCCGCCCAGTTTACACTGTTCAATATCGAGCAGCTTGCCTTGCCAGCCCTGGCCCCAAGGTATGTCCCGCAAGTGAGGGTAGCCGGGGAGGTGAGGAGGGGACGGGTGGGCGGTGCCAATCGCAAGTACTGCGGCATTAGGGGAAACACTCCTCCAGCTCCTCTGTCTCCACAGCAACATTTCTCGTTTTAAAAAATGTACATTTTGGTGACGGTCGCTGCCTAGAATTTACAGAATTTACAGAATGTACAGCGCAGATACAGGCCATTCGGCCCATCTGGTCCGTGCCAATGTTTATCCCCCACACGAGCCTCCTGCCGCCTACTTCATCTTACCCCATCAGCGTATCCCTCTATTCCTTTCTCCCTCATGTGCTGATCCAGCTTCCCCTTAAATGCATCTGTGCTATTCGCTTCAACCAGTCCCTGTGGGAACGAGTTCCACATTCTCACCACTTACTGGATAAAGAAGTTTCTTCTGAATTCCTTATTGGATTTTTATAATACTATCTTATATTTATGGCCACCAGTTTTGAACGCCCTCACCAGTGGCAGCATCTTCGCTATGTCTATCCTGTCAAACCCCTTCAATAACTTTAAAGATCTCGAGTGGGTCACCTCTCCACTTGCTCTTTTATAGAGAAAAGCGCAACAGCCTATTCAGCCTTTCCTGAAAGATCGCTCTACTCGGAACTCCTTCATGACAAACGAGCCAAAGGTGGGCAGAGGAAACGCTACAAGGATAACCTCAAAGCCTCCCTGATAAAGTGCAACATCCCCACTGACACCTGGGAGTCCCTGGCCAAAGACCGCCCTAAGTGGAGGAAGTGCATCCGGGAGGGCGCTGAGCTCCTCGAGTCTCGTTGCCGAGAGCATGCAGAAATCAAGCGCAGGCAGCGGAAAGAGCGTGCGGCAAACCAGTCCCACCCACCTTTCCCTCAATGACTATCTGTCCCACCTGTGACAGGGACTGTGGTTCTCGTATTGGACTGTTCAGCCACCTAAGGACTCATTTTAAGAGTGGAAACAAGTCTTCTTCGATTCCGAGGGACTGCCTATGATGGTGAGGGCTCGATTTTCCGGTGATGTTCAGCTCTGTTTTTGCCCCGGAGGGGCGGCAATGGTGGCGGTGAGGTCTTCTGGGCGGGCAGTCAGCTTCCAGCGCCTGCGGGGGTTTTTGGGACTGGTTCCGGCGGGGCGCAGAGCATTACCGCCTGGGAGAGTTGAGCCGGTGTACAACGCCCCTGGTTGCGACACTGGCTCGCTTTTGGACTCACGCCCGACCTGTACGCCCCGCAGCGCCCCCTGCTGGGACCGCCTGTGGAAGCGGGTGGTCCGACCTATACCGGCCGCAGTGAGGTCAGTAATGTCCACACACAACACAACAGCAAAACACTGCGGATGCTGGAATCTGAAATAAAAACAGACAATGCTGGAAATCTCAGCGGGTCAGGCAGCATCTGTGGTGAGAAAAACAGAGTTAACGTTTCAGGTCGATGACCCTCCGTCACAACTGTAATGTCCGCTTCAGATAAGTGTGCTTATTTTTTCTTTTATTTTTTTTGTGATTTATGTTGTGGTGGTGGGGCAATGTATAGGGAATGTTTTTGGTGGTTTTTTTTTCAGGCTTTTTTTCTCCCCAGGACTCTCTCAGAGCGCTCGCGGCCCGGCTGCTTAGCTCGGGATTTTCCCAGGCCTCCCTTAGCGTTCCGCCCCACCCTCAGGGCCCAGCTGCCCAATGTTACTTACTGAGGCATGAACTGTTCCCGGGCGCAAACTTTACCGCCCCATCACCATTACCGCCCCGAAATCAGCAAAGCCGAAAATCCAATTCATTGGATCTACTTCCACCGCCCTTTGAGGCAGTGTGTTCCAGATCATAACAACTCGCTGTGTAAAGGGGGGTTTAATGAGGGTGTATGATGTGCTTAATGTGTAAGTAAGTTAAAGCTGGTCGTTATTGTACCAAGTGCACCCCCTGATTGACTGTGCTGCTTATTCTGCTGAAATGGAAATGACACTATCTCGGGAGTGCTCAGTGGGCCCTGAGATGAAACAATGGGCCTGAGATAGTGATAGGAGCAGAGCAATGAGGAGACAGCTATAGGATTAACTATATAATTAACTATATGTTTAACTATATGTATAGTATTAGGCGGTCCCTCATATCGAAGATGACTTGCTTCCACACTAAAAAGGGATGAGTTCACAGGTATTTCAATGAAGGACCTAATATTTATATGATTAGCTCTATGATTAACTATATATTTAACTCTACGATTAACGCGACAATTAACTCTACGATTAACTATATATTTAACTCTATGATTAACTATATGTTTAATTCTATGATTAACTCTATGATTAACTCTACGATTAACTATATATTTAACTCTATGATTAACTATATATTTAACTCTATGATTAACTCTATGATTAACTCTACGATTAACTATATATTTAACTCTATGATTAACTATATATTTAACTCTATGATTAACTCTATGTTTAACTCTATGATTAACTCTATGATTAACTATATGTTTAACTCTATGATTAACTCTATGATTAACTATATGTTTAACTCTATGATTAACTATATATTTAATTCTATGATTAATTCTATGATTAACGCTATGATTAACTCTATAATTAACTATATATTTAACTCTATGATTAACTCTATGATTAACTATATATTTAACTCTATGATTAACTCTATGTTTAATTCTATGATTAACTCTGTGATTAACTATATGTTTAACTCTATGATTAACTCTATGATTAACTATATGTTTAACTCTATGATTAACTATATATTTAATTCTATGATTAATTCTATGATTAACTCTATGATTAACTATATAATTAACTATATATTTAACTCTATGATTAACTCTATGATTAACGTTATGTTTAACTCTTTGATTAACTCTATGATTAACTCTATGATTAACTATATATTTAATTCCATGATTAATTCTATGATTAACTCTATGATTAACTATATGTTTAACTCTATGATTAACTCTATGATTAACTATATGTTTAACTCTATGATTAACTATATATTTAATTCTATGATTAATTCTATGATTAACGCTATGATTAACTCTATAATTAACTATATATTTAACTCTATGATTAACTCTATGATTAACTATATATTTAACTCTATGATTAACTCTATGTTTAATTCTATGATTAACTCTGTGATTAACTATATGTTTAACTCTATGATTAACTCTATGATTAACTATATGTTTAACTCTATGATTAACTATATATTTAATTCTATGATTAATTCTATGATTAACTCTATGATTAACTATATAATTAACTATATATTTAACTCTATGATTAACTCTATGATTAACGTTATGTTTAACTCTTTGATTAACTCTATGATTAACTCTATGATTAACTATATATTTAATTCCATGATTAATTCTATGATTAACTCTATGATTAACTATATGTTTAACTCTATGATTAACTCTATGATTAACTCTATGTTTACCTCTATGATTAACTATATATTTAATTCTATGATTAATTCTATGATTAACTCTATGATTAACTCTATGATTAACTATATATTTAATTCTATCATTAACTTTATGATTAACTTTATGTTTAACTCTATGATTAACTCTATGATTAACTCTATGATTAACTATATATTTAATTCTATCATTAACTCCATGATTAACTATATGTTTAACTCTATGATTAACTCTATGATTAACTCTATGTTTAACTCTATGATTAACTCTATGATTAACTCTAGGTTTAACTCTATGATTAACTCTATGATTAACTCTATGTTTAACTCTATGATTAACTCAATGATTAACTCTAGGTTTAACTCTATGATTAACTCTATGATTAACTTTATGATTAACTCTATGTTTAACTCTATGATTAACTCTATGATTAACTTTATGTTTAACTCTATGATTAACTATATGTTTAACTCTTTGATTAACTCTATGATTAACTCTATGATTAACTATATATTTAATTCCATGATTAATTCTATGATTAACTCTATGATTAACTATATGTTTAACTCTATGATTAACTCTATGATTAACTCTATGATTAACTCTATGATTAACTATAGATTTAATTCTATGATTAATTCTATGATTAACTCTATGATTAACTCTATGATTAACTATATATTTAATTCTATGATTAACTCTATGATTAACTTTATGTTTAACTCTATGATTAACTCTATGATTAACTTTATGTTTAACTCTATGATTAACTCTATGATTAACTCTATGATTAACTCTATGATTAACTCTACGATTAACTTTATGATTAAATCTACGATTAACTCTACGATTAATTCTACGATGAACTCTACGATTATCGATAAACAAACTGCCCATCTGGAGTTCTGTGAAGAACTACCTCATTTCTGGGAGTCTTGTGATTTTTTGCCAATTAGGCTCTGGTTATCGACGGTCCTGCCAATGAAAACAGTTTCTCCTTCTTCACTCTATCAAAACCCCTCATGATTTTGAACAGCTCTATCAAATCTCCCCTTAACCTTCTCTGTTCCAAGGAGAACAACCCCAGCTTCTCCAATCTCTCTACATAAGGAAGCCCCTCATCCCTGGCACCATTCTAGTAAACCTCCTCTGCACCCTCTCCAAGGCCTTCGCATCCTTCCTCCAGTGCGGTGCTCAGAGTCGGACACAATGCTCCAGCTCAGACCTAACCAGGGTTTTATAAAGGTTGAGCATAATTACTTGGCTTTGTACTTGTGTTTATATGCAGAGATGAAACAGAAGGAACATGATTGCTGTAGAAGACCAGAGTGAGGTCACTGCATTCTTGAGTCATCCTTTTTCAAAGATAAATGAAATTTCAATTAAAGATATTTATCAGTGACAGGATGATAAATCTCTTAAATAAGGGGAAAACTTGTCAGAAGGGAGTCTGGCATTGTTGAGAAATACTAACATCAATGGGACATACAGACTACTCAGAACACTAACCTTGCTCCATTGAGATTAATGATTTGTCAGAGTTAAGGGCATTATTTCCCACGTAGATATGTTTTCAATGAACGACGCAACAAAGCAGACTGAGATGTTTAAATGCTGAATAGATTTGCCATTAAGTTCTATGGGAGTCATTGGTCTAGACTTCCATCTTTAGCACCTGGGCATCAGACCACGGCTTGGTGGGGTGCAAAGAGGAAAATTTGGCGGAGAGGACTTCATGCCAACAACAGAACCCCTCCCCAAATTAATGGGTGGGAAACAGGGCCGGTCCTGCAAGGAGCTGAGGAACATGACTTGCCTCATTATCTTCCATGTGCTGGAGTCTAGAGAGGGGTTAACGAAAGAAAGAAACTTGGATTTATATAGCGCCTTTCATGATCACCGGACGTCTCAAAGCGCTTTACAGCCAATGAAGTACTTTTGAAGTGTAGTCACTGTTGTAATGTTGCAGCAAATTTGCGCACAGCAAGCTCCCACAAACAGCAACGTGATAATGACAAAATGATCTGTTTTTTTGTTATGTTGATTGAGGGATAAATATTGGTCAGGACACCGGGGATAACTCCCCTGCTCTTCTTCGAAATAATGCCGTGGGATCTTTAACATCGACCTGAGAGAGCAGATGGGGCCTCGGTTTAACGTCTCATCCAAAAGAAGGCAACTCCGACAGTGCAGCACTCCCCTGAAGTGTCAGCCTAGATTTATGGGCTCAAGTCCCTGGAGTGGGACTTGAACCCACAACCTTCTGACACAGAGGCGAGTGTGCTACCCACTGAGTCACAGCTGACTAGAAATCAGACTATAATTAGGTAATAGGAACATACGGAGATGACGGGCGGGATAGGAGCAACTGGCCCATCAAGCCTACCCCACAGTCATAATGGCCGGAGCATCAGGACTAGATACTTCTTCTTCCCCCTTCCACCCCCACCCCTCCCTCACCTCCCCCACGCTCACACACCTGCTCCCTCAGCCATGTAATCTCCTGGGAGAGGCAAAAATAAATCAGAGAAAAGCTTCGGGCCAATAAGGGAAAACATTTGGGGAAATTCCTCTCTGGCCCCCCTCAGGTGATTGAAACCAGTCCAGGGGATCACAGGGACCATAAGTTATTTATAAAGATTTCCATATGATGCGATCTCTGTCCCGGCCAAGAACCAGTCCAACCCCCTCATGAAGGCCGATGGTCGGCACCCACTGCACCAGCCTAGCAGCACATTTCAGGGGCTCGCTACTCTCTGGGAAAAGAAGAGCTGCCTCGCACCCAGTCTATTCCTACTCTTGTGAAGTTTAAACAACAACAACAACTTGTATTTTTATAGTGCCTTTACGGTAATGAAACGTCCCAACGCGCTTCACAAGAGTGTTATGACATTAAAAATTTGACACTGAGCGCATAAGGAGAAATTAGAGCAGGTTGTCAAAGAGATAGGTTTTAAGGAGTTCTTGATGGAGAAAAGAGAGGCGGAGAGGTTTAGGGAGGGAGTTCCAGAGCTTGGGGCCTAGGCAACAGAAGCACGGCCACCGATGGTTGAGTGATTACAATAGTAATAACTTTTATTTATATAGCGCCTTTAACGTAGTAAAACATCCCAAGGCGTTTCACAACAATTTAACAACACATTAGATATTGACCATTGAGGGAGAGAGAGAAAAAGTGGGAGAAGGAAGTGTGAAAGAGGTTAAAGGCTCAGGTCCGAAGCGGCAGCCAAAGTGTGCTCGCAGATAGAGACAGGCGAAAAAAACTAAAAAAAAATACATTCAAATTACATTGTAAATAATACAGTAAAGAGTATGCAATAGTAAAATCAGTATAATAAACATTAATTATAATTAAACCAAATTAAATAATATATACCATAATTATAAATTATGTTAAAATTAGAAAATCAGCATATGAATCAAATTCAATCAGTTATTAGCTGTCTTTAAGATTCATTTCCTGTCCAGTGATTCAATTAATCTGGAAGAACCAATCACTGTCCTCCATCCTTTTGATGTCATCATTGTATTACTTTTTATTTCTCATTTTGTCCTCTTGATTGGACCTGTAATAACTCCAGGCTTGAGCGGCCTCCGTTGTCAGGGAGACGCTGATGTTTAAATCTCCCTCCACTGCTCCAGGCTCACGCTGCCTCCGTTGTCAGGGAGACGCTGATGTTTAAATCTCCCTCCACTGCTCCAGGCTCGAGCGGCTTCCGTTGTTAGGGAGACACTGATGTTTAAATCTCCATCCAGATGCTCCAGGCTCGCGTTGCCTCCATTGTCAGGAAGACGCTGATGTTTAAATCTCCCTCCACTGCTCCAGGCTCGCGCTGCCTCCGTTGTCAGGGAGACGCTGATGTTTAAATCTCCCTCCACTGCTCCAGGCTCGAGCAGCCTCCGTTGTCAGGGAGATGCTGATGTTTAAATCTCCCTCCACTGCTCCAGGCTCGAGCTGCCTCTGTTGTCAGGGAGACACTGATGTTTAAATCTCCCTCCACTGCTCCAGGCTCGAGCTGCCTCTGTTGTCAGGGAGACACTGATGTTTAAATCTCCCTCCACTGCTCCAGGCTCGAGCTGCCTCTGTTGTCAGGGAGACGCTGATGTTTAAATCTCCCTCCACTGCTCCAGGCTCGCGCTGCCTCCGTTGTCAGGGAGACGCTGATGTTTAAATCTCCCTCCACTGCTCCAGGCTCGAGCAGCCTCCGTTGTCAGGGAGACGCTGATGTTTAAATCTCCCTCCACTGCTCCAGGCTCGAGCTGCCTCTGTTGTCAGGGAGACGCTGATGTTTAAATCTCCCTCCACTGCTCCAGGCTCGAGCTGCCTCTGTTGTCAGGGAGACGCTGATGTTTAAATCTCCCTCCACTGCTCCAGGCTCGAGCTGCCTCTGTTGTCAGGGAGACGCTGATGTTTAAATCTCCCTCCACTGCTCCAGGCTCGAGCTGCCTCTGTTGTCAGGGAGACGCTGATGTTTAAATCTCCCTCCACTGCTCCAGGCTCGAGCTGCCTCTGTTGTCAGGGAGATGCTGATGTTTAGGGATGCATCTCCCCATGTCCTCCCAAGTCTAGAAAACTGGAATAATGGGCTGAATGGCCTCCTTCTGTGCTGTAATCATTCTATGATTCTATAATAATCTATCGGTAGACATGCAATCCAGCCCTTTCAATATTTTAATTTCATATTATTTAAATATTCAGCCCTCTGAATCTTATCCAAGGCCACTTTATCATTTCCCATGTCAGGGGCCCAAAACCGGGCACTGTGCTCCAGATGTGGTAATAATAGATCATTGTTTGAGTGCCACCTGGATTGCTATAGGTTAGGGGATGTAGGTCTATGAGAAATGCATGAGCTGACTGAGCCTTCTAGTCTAGTTCTTTTCCTCAAGTTGCATAGACTATTCCCTCGAGTATAGAAGATTAAGGAGTGATCTGATTGAGGTGTTTAAGATGATTAAAGGAGTTCATAGGATAGTTAGACACAGGTGAGATCACACCTGGAGTACTGCGTACAGTTTCGGTCTCCTTATTTAAGGAAGGATATACTTGCATTGGAGGCAGTTCAGAGAAGGTTAACTAGGTTGATTCCTGAGATGAAGGAGTTGTCTTATGAAGATAGGTTGAGCAGGTTGGGCCTCTACACATTGGAGTTTAGAAGAATGAGAGGTGATCTTATTGATATGTATAAAATTCTGAGGGGGCTTAACAGAGAGAATGTTTCCTCTCGTGGGAGAGTCTAGAACTAGGGGGTGGGGGAGTCTAGAACTCGGGGGCATAGTTTCAGAACAAGAGGTCGCCCATTTAAAATGGAAATGAGGAGGAATTTCTTCTCTCAGAGGGTTGTGAATCTTTGGAATTCTCTACCCCCGAGAGCTGTGGTGGCTGGGCCATTGAAGATATTCAAGGTGGAGGTAGACAGATTTTTGAATGATAAGGGAGTGAAGGGTTATGGGGAGCGGGCAGGGAAGTGGAGTTGAGGCCAAGATCAGATCAGCCATGATCTTATTGAATGGCGGAGCAGGCTCGAGGGGCCAAATGGCCTACTCCTGCTCCTGTTTCTTATGTTCTTATGTAAGCTATATTCTTTGGTGGGAGAGTCCAGAACAAGGAGGCAAAACTTTAAAGTTAGAGCAGGTCTGTTCAGGGGTGATGTCAGGAAGCACTTCTTCACACAAAGGTTATTGGAAATCTGGAACTCCCTGCCCCAGAAAGCTGTTGAGGTCGGAGGTCAATTGAAAATTTCAAAATTGAGATTGATTAATTTTTGTTAAGGCAAGGGTTATCAAGGGTTATGGAACCAAGGCGGATAAATGGAGTTAAGATACAGATCAACCATGAACGTATCGAATGGCGGGAACAGGCTCGAGAGACTAAATGGCCTGCTCCTATGTTTCTCTGCTCCTACATATTCTTACCTTAACTGGAATAGCTCATTTCTTTACAAACATTTTACTATTAATTCATGGCCAAGTTCAGGCCCAAATGGGCAGCTTCATTGCCTGACCTATATTTCCTCCTTCCGCCCTCACATGGAAATGACGATGGAGGGGTGGCTTGGTGCGTGGGTCTCCAGCAGATTTCCCTTCCATCTGCCCGTCTTCCTGCTGTTTCCTCGGGATAAGAACATAAGAAATAGGAGCAGGAGTGGGCCATTCGGCCCCTCGAGCCTGCTCCGCCATTCAATAAGAACATAGCTGATCTTCTACCTCAACTCCACTTTCCTGCACTGTCCCCAAATCCCTCGATCCCCTTAATATTCAAAAATCTATCGATCTCTGCCTTGAATATACTCAAAGACTGAGTCTCCACAGCCCTCTGGGGTAGAGAATTCCAAAGATTCACCACCCTCTGAGTGAAGAAGTTTCTCCTCATCTCAGTCCTAAATGGCCGACCCCTTATTCTGAGACTGTGACCCCTGGTTCTAGACTCATGAGCCAGAGGAAACATCCTCCCTGCATCTACCCTGGCTAGCCCTGTAAGAATTGCGTACGTTTCAATGAGTTCACCTCTCATTCTGCTAAACTCTCGAGAATATAGGCCTAGTCTACTCAATCTCTCTTATAAGACAATCCCCCATCCCAGGAATCAGTCTGGTGAACCTTCGTTGCACTCCCTCAATGGCAAGTATATCCTTCCTTAGGTAAGGAGACCAAAACTGTACACAATATTCCAGGTATGGTCTCACCAGGGCCCAATATAATTGCAGTACGATGTCTTTACTCTTATACTCAAATCCTCCTGTAATAAAGGCCAACATACCATTTGCTTTCTTAATTGCTTGCAGTACCTGCATGTTAACTTTCAGTGATGGCAGTAATGGCCCTGGGATCATCCCATGGTGCAAGAAGGACCTGTTCATACTCCACATGATGGGGAGCGTGAAGAAACTGGGACATTCCCATTGCCGAGTTCTTGCATGTGCTGACTCAGAGAGCCTGCAGGTATTCGAGGCCTGACACTATACTGGTGCACACCAGGGACTATCTTACTGCTCAAAATTCTCATCCTTGTTTAAAAAATCCTCCCTGGCCGACCCCTCCCTTTCTCTGTAACCTCCCTCAGCCATACAACCTTCGAAGATCTCAGCACTCCTCCAGTTCTGGTCTCTTGTGCATCCCTAACATCCTTCACCCCACCATTGATGGCCATGCCCAAGCCACAAGCTCTGGAATTCTATGTCTAAACTTCAGCGTCTCTACCTCCGCCTTTAAGACAATCCTTAAAACCTGCCTCTTTGAACACATTTTTGGTCACCTGTCCTAATATCTCCTTATGTGGCTCGGTGCCAATTTTTAACTGATAATGCACCTGTGCAGCCCCTTGGGATGTTTTACTACATTATAGAACATAAGAACATAAGAAATAGGAGCAGGAGTCGGCCATATGGTCCCTTGAGCCTGCTCCGTCATTCAATAAGATCATGGCTGATCTGATCATGGACTCAGCTCCACTTCCCTGCACGCTCCCCATAACCCTTTACTCCCTTATTGCTCAAACATCTGTCTATCTCCACTTAAATATATTCAACGACCCAGCGCTATATGTTATTATCTGTTCCGAGCCAGAAACTGCAAACCATTCCTGCACTGTCAGAGGTGCCGTCTTTCACATGAGAAATTAAACCGAGACCGCACCTGCTCTCTCAGGAGAACATAAAAGACCCCACGGTCCTATTCAAAGAAGAGCAGGCGAGTTCTCCCTGGTATCCTGGCCAATAGTTATTCTTGTCCAACATCACTAAAATATAGATTATCTGGTCAATATCTCATTGCTGCTTTTGGGATCTTGCTGTGTGCAATTTAAAAATGTATTCATTCCTGGAATATGGGTGTCGCTGGCAAGGTCTTGAAATGGAAGCAGTGAATTGTCTTCTTGAAACGCTGCAGTCTGTGTGGTATTTTCTTATTATTTTTCATAGCAGTTGTGTACAACTGAGTGGCTTGCTAGGCCATTTCAGAGGGCAGTTAAGAGTCAACCACATTGCTATGATCTGGAGTCACATTGAGACCCACACCAGGTAAGGATTTCCTTCTCTGATGGATATTAGTGAACAAATCTAAGGACATTAGTGTAGGGGGTGGTGGATTGGTCAGCTTCACCTACTGACGTTGAGCGGTTCGAATCGCTCCCACTCCCTGGTTCTAGACTTTAGACTTATTAGTCAGGATAGAAACATAGAAACATAGAAACATAGAAAATAGGTGCAGGAGTAGGCCATTCGGCCCTTCGAGCCTGCACCACCATTCGATAAGATCATGGCTGATCATTCCCTCAGTACCCCATTCCTGCTTTCTCTCCATACCCCTTGATTCCCTTAGCCATAAGGGCCATATCTAACTCCCTCTTGAATATATCCAATGAACTGGCATCAACAACTCTCTGCGGCAGGGAAGTCCACAGGTTAACAACTCTCTGAGTGAAGAAGTTTCTCCTCATCTCAGTCCTAAATGGCCTACCCCTTATCCTAAGAATGTGTCCCCTGGTTCTGGACTTCCCCAACATCGGGAACAATCTACCCGCATCTAACCTGTCCTGTCCCATCAGAATCCTGAATGTTTCTATGAGATCCAATGTATAAAGGCCCAGTTGATCCAATCTCTCCTCATATGTCAGTCCAGCCATCCCGGAATCAGTCTGGTGAACCTTCGCTGCACTCCCTCAATAGCAAGAACGTCCTTCCTCAGATTAGGAGACCAAAACTGAACACAATATTCCAGGTGAGGCCTCACCAAGGCCCTGTACAACTGCAGTAAGACCTCCCGGCTCCGATACTCAAATCCCCTAGCTATGAAGGCCAACATACTATTTGCCTTCTTTACCGCCTGCTGTACCTGTATGCCAACTTTAAATGACTGATGAACCATGACACCCAGGTCTCGTTGCACCTCCCCTTTTCCTAATCTGCCACCATTCAGATAATATTCTGTCTTTGCGTTTTTGCCCCAAAGTGGATAACCTCACATTTATCCACATTATACTGCATCTGCCATGCATTTGCCCACTCACCTAACCTGTCCAAGTCACCCTGCAGCTTCTTAGCGTCCTCCTCACAGCTCACACCGCCACCTAGTTTAGTGTCATCTGCAAACTTGGAGATATTACACTCAATTCCTTCATCCAAAACATCGATGTATATTGTAAAGAGCTGGGATCCCAGCACTGAGCCCTGCGGCACTCCACTAGTCACTGTTTGCCATTCTGAAAAGGACCCATTTATCCCGACTCTCTGCTTCCTGTCTGCCAACCAGTTCTCTATCCACGTCAGTATATTACCCCCAATACTATGTGCTTTAATTTTGCACACCAATCTCTTGTGTGGGACCTTGTCAAAAGCCTTTTGAAAGTCCAAATACACCACATCCACTGGTTCTCCCTTGTCCACTCTACTAGTTACATCCTCAACAAATTCCAGAAGATTTGTCAAGCATGATTTCCCTTTCATAAATCCATGCTGACTTGGACCGATCCTGACACTGCTTTCCAATTGCGCTGCTAATTCATCCTTAATAATTGATTCCAACATTTTCCCCACCACTGATGTCAGGCTAACAACCAGTCTATAATTACCCGCTTTCTCTCTCCCTCCCTTTTTAAAAAGTGGTGTTACATTAGCTACCCTCCGGTCCATAGGAACTGATCCCGAGTCGATAGACTGTTGGAAAATGATCATCAAAATGTAATATGCCATCAGCAGCCCATCTAAAATAAACGCAGAAATTCCAGGTCCCATCGACACCTAGTCCAATCATTTAACTCTAATCCGATGGGATGTAATAAAGAGCCGCAGACAATTGTTGAGGTGCAAAAAAAATATTTATGTTTATTTTAGGATGACAACAAAGCACTTCCAGATTATAGAAAACTTCAATACTTAGAATAGAAGGGGGAACATTAAGTTACAGGTGGAACAACACACTCCCAGTCTTGCCTCCCACCTCCCACTTGTAACGATCTAAGCCGGAACACTAGGGTTACAGGGATTATGCTCACCAAATGATTCCTTGTCAGTTGAGCTGGTTCGCAGTTTCGGGGTTCGCGGGATGTGGTGGTTGGTGCCTGCCATACCCCGGACGTGGTAGGGGACTTCCAACTGCGCACCTGGTCAGTCTTCGCGAGTTAGCTGATGCAGTTGGGCGCATTTTGGAAATGTACTTGTTGAGGACATGATTTCCTTCTTCGAGCTGTAGTGTCGGGCCCCTTTAGGTAAATTTTACCCCACTGGTCGTTAGGAATCGGTTGCGGTGGTCAGGTTTTGGTTGGACCCCGGTTTTTCCTTCGGTCTTTTCCCTCGATTTGTTGGTCTTGGTGTCCCTGTTGCCTCGTGGTTGCCGGGATGGAAAGTGGTGGCTTCTTCTCACGTTTCTTAGCTTCCTAGCTTCTCAGCTTCTGTTCATTTTCTTCCTTCATTCTTTTTCGCTTTGTGAGGCCTCTAGTTATACTACTGAGGAGCCTGCTAATCTTGGCGCCATATCTCAATACTCCTTTGTTGTTTCTTGGCTGGCCCATTGATTCTGATGTGTGTCCTTTGTTAAATTTGGTCTGCTCGTTACCTTTTGATTAGAGTTAAATGGTTGGGCTAGGTGTCAATGAGACCCGGAATTTCTGCGTTTATTTTAGATGGGCTGCCGAGCCCTTGTCTTTGTCACGTTCCAGGAGATCTGGGTGAGGCCAGAGATTTCTATGGGCTTGCCTCAGTATCACTGTGGGGTGGGGGCACTCTGCTGTGGGCTGGTTGTTTAAGATGCTAATGCCCTTCTGGGAGCTGACTAGGTTAACAGCTTCGCAGACAGTCTTTGATCAATCCAATACCCAAAGTCCAAATTACAGAGGTAGATCCCACCAACCTGCTTGCAGCTTTTCCTTTCACATGCCTAACATCTTCTGGAAACACTGGGATTGTGTGACCCTTACATTAGCGGGCAATCCAATTACTGATACTAGCTTTTTATTCCAGATTAATTAACGGAATTTAAAGTCTCCAGCTGCTGTGGTGTGATTTGAACTCACGTCCATGGATCATTGGTCCAGGCCTCGGGATTATTTGATCAGTAACATAACCACTGCGCTATCCCTGCTGCCTTGTTTTTGACATTACAACAGTGACGACACTTCAAAAGTACTTCATTGGCTGTAAAGCGCTTTGGAACGTGCTGAGGTTCTAAAAGGTGCTATAAAAATCCAAGTCTTTCTTTCATGGGGATTGCTTTGTCAATACTGTTATTTCTCCCGAATTGAGATCAAAAAATAAATCAATTCAAGTTTTCACTAAGTTTGTGTTCCAAGCAGCATGTCTGTCATCAGAGAGATTTAATCGGAGAGGAACGCAACTTGTATATACAACTCCGAGTAGCAAAGCCAAATATTTTTTTCAAAAGGCTGACTTTAAAGTAATGAGAAATGCCAAGTTGATTGGAGAAATCTACAGTAGAGGACAAGATCAACGCCTTAAAGGGCAAGATCTTGAGCACACAGAATGAATACGTAGCCAAGATTAGCAAGCCATTGATAAAGAAATGGTCCATACAAAGCCTGCAGTGAGAAAGGAGAGGAGTCGATTGGAGTGAATGAAATCTCGTGCAAGAACATGATAAAAAGGCGATGAGAGGCAAGGATGACCCGCAAAGACAGGATAGCTGCAGATCTGAAACATCATGAAGTTTCGTTGTGTGCTAACACAGTATGAGTTCAGTCAGACAGCACCTTGAAAATAAATTTGAGACTTGAGCTAATTTAACACCCTGTCCACCTCCAACATTCGGGGCGGGATGGGGCTGGTCTCTACAACATTGGGCAACCCTTGCATGAAGGGAGATGTGGGAAAGGGGGCTCTGGGAGGGTCTTGCAGGAGGAGAGGGGCAGAATCCAGGGTGCAGGAACCACAACATTCCTTGTGGGGCCTGGGGGAGCACTCTGCCACTGGGAATGATTGACAAGTGACCATTGCCACTTTTGAGGGAAGATACGATAAATATTTGAAGCAGAGGAAGATGCAAAGCTATAGGGAGAGAGTGGGGCAATGGGATTAGTTTGGTGATTGATACATGGCTATGGGGAGAGAGTGGGGCAGTGGGATTAGTTTGGGGATTGATACATGGCTATGGGGAGAGAGCGGGGCAGTGGGATTAGTTTGGGATTGATTCAGGGCTATGGGGAGAGAGCGGGGCAGTGGGATTAGTTTGGGATTGATACAGGGATATGGGGAGAGCGGGGGGCAGTGGGATTAGTTTGGGATTGATACAGGGCTATGGGGAGAGAGTGGGGCTGTGGGATTAGTTTGGGATTGATACAGGGCTATGGGGAGAGAGCAGGGCAGTGGGATTATTTTGGGATTGATACAGGGCTATGGGGAGAGAGCGGGGCAGTGGGATTAGTTTGGGATTGATACAGGGATATGGGGAGAGAGCGGGGCAGTGGGATTAATTTGGGATTGATACAAGAATATGGGGAGAGAGCGGGGCACTGGGATTAGTTTGGGATTGATCCAGGGATATGGGGAGAGGGCGGGGCAGTAGGATTAGTTTGGGATTGATACAAGGCTATAGGGAGCGAGCGGGGCATGGGATTAGTTTGGGATTGATACAGGGATATGGGGAGAGAGCGGGGCAGTGGGATTAGTTTGGGATTGATCCAGCAAAGAGCCGACAGAGACACAGTGGCCTCCTTCCGAGCTGGAAACTTCTGTGGTTCGATTACAACACATATTTATAAACTATTTACTTACGTGTAATGGTTTAAAATTGTATATGAGCCGTGTTTAAGGCAGTTAAACAGAGCATATGGTCAGCAGAGTAGAGCGGTTATATGGCAATTTGTGGCCCTAAACAAGTGGTTTCCTAGGTAACCCGGTCAAAGCACAGGCCCACTATGACTATCAAGACACACCATAATGTGACAATTAAGTTGCAAAATAAATAGTGATAAATAGATCAAATAACCCCTCTGCATCCTGTGCAGCGTCAATGCTTGCAGTCGTGCATACACGATATCCATGTAGGATAGGGACAACTCCAGGACCAGGCAGGGGACAATGCACACATGGTGTAGGGGGGGGAGAAATCAGCTTTAAAAACATTGTACTGAAGCAAATGATTGCAACTATTGTGTGGCTTTAACACTGAGTTGATACAGGGGACATTGATTTCCAGTGCAGGCTGTCACCAGTTGTTCAGGTGGGAGCTCTCCCGACTGCCCGCTGTAACATGGTCATTCCGGAGGGCTTCTGCCAAAGTCACAGCCAACAATTGGAAGAACTCCTGCAGAAATTCAAACCCTCTACTGCCCACCCACCTCCAATGAGAACGGGGTTTTAAATAGGGGCAGAGTACTTACCTGTCTGTCCTTGCTGCACTCCCCCAGGCCGCTGTTTTAACTCTGCACATGTTTCCACTTGTGGCGAAGAGCATACCTAGAGGCCATATATAGAAGATAATCAGCAAGAAATCCAATAGGGAATTCAGAAGAAAATTCTTTACCCAGAGAGTGGTGAGAATGTGGAACTCGCTGCCACAGGGAGTGGTTGAAGCGAATAGTATCGATGTATTTAAGAGGAGGCTGGACAAGCATGTGGGGGAGAAGGGAATCGAGGGTTATGCTGATAGAAACATAGAAAATAGGTGCAGGAGTAGGTCATTCAGCCCTTCGAGCCTGCACCGCCATTCAATATGATCATGGTTGATCATGCAACTTCAGTACCCCACCCCTACTTTCTCTCCATACCCCCCGATCCCTTTAGCCGTAAGGGCCACATCTAACTCCCTTTTCAATATATCTAACGAACTGGCCTCAACAACTTTCTGTGGTAGAGAATTCCACAGGTTCTCAATTCTCTGGGTGAAAAAGTTTCTCCTCATCTCGGTCCTAAATGGCTTACCCCTTATCTTTAGACTGTGAACTTTAGTTCTGGACTTCCCCAATATCGGGAACATTCTACCTGCATCTAACCTGTCCAGTCCCGTCAGAATTTTCTAAGTTTCTATGATATCCCCTCTCATTCTTCTAAATTCCAGTGAATATAAGCCTAGCCGATCCAGTCTTTCTTCATATGTCAGTCCTGCCATCCCGGGAATGGGTCTGGTGAACCTTCGCTGCACTCCCTCAATAGCAAGCATGTCCTTCCTCAGATTAGGAGACCAAAACTGCACACAAGGTGTAGATGAGGAAAGACGGGAGGAGGCTCGAGTGGAGCATAAATGCCGACATGGACTGGTTGGGCCAAATGGCCTGTTTCTGTGCCGTTTATCCTGTGTAATCCGATGTAACTCCCGGGTTTCGGGAGGCGTGCAAGGCCCTCATCGCAGGCAAGTGAGGACTTCATCAAAGGTGGGGCAAACTCCACTGCCAGCTTTTTTCGAAATGTCCCTTCATCTGGGCACCCCAGAGCTGGAGGAGAGCAAGGCAGGACGGTGGGGGCATGGCCTTGCACCTTCTCCTGCCCCAGAAATCCCAGGGCAGCTTTATGGAGGAGACCCGGCCCAGCGCCACTCCACCCCATCTGCGCTTCCCCATGCCTAGGCTGCAGACACAGGAAATCTACCCCGTTCTCCTCTTGTGTTCTAACAGACATCCTCCAAGTACCAGCCATAGCTCCAGTGCCACGGTAGAAGCTAACACCTCAAAGCGCCTGTGTCACTCGCTACCCCATCGAAAGCACTCGTCAAATTTCCTTTTCCATTGACTTAGATTCGTTGTCATCCATTTTGCATTTCCACCTGGTGAAATGTATTTGCTTCATGGGTTCTTTGCTTAAGAATTCACAGAAACACATTGCTATTAAGAACTAGTTGGTTTATTAACAAAGGTTTAACAATCACACTACACATTACCAGTTCATCCACCAGGCTCACAACCACTTGCCTCATCGTGGATCCCCTGAACCCAACTGGCTCGGGTTTTATTGAGTCTTGTGAACATCACGTGACTGGTTAAGCCACTCACAATGCAACGGTTCTGCCAACCTATGAGCATCCTCACCGGGGCACACATTGCACCAGGTGCCTTTGGAAAGTTTCTGCGGCTTTGTAGAGTTACATTGCTGGGCCTTTAATACAAAACACGGCAGCAATGAATAGATGCACTCTACATGGGAGAGGCTGTGAGCCCTGACATTCTCCTGCAATAATACGTGCCTATCTTTGTATATAGCAAGCTCCCTGCAATATAAACAGACAGCAGCAGGCTCTGAACTCAGTACAACAGGATGGCATGTTACTAAAAGCTTGCACTCACTTTCAAGTCTAATTAAAGCTGATAAATCTTTGACATGATTCCATTCACTGTCCTCTTCAGTGAAGTGCTTCGAGAAAGATTCTCGAGAGTGTTGAATGGAGGCAGAATTTTCTGAAATATAAACAATAGGTCAGGCAGCATCTGGGGAGAGAGCAACAGAGTCACCGGTTCAAGTCCGTCACCATTCTGGTGACAGAAAAGAAAAGAAAGACTTGCATTTCTATAGCACCTTTCACGACTTCAGAAAGTCCCAAAATGCTTTACGATGAAGTACTTTTGGAGTGTGGTCACTGTTGTAATGTGGGAAACGTAGCAGCCAATTTGTGCACAGCAAGCTCCCACAAACAGCAATGTGATAATGACCAGATAATCTGTTTTAGATGTTGGAGGAAGGATACATTGACCAGGACACTGGGGATAACTCCCCTGCTCTTCTTCAAGTAGTGCCATGGGATCTTTCCTGTCCATATGAGAGGGCAGGTGGGGTCTCAGTTTAAAGTCTTATCTGAAAGTCAGCACCTCTGACAGTGCAGCATTCCTCAGCACTGCACTGGAGTGGCAGCCTGGAGTCTCTGGAGTGGAACTCAAAGCTGGCATCTTGATGGAGGTCCAAGCCAGGAGCTAGGCGTAGACCCCCCCAGCGGGGCCCCACCTTCTTTGCCCGAAGAACCTATGCATCAGGCTCATCCTGGCGTCAAAGTCGCTGGGCACTGGGTCAGGGCGGATGAAATTCTTGCCATGGGGGTTCTGCATCCCCAGGCCTGCCCTCTCCGGTGTCAAGGGCCATGACCAGGACAGATGGCAGTGCAGCCTCAGCAGAAGCTGGTGGTTTTATGATTCTGTGCCCCACGCTTCTCAATAAAATGAACAGACATACTGTGAGGATGAATTTGCAAAAAATCTACGCACTTACCTTTTGTCTCAGGATCCACGGAGACTCGCACTCTTGGGCCTGTATGCGTAGGCCCGGGTAGAGGCCCACGTATCCTGGGGCGCAGGTGGTTTGCAAGTGTCCCTGGTGGGCCAGCCCAACCAACCAAGGCAGAGAATCTCCATTCATGCTTAGGGGGATTCCATATGTACGGAAAGCTCATAAGCATGAATGGAAAAACCCTCCAAAATAAATCTAGACATCAAATAAATAAAAAAAACTTCCATATTTAAAATGAATTAAAATGGCATTTAATTTGAAGTGGGGCTTTAGAGCTCTGCTATAATTAAAGGGTCAAGAATGGGTCTCGGGACTGAAATGAGCTGAAATAGGCTTTTGTAGTGGTCAGCTTTCTAAGTTGCTTAACGGGCACAAGAGATAACGCTAAAAATAACATGTCAGAATGATCAACTGTTGCAAGCTGTGTAACTTGAGGACAATTACAAATTGCCAAACTGTTGAACCACAGGAGGCCCAGAGAGGCAGTTGAACAGGGCAAGGGGTCAGAGGTCACACATTGGAGAAATTCCATCTGGTATGAGACACAGGCCAATGATTGTGTGACACGAAAGGGGATTAGTCAATCAGCAATTGTGCACGTGGGCTTTGGGCCAATTAAATGGCATGGGGGAACAGTGCAAGAGGCTGACATGCATCATTAAGTGTATAGAAGGTTGCTTGGAACTTTGTATCATCGGAGCAGTCTGGCTACAGATAGAGAGCCGGCGATTTCCCCACCGGTGCGAATAAAGATTACTTGAATCTTCGAACTCAGACCTGGTATTGAGTGTTTATTTTAAATACACCACTACAAATTAAATATTAAAAACTAAAAATGTTATTTTTTGAACAATGCTAAAAATAAACTTGCCTTATTTCATGTGGTTTTTAATGTATAAATGTTGATAACGTTGTATTTTTATGTTTTTTTTAAACTCCTACGCTGGTTCCATCTGCTTTTACCAGGCATAAGAATTTCACGGGGCATTCGCTGGGCAGAAGTTGAGCAAATCGCCCAATTCTCGGGATCCACGGAGACTCGCACTCTTGGGCCTGAATGTGTAGGCCCGGGTAGAGGCCCACGTATCCCGGGGCGCAGGTGGTTTGCAAGTGTCCCTGGGGATGCGTTGGATCTGTCTGCAAGTTCCGGGTTTCAGTGCATGCGCAGCATGTGTCTGAACTCACAACTTGTGTGGATCCTATGGGCATGGGCACACCTTGTACACGTCCGTATGGGCCGCAAATTACGGCCCATTGAATAATTTAAGATTACAAAGAAAGGACTGAGCAAGCGAGGCCACCTAGCCCCTTAAACCCATCTTTTCTTCCCTTCCGAAGACAACATACAATCTACCCTACCATGGACTTGAGGCACCCATTTAATCCTCTGCCACTCCCTGATATAATCTAGCCTTACATGGACTCTGCCCTATCATTTTTATTCCCATCTAAATACTCTCAAATCTTCAAAAGTAATTAAGCAAAACTCCAGAGTTTTCCTTCAGTCTCACAGCTCTAACATTGAGTATAACTGGGCCTGGGATTTCTTGGAGAGTTTTCCTGGTGGCAGATCAACAAACCTGGAGAAATGCCATAAACGGCCAAAACCAGAAGCGTCCGTCATTTCTCCAGGGTTTCTGCCGAAGTGACAGAGGGAGATCGGGTGAAGCCCCGCCATAATTCACCACCCGACTCTTCCACTCTAACTGAATGGCGGAACAGGCCTGAGGGCTGAATGGCATACTCCTGTTCCTAATGTTCCTATGTTCCTACAGGTCTCAATCTAACTGCAGCATAGTGTCATGTCTGTATGCTTGGGTTCACTAGCCACCAGGTGGCGCTGCTGTCGGAGGTCATTGGGCTGTGCGCACGTGTGTGCGGCCCAGGTATAAAGGCCAGCCATCTTGTAATGTGATCACTTCGAGCCCTAATAAAGTAGAGCCAGGTTTGTACCTGTTCGGAGTTTACAATATTCAGTCTTTTGAGTTATTGCATACATAACATTTGGCGACGAGGTAACAAGAACCTCCACATGCAAAAATGAGCACAATTAGAATTCTGGAGCGATTCGTGGAGGGAGAAGATTGGGCAGACTTTGTAGCCCACTTGAACCAGTACTTCGTGGCCAAAAAAATGGAGAAAGAGGAAGACGCAGTTTGGCGCTGTGCGGTTCTCTTCACGGTTTGCGGTCCGAAAATCTATGGACTCATAAAGAATCTCCTCTTGCCCTTAAGTCCAATGTTCAAGGACTATGAAACATTGTGTGCTCTGGTACATGAAGGCATCATCATCTCAAGATATCGATTCTATACGCACATTCGTTCTGAGGGCCAGGAAGTATCGGAATTCGTTGCCGACCTAAGAAATCTAGCAGGACCGTGTAAGTTTGAAACTGCATTTTCAGACAAGCTGCGGGACTTCTTTGAGGTGATCCTGCCTAAGCTACTGGTTGCGAGATGCTGGATTTGAGCAAGGCCATCACGATTGCCCAATCATGCATCACGACGGACAAAAGTTTAAAGCAGATATCATTGAAAAATTGAAACTCGGCAAATACTGTAAATAAGATAGTATCATTGTTTGGCAGAGCTGCATATGGCAGGGCCTACCCGACTGCATACACAAAACCTGTGGCTGCTCAAAGTCCGCCAACGGGAATGAATCCGATATCACCGTGTTGACGTTGTGGGGAAATCATCGGCATCATCAGTGTCAGTTTAAACAGTATATTTGTAAAGACTGTTTGAGAGTGGGGCATCTCCAGTGCATGTGTCTGCAACTGAGCAAGCGTGCTGCGACACACCACATGGAGGATGATGACCAGTTGAGCGCGGATCCGGACATGCAATCTGAGATACAAGAGGAGGAAGTGTATGGACTGTCTTCGTTCCTAACAAAGAGCCAATCGATAATGATTAAAGTAAAACTTAATGGTATGCTGGCATTGATGGAATTGGACACGGGTGCAAGTCAATCAATAATGAGCCAGAAAACATTCGACAGGCTGTGGGATACTAAGGCTGTGAGGCCTAAGCTGAGTCCAGTCGATACCAAGTTGCGTACATACACTAAAGAACTCATAATGGTGATTGGCAGTGCAGTTATCAAGGTGTCATATGAAGGTGTGGTTCACGATTTACCATTATGGATTGTTCCAGGCAATGGTCCAACACTGTTCGGCAGGAACTGGTTAGAAAAAATCAAATGGAACTGGAACGAGATCAAAGCGCTGTCGTCAGAGGAGGATACACCATGTGCTCAAGTGCTGAGCAAGTTCCCCTTGCTGCTTGAACTAGGCATCAGCAATTTCATGGGAGCCAAGGTGCAGATCCACGTGGACTCGGATGCAAGACCCGTCCATCATAAAGCTCGGGCAGTTCCGTACATAACGAGGGAGAAGGTTGAAATTGAACTGGACAGGCTCCAGCGTGAAGGGATCATATCACCGGTCGAATTTAACGAATGGGCCAGCCCCATTGTTCCCGTGTTGAAAAGTGATGGCACTGTCAGGAATTGTGGAAACTACAAGGTTACGATCAACCAAGTTTTGAAACAGGATCAATACCCCGTTACTAAAGGCTGATGACCTGTTTGCAACACTAGCCGGGGAAAGTCGTTCACAAAACTGGATCTGACATCGGCCTACATGACACAGGAGCTGGTCAACACGTCGAAGAAACTTACATGCATCAACACTCATAAAAGACTGTTTATCTACAATGGGTGCCCTTTTGGAATTCGCTCGGCTGCAGCCATATTTCAGAGGAACATGGAGAGTCTACTGAAGTCCGTCCCCAGAACCATCATGTTCCAAGATGACATCCTGGTCAAAGGTCGTGACTCCGCTGAACATCTGAACAACTTGGAAGAGGTTCTACATCGTCTGGACAAAGAGGGATTCAGACTGAAATGCTCGAAGTGGGTCATCATGGCACCGGAAGTCGAATTCCTGGGGAGGAAAATTGCTACTGACGGTATCAGGCCTACGGACTTGAAAACCAAGGTCATCAAAAATGCACCCAAGCCTTAGAATGTGACAGAGCTGTGTTTGTTCCTTGGTCTACTCAACTACTTCGGTAATTTCTTACCTAGATTGAGCATCTTATTAGAGCCACTGCACATGCTGCTAAGAAAAGGCGACAACTGGGTTTGGGGTGCATCTCAAGATAGAGCTTTTGAGAAAGCTATTAATCTGCTTTGCTCTAATAAGCTGCTGGTACATTTTGATCCATGTAAGCGTTTAGTATTGGCCTGTGATGCTTCGTCACATGGAGTTGGTTGCGTGCTCCAATAAACTAATGAGCCAGGCAAATTACAACCTGTTGCAAATGCTTCAAAAAGTTTGTCAAAGGCAGAAAGAGGCTACAACATGGTAGAGAAAGAAGCACTAGCCTGTGTGTATGGGGCTAAAGAGATGCATCAGTATCTGTTTGGTCTTCGGTTTGAACTGGAAACAGATCACAAGCCACTCATTTCATTGTTTTCGGAAAACAAAGATATCAATACCAATGCATCATCCCTCATCCAGAGGTGGACGCTGTCATCATCTGTCTATGATTATGTCATTCACCATAGACCTGGCACCAAGAATTGTGCTGATGCTTTGAGCCGTCTGCTGTTGCCCACACCAGAGGTGGAAACGCCACAACCGGCAGACCTACTGTCAGTCATGAATGCTTTTGAAAGTGAAGGAACCCCTGTCACGACCCAACAAGTTAAGACCTGGATCAGCCAGGACCCGATATTATTGGTTGTGAAACACTGTATCCTTAGTGGTGATTGGTCTGCCATACCCAAGCAAATGTGTGATGAGACCAAACCTTACATCCGTCACAAAGACAAACTATCCATTCAATCAGATTGTATACTGTTGGGTAATCGTGTTGTTATGCCCAAGAAAGGCAGAGAGAAATTCATGCATGATCTACATAGCACGCATCCAGGTATTGTCATGATGAAAGCCATTGCCAGGTCTCATGTATGGTGGACTGGAATTGACTCTGATCTGGAAGCATGCGTGCATCAGTGCAACACTTGCATGCAGCTTAGTAAAGCACCAGCGGAATCGCCGCTGAGTCTGTGGTCGTGGCTGTCTAAACCACGGTCCAGGATCCACGTCGACTTTGCAGGTCCCTTCCTGGGAAAGATGTTCTTAGTTGTGGTGGATGCTTATTCCAAGTGGATAGAGTGTACAATCATGTCATCCAGCACATCCACAGCTACCATAGAGAGCCTTAGTGTCATGTTTGCTATGCATGGTCTGCCTGACATCGTTGTAAGTGACAACGGATCTTGCTTCACCAGTATGGAGTTTTAAGAGTTCATGAAACGCAATGGTATCAGACATGTGAGGTCAGCATCATTCAAACCCACATCCAATGGCCAAGTAGGCCAAGCATGAAATGTGTAACTCAAGGTTCACTGCAAACTCGTTTGTCACGCATATTGCTTAGTTACAGGACAAGACCCCATACGCTTACCGGGGTCTCCCATGCTGAACTATTGATGAAGAGAGGTCTCAAGACCAGGCTCTCTCTTGTCTACCCCGACTTGAATAATCGTGTTGAATACAGACGTCAAAGTCAGCAAGGGTATCATGATTGTGCTGCCGTGTCACGTGACATTTCTGTTAACGATCCTGTGTGTGTACTGAATTATGGCCAAGGTCCCAAATGGATGGCCGGTACTGTTACGGCCAAGGAGGGTAACAGAGTGTTTATCGTTAAGCTCAAGAATGGGTAAACATGCAGGAAACATGTTGATCAGATAAAGCTGCGGCACACGGATGAACTGGAACAGTCTGAGGAAGACACAATCAGTGACCAACCAACCTACCCTCCGTCATCAGAGGACTCCGCTGTCAACAATGAATCTGGACTTTCAATCCCTGATGTGGTCATTGCCACTCCCATCAGATCGGTTACCCAGCCCCCAGTCATAACAGACTCAGAACGCTCGCCCAAGGTTGGAGTTGAACGGAGACGATCAACTCGGGAGCGGAAAGCCCCGGACCGTCTCAATTTGTACAAAGACCGTTACTAATATCTTAAAGGGGGATATTGTCATGTATGTATGCTTGTGGTTAGTAGCCACCAGGTGGCGCCACTGTCGGTCATTGGGCTGTGCGACGTGTGTGCGGCCCAGGTATAAAAGGCCAGCCATCTTGTAATGTATTCACTTTGGGCCCTAATAAAGTAGAGCCAGGTTTGTACCTGTTCAGAGTTTACAGTATTCAGTCTTTTGAGTTATTGCATACACAACACACAGATAGACCTGTTTCAGGGTGGATATTAAAGCTGTGACAATACCTTCACAGGATCATACAGCACGGAAGGAGCCACGTGGCCCATTGTGCCTGTGCCAGCTCTATGAAAGAGCGATCCAATTAGTCCCACTTCCCTGCTCTCTCCCCGTAGCCCTGCAATTTCTTTCTTTTTAAATATATATCCAATTCCCTTTTGAAATTTACTACTACTCCATCATAGGCAGTCCCTCGGAATCGAGGAAGACTTGCTTCCACTCTTAAACTGAGTCCTTAGGTGGCTGAATAGTCCAATACGAGAGCCACAGTCCCTGTCACAGGTGGGGCAGACAGTGGTTGAGGGAAAGGGTGGGTGGGATGGTTTGCCGCACACTCTTTCCGCTGCCTGCGCTTGATTTCTGCATGCTCCCGGCGATGAGACTCGAAGTGCTCAGCGCCCTCCCGGATGCACTTCCTCCAATTAGGGCGGTCTTTGGCCAGGGACTCCCAGGTGTCAGTGGGGATGTTGCACTTTATCAGGGAGGCTTTGAGGGTGTCCTTGTAACGTTTCCTCTGCCCACCTTTGGCTCATTTGCCGTGAAGGAGTTCCAAGTAGAGCGCTTGCTTTGGGAGTCTCATGTCTGGCCTGCGGACAATGTGGCCTGCGCAGCGGAGCTGATCAAGTGTGGTTAGCGCTTCAATGCCACTACTACTCCACTGGGCTGACATCACTTAGACTCCAGACCACCTCTGTGCCACCCATTTCCTTGTCCGAGATCAAGCTGTGGAAGAGCAATTGGTTCCTCCAACTAACTGTTGGCAAGAAGGACACAATCCTATTCAACCCTCACCCAAAATCCTAGCCCCTGAGGTGTTCGCTCAACCTCAGTAACCTGTTTGATGCTGAGCTAGCTTTCAAACACCACAGCCTAACTGTTATGCAGTGTCAGCCGTGGCTCAGTGGGCAGCAATCTCGCCTCTGAGTCAGAATGGTTGCAGGCACTTGAACACAAAAGAATCTAGGCTGATACTCCAGTGCAGTGCTGAGGGAGTACTGCACTGTCAGAGGTGCTGGATGAGACGTTAATCCGAGGCCCTGTCTGCTCTCTCAGGTGAACGTAAAAGATTCCATGGTACTATTTCGAAGAAGAGCAGGGGAGTTATCCCGGGTGTCCTGGCCAATATTTTTCCCTCAATTAACAAAAACAGATTATCTGGTCATTATCACATTGCTGTATGTGGGAGCTTGCTGTGCACAAATTGGCTGCCGCGTTGCTTACAGTACAACAGTGACTACACTCCAAAAGTACTTAATTGGCTGTAAAGCGCTTTGAGACGTCCGGTGGTCGTGAAAGGCGTTATATAAATCTAAGTCTTTCTTTATCAGCCATTTCCCCCTCCACAACATCAACTAGCTCTGTCTTTATCTCACCCCATTACCCGCCTCCATGTTTTTGGCACTTCCGTATTTTCTCCCTGAGTGACTGCACCTTGATGTGGAGG
Source organism: Pristiophorus japonicus (assembly GCF_044704955.1). Classification (NCBI taxonomy): domain Eukaryota; kingdom Metazoa; phylum Chordata; class Chondrichthyes; family Pristiophoridae; genus Pristiophorus; species Pristiophorus japonicus. Next base: position 61,601,516 of record NC_091992.1, read on the forward strand.
GAAGGTTCCTGTGATGCTGAGAGCACTACTGCTTCACAATGACATGCAAGCCGTGATCCTTACCAATGGATCCATTACAGACCTAATCCATGTCTGGACCGGGGTCAAACAGGGCTGTGTCATCGCCCCAACCCTCTTCTCAATCTTCCTCGCTGCTATGCTCCACCTCACAGTCTACAAGCTCTCCGCTGGAGTGGAACTAAACTACAGAACTAGTGGGAACCTGTTCAACCTTCGCCGTCTCCAGGCCAGGTCCAAGACCACCCCAACCTCTGTCGTCGAACGACAGTACGCGGATGATGCCTGCGCCTGTGCACATGCAGAGGCTGAACTTCAAGTCATAGTCAATGTATTCACTGAGGCGTACGGAAACATGGACCTTATACTAAACATCCGTAAGACAAAGGTCCTCCATCAACTTGTCCCCGCCACACAGCACTGCCCCCCAGTCATCAAGATCCACAGCGCAGCCCTAGACCTCGGGAGCCTCTTATCAAGAAGGGCAGACATTGACGACGAGATCCAACACCACCTCCAGTGCACCAGTGCAGCCTTCGGCCGCCTGAGGAGAAGAGTGTTAGAAGACCATGGCTCAGAGACATGGACCATGTACAGCAGACACCTCAAGTTGCTGGAGAAGTACCACCAACAATGTCTCCACAGGATCCTGCAAATCCCCTAGGAGGACAGATGCACCAACGTTAGTGTCCTCGACCAGGCCAACATCCCCAGCTTTGAAGCACTGACCACACTTGATCAGCTCCACTGGGCGGGCCACATTGTTTACATGCCAGACACGAGACTCCCAAAGCAGGCGATCTACTCGGAACTCCTTCACGGCAAACGAGCCAAAGGTGGGCAGAGGAAACGTTACAAGGACACCCTCAAAGCCTCCCTGATAAAGTGCAACATTCCCACTGACACCTGGGAGTCCCTGGCCAAAGACTGCCCTAAGTGGAGGAAGTGCATCCGGGAGGGCGCTGAGCACCTCGAGTCTCATCGCCGCCGAGAACATGCAGAATTTAAGCGCAGGCAGTGGAAGGAGCGTGCGGCAAACCTGTCCCACCGTCCCTTAGCCTCAACGACTATCTGTCCCACCTGTGACAGGGACTGTGGTTCCCGTATTGAACTGTTCAGCCACCTATGGACTCACTTTTAGATTCCGAGGGACTGCCTATGATGATCACTGCTGGGAGTACAACTGGGAGGGTTACTCAAAGTCAGACAGGTTGGAAGTTTGGGCGCAGACTAAAGGCAGAGCCCCTCCCTCCTGTTGGGACTCATGAGTCAGTTCAATGATAGGCCCATGTAAAAATGCAGTTGGTTATAGAAACAACCCAGAGGCTCGACGGGAAATATCAACATTAACAATGATGAACCGCCACCTGCAAGATGTAGGGTAAAATGACACTCTGATTGGAGTCAAAGGTTTCACTCTGGACAGACAGCAGTGGAAGAAATGGGTATCCTCATGTACCACTAGGCACAGAGTACTCTAATTAACCAACTAGCTAACTAGCAAATCAATTAAATAACTAACACCTCCATATCGAACACTTTCCTACCTGGCCCGCTGACTTCCACCCTACATAAACTGCAGGGCCAATGCTGGAGAGCTGCAGCCAGAAGGTCCAACCAATGATGACCCTATTGGTGGAAGTGCGAAGGTTATTTATTGTTTGTTCTTGGGCTCCCATCAAATGCTCTGTTCCGGAGGATCCCAGTGCAAGCCCCACCGCCAGGTCTTTGGGGTGCCCTATGATTGGCCTTCCCATGGATCTACAGGCACAGGGTCGGGAATGTCCTGGTCCACCTACTGCTCCAACAACATTGGGCCTGTGCCTATTGCAAGTACAAGCATCGATCCACTCGTGGGAGCCCCAGAAATAGCAGGACAACGTAGAGGGAGTGGTGATCTCAGTCCCCACTCCTCTGTGTGGCTATGCGCACTGAGTTTTCCCTGGGCACCGTGATGAAGAAGATTAGCCCTTACATCTCATCCAAGAATCACCCCATCCGGCACCAAGTTCCACTCCCCTGTCTCCGATCCTCCAAAGTATTGAATTCACAATCCTTGTCCTCATTCACATTCTCCCCTCCCCCATGGCCTTGCTCCTCTCTATCTCATGAACATCTTCACACTACCATGAGCCCTTTACTCTTTTGAATCTGGCCTCCTGCGCAACGCCCCCTCCTTCTGTACCACCGAGCCACAGGCTAAGCTGGCTCACACTCAGGGGGTCTACTGCTTCGCCGTCACCCTTTTGGCCTACAAACTCCTCTTTAAACTTACCTCTTTGTCCATGTCTTCGTTCGCCTTCCCTAACTCTTCTCCAACTAATGCCTGCCACCATTTCCATCTCTGGGTGTTTTGCTGTATTGAAGATGCAATAAATGCAGGCTGGTTTTGGCTGTAAACTCTGTTCCCTCGCCACCGATGTCACTCCCCCCTGCCCCACGGCCACTGTCCAAGGCTGAACCAGACTGTTCACAGCCTTAGCATCCTATGTGATCCTGAGCTGAGCTTTTGACCCCATCCCCCCCAATCCGCTCCATCACCGAGACGCCTAGTTCCAGCTCTGTCACGTTGCCCGTCTCTGCCCGCCTCAGCCATCTATTGCAGAAACCCCTAGACTCCACTATTGTATTACTGCCCTAGCTGGCCTCCCATCATCCACTCTCCATAAACTCAGCTCATCCACCACTCTGGTGATCTGATCCTAACTCACACCATGCCCCGTACACTGGCTCCCAGTCCACCAACTCACTTCTCATTCTTCGGTTCAAATCTCTCCGTGGCCTCGGCCCTCCCCATCTCTGTAACTTCCTCCAGCCTCGCTCCCTCCCAGAACATGTGTATCCTCCACTTGCTTCGCCCACCTTCGCCTTCCATGCTTTCAGCCGTTGCAGCCCAAAGCTCTGCGATTCCCTCCCTAAACATTTCCATCATTCGACTTCATTATCCATCTCAATATTTAAGCAGTCATTTACAGAGAAGCAAAACAATATTACTCCCTTTCCTCCTCTGGGCCGAAGTGCATAGTCTAGACAGTTTTCATAGGTTGCCGTCTGGCCACTCGACCACTTGTCCCTCTGTCATACACCATTTCCATCTCAGTGAACAACCCTGATTGATGCATTATAGCGTGATAGGAGTCGCTGCTCACAAGATCACCAGACCTACATAAGAACATAAGAAATAAGAGCAGGAGCAGGCCATACGGCCCCTCGAGCCTGCTCCACCATTGAATATGATCATGGCTGATCTGATCATGGACTCAGCTCCACTTCCCCGCCCACTCCCCATAACCCCTTATCCCCTTTCGTTTATCTGTCTTAAATTAATTCAATGTCCCAGCTTCCACAGCTCTCTGAGGCAGTGAATTCCACAGATTTACAACCCTCTGAGAAGAAATTCCTCCTGATCTCAGTTTTAAATGGGCAGCCCCTTATTCTAAGATCATGCCCTCTAGTTCTAGTCTCCCCCATCAGTGGAAACATCCTCTCTGCATCCACCTTGTCAAGCCCCCTCATAATCTTATATGTTTCCATAAGATCACCTCTCATTCGTCTGAATTCCAATGAGTAGAGGCCCAACCTACTCAACCTTTCCTCATAAGTCAACACCCTCATCTCCAGAATCAACCTAGTGAAGCTTCTCTGAACTGCCTCCAAAGCAAGTATATCCTTTTGTAAATATGGAAACCAAAACTGCACGCAGTATTCCAGGTGTGGCCTCACCAATACCTTATATAGCTGTTGCAAGACTTCCCTGCTTTTATACTCCATCTCCTTTGTAATAAAGGCCAAGATACCATTGGCCTTCCTGATCATTTGCTGTACCTGCATACTAGTCTTTTGTGTTTCATGCACAAGTACCCCCAGGTCCTGCTGTACTGAGGTAGCTTTCGCAGAACTCCAGAAGTGTAGCTTTAATCGTAACGTTAATCATATAGTTCATCATATAGCCCTCTCACCATTGCTCCACTCCTATCACTATCTCAGGCCCAATGTTTCATCACAAGACTGTCTTGTTTCACAATGTGGTAACAATGCCCTCTGACGAGTCACGAGTTGGTGCAATTTCCATTTCACCAGAATAAGCAGCACAGTCAGTTAGGGTGTGCACTCGGTAACTTACTTAGACATTAAGCACAACATACACCCTCATTACACTATACGCTCATTATGCCCCCTTTATAACTCTCTTTCAAGCCTAGCTCTTTGAACAATCTTTCAGTCAGCTGGGAAGAGGGCCAGTTCTGGGTGGACCATGTCAGGGGGTTTGACCGAGGGGTGGTAGAACTCTCAGGCCAGGAGATGGCCCTGGGATGTGCTGAGCACCAGTACACTGGGAGAAACAAGCATGTTCTGACCTCCTGCGGTCCATTCCTGGGTCCTGGCTTGGAGTACTGAGGACAAAAGGAGGCTGATCTCACGAGTCGAATGCCTTGGCCTGGGAACACTGCTGATCCTGGGGCTGCTGTTGCCCCATGAGTGCTTGACTCTTGCCTCGTGTCCCAGGCCCCCCCCCCCTCACTGTGGCTGACCACTTGAGATGCAACCATAGGCGCACAAGCCCCCGGTTCCTGGTGGACAGACCTCAACAACAACAACAACAACTTGTATTTAAATAGCGCCTTTAACGTAGTAAAACATCCCAAGGCGCTTTACAGGAGTGTTATAAGACAAAACAAATACATTTGACACCGAGCCATATAAGAAAAAATTACAGCAGATGACCAACAACTTGGTCAAAGAGGTAGGTTTTAAGGAGCGTCTTGAAAGAGGAAAGAGAGGTAGCGAGGCGAAGAGGTTTAGGGAGGGAGTTCCAGAGCTTGGGGCCCAGGCAGCTGGAGGCACGGCCAGCGATGGTTGAGCGATTATAATCAGAGATGCTCAGGAGGGCAGAATTTGAGGAATGCAGACATCTTGGGGGGTTGTGGGGCTGGAGGAGATTACAGAGATAGGGAGGGGCGAGGCCATGGAGGGATTTGAAAAAAAGGATAAGAATTTTGAAATTGAGGCGTTGCTTAACCTGGAGCTAATGTAGGTCAGCGAGCACAGGGGTGATGGGTGAGCGGGACTTGGTGCAAGTTAGGACACGGCCAACAGAGTTTTGGATGAGTTTACGTAGAGTAGAAAGTGGGGGGCCGGCCAGGTGTGCATTGGAATAGTTAAGTCTCGAGGTAACAAAGGCGTGGATGATCTCAACACTTACTCCAATATAGATGGCCCAGATTTATCAGACAGAGTGCAGGGTATTTACCATCTAACTGCTGACAATTGTGACATTGGGTATGAAAGCACATGCATCTTGGGATTCTACATGCCTTCAGGTCGTAGGTCACTGTCATCCTTATTGCCTTTAAACAACACACTGCTCCCTCTCTCCCGTCACTAATTGTCCTTGTTTGACAATAAAATGCAGAGGTACACAAGGTTTACAATGTCAGCAGGAACATTCAATTGGTTTACTGCCTTGTTAGCCTAATCTCTTTCTCTGTCATGCAACCTAGGGGCCACTCACTGTCTCTAGTCACCTTTTATTATAGAGCATAACAAAAGTACAAACATAGAAGTGTTGGGTTTGCATTGAACTGTTGACCCTTTGCAAAATCATCTTGGCTACTTTCAGGAACTAATACTTTAGGATACCGTATTTGAGCAATTTGAGACATGACATATGGTAAGTGTACAAAGAGTGGGAGGAACTGGGGACTTTGGACCAACTCTCCACCACCGGCCTTTTCCTCACCTCACGCTGTAGACTCATTGACAGAGATTGATTGCTGCCATTAGTCAACATCTCCAGTGTCGTTGTATCACGTGATGACCAGGAGGTTAGAAGGCAACCTAGTTGGAGCATTTTTGTCCAGCAATCTGATTTCCCTCATCAGCAAATATTGAGCAAACTGGGGCTCTTTCTTTGGAGAAGAAACATAAGAACATAAGAATTAGGAGCAGGAGTCAGCCAGTTGGCCCCTCGAGCCTGCTCCACCATTCAATAAGATCACGGCTGATCTGATCATGAACTCAGCTCCACTTCCCTGCCCGCTCCCCATAACCCTTTACGCCCTTATTGCTCATGTCATGTATCCTACATGGCTACTGTTTGTACTATCACAAGGTGTGCCATCAGAGGGCACAGCAGTGGGAGACTTGAAGCTTACCTGTACAGGTATGCCTGGCCTAGTATAAAAGGCAGGCCACCAGATGTGATCTTCACTCTGGAATTATCAATAAAGGACTAAGGTCACTACAGTTCAAGTACAACACATTGCCTCGTGCAGTCATTATCAGAGTATTAAAGGCATAACAATTGGCGACGAGATTACGGACATTCACGCAAAAATAGCTACCCTTGGTACGTTGCAGCAGTTCATCGATGGTGATGATTGTGATGCCTTTATGGAGATGTGCGAACATTTCTTCACAGCAAACGACCAGGCAGGAGACGACCCGGCCGCACTGGCTGATAAGCGCCGTGCTATCCTGCTAACCGTCTATGGCTCTCTGGCACCAGCGAAGACAATGACTAAGACATACGAGGAGCTCGTAGCACTGATCCATGAGCAACTGAAGCCCAAGGAGAGCATCCTCACAGCCAGGCACCGGTTCTACACCCACCGACGGCCCAAAGGCCAGGAAATCGTGAAATACGCTGCAGACTTCAGGAGGCTGGCGACACCGTGTGATTTCGGAAACCACCTCACCGAAGTACTTTGTCATTGGAATCGGCCATGAGGGCCTTCTTCATAAGCTACGGTCAGCGGATACCGCAGTCACACTGCAGAAGGCCATCTCTGTGAGCCAGGCATTCATGACCTCGACCTGCGGTTCTAGGCAGATGACTCACCCTCAGGACTCAAACCCGGCAAGTACTGTGCACAGAGTGGCGCCTTTTAGAGGCTGGAATGTAGAGCGTGAACCCTCTCAGGGAAGAGAGTACAAGCCCCCGAGTCCCTTAACTCAGAGTCCGCCGAGGGGGGCTACTCGAGTAGCTCCATGCTGGCATTGCGGAGGGAGTCACAGGGCTCACCAGAGCCGCTTTAAAGATTATGTTTGCAAAGGCTGCAGCACAAAGGGCCACCTCCAGCGAATGTGTAAGAGAAATATGACTCACTGTGTCGATGAAGAGTCTGCAGATGGCCATGAATCCAGCGCGGATTATGAAACGATAGGCAGAAAGGCAGCTCAGCCCCACGACGAGGTATATAGCATGCTTACCTGCACCACCGAGTGTTCCCCGTTGAGGATGGAAGTCGAGATAGATGGTGTTCCAGTCTTCATGGAAGTGGACACGGGAGCGAGCCAGTCAGTAATGAATCAAGGAGCCTTTGAGAGGCTATGGGACAATCAAGCTGAACAACACAAGTTGTTCCCGGTTCAGGCAAAGCTGCGCACCTACACCGATGAACTTATCCCAGTCATTGGCAGTGCAGATGTTAAGATACTCCATGATGGCGCGGTGCACAAGTTACCTCTGTGGATTGTTGCAGGTGATGGACCAACGCTACTTGGAAGAAGGTGGATGGAGAAGATCCATTGGAAGTGGGAAGACTTCATCCCTCCAGCGATCGATGCCCTCTGTGCTCAGAGGCAAAGCAAGCCCTCACCTGAGGTTGGACCCGGCACCAGAGAGCAGACCGGTATAGCACCCAAGGCACAGACCGCTCAGCACCACTGAGTGGAGATGATCCAGCTGGGATGACCCGAATGCACCTTCCAGGCTTCAGTGGCAGGACTCCAGAGAAAGAAAATCGGATCCAGAGGCGACTTCCCAGCTTCGGAGGCAGAACCCGGGGAGAAGAGGATTACCGCAGTCAACATCGTGGATGGAGGAAAGATGGGGCTTGAACCACGAGGTGATGAGCTGAAGAAAAAGATGGCGGCGGCCAGACCACGAGGTACAGTACTGATGGAGCAACACGTGGCACCAAACGGAGAAGAGGATTGAGGTAAAGAAAGCAAAGTTCTCCTTAAAGGAGGCCTGCAACCCATCACAATTAAAGGGACAGTTCCACACACTCAAGTAATGTAATAGCAAATGTGAGCTAAAGATAAAATGTAAAACTGACGATCAGAGTTGTCTACATGCAATAAGCAAGGAAAAGTTGTGCAATCGTGATCGGAGCTACAGAGTATCCACAATAAGTAATGAAAAGTTGTGCGATGGAGGATTTCAACTGCACACAGCCAATGCAGCGGGCAAACACCCATCGGGAGCTCACAGGTCCAGCGAGCTACCCAATGCAGTAGCCTGCGCCCCTGAGTTATGAGTTATGCACCATGGAGTGTGGCCACAAGCAGCCAATACACACAAGCTGCAGAGCAAGCGATCTCCGCAGGGCAATGGCACTGGTATCGATACCCTATCCCTGATCGGCTCCACCTCTCAGGCACCCAATGGCACCAACCGCCACGAGGCTGAAAGAGCAGACTGTGCTAAGGTGCAGCCTCCAGACCCCATCGCCACCAAGGCCATACCCGGAAACGAAGGGTCACCCGCTACAAACCTTCCAAATGGGACCGGGATCAGCCAGGATCCCAAACCAAACAACGCCCAGGCTAGCGAGTCAGCAGTTCCCTGCGCACTGCCAGACGACTGCTCCTCAGGGAGCAGCAGCGACCCGGGGCGCAAGGAAAGGACAGGGAGGTCACAGGCATCTGTGAACCTGCCCAACACTAGGAACCATGGCAACAGCCTCAAGAGCAGGCAACTTGAACCCACTGGGTTCCTACTGCCAGCACTGGGCACCACGCCGCCACCAGACGGCAGGGACACCATGCAGCAGTTCTGGAACTAGTTTGTCCTTATGCACCGGTCACCGATCCCCAGTACGCATCGATAAGGTATCTCACCAGTCTAACGTACTTGTCTCACAACTGAACCACAAATGTAATGCAAACTTGTTTTTCTGGACTTGAATGTATACGAATGCAATGAGCCTCCGACATAATCTATATGTGGTGGGAGGGGGGGGGGGGGCAGGGCGGTGGGTGGAGAATGGAGTGGTCAGGGACACACACAAACAGCAACCACCAGCACTCTACTGCACCAACCACTCACCCATGATTGAAACGACCCGCCAAAGGTCAACCAGATAGAGCTAAGCCCAGAGCACAGTCGATGTAGAGGCGATTTGCACAGAAGGCTTGGGGGAGAGTGATGTCATGTATCCTACATGGCTACTGTTGGTACTATCACCAGAGGACACAGCAGTGGGAGACTTGTAGGTTACCTGTACAGGTGTGCCTGGCCTAGTATAAAAGGCAGGCACCAGGTGTGATCTTCATTCTGGAGTTATCAATAAAGGACTAAGGTCACTACAGTTCAAGTACAACACATTGCCTCGTGGAGTCATTATCAAAGCATCCAAAGACAGAACAGATCAAAAATCTGTCTATCTCCACCTTAAATATATTCAGTGACCCAGCCTCCACTGCTCTCTGGGACAGAGAATTCCACAGATTAACAAATCTTTGAGAGAAGAAATTTCTCCTTATCTCTGTTTTAAATGGGCGGCCCATTATCCTGAGACTGTCCTCTAGTTTTAGTTTCCCCGATGAGTGGAAATATCCTCTCTGATTCCACCTTGTCAAGACTCCTCATTATCTTATATGTTTCAATAAGATTACATCTCATTCTTCTGAACTCCAATGAGTAGGTGCCCAACCTACTCAACCTATCTTCATAAGTCAAACCCCTCATCTCCGGAATCAACCTAGTGAACCTTCTCTGAACTACCTCCAAAGCAAGTATATCCTTTCGTAAATACGGAGACCAAAACTGTATGCAGTACTGCAGGTGTGGCCTCACCAATACCCTGTACATTGTACAAATGATTAAGAGGAGACCTGATAGAGGTCTTTAAAAGGGAGAACTGTTCGATAAAGTGGACGAGCAGAAACTCTTTCCACTTGTGGGTGAGCCCAGGTCAAGTGGGCATTGTTATGTATATATAATGAATGTACTGTGACACTAGACCACTGAAGGTATCTTCACACTGTGTACACCATACCTGTACCACCAGAGGGTGCTACTGGTCGAGACGTAAGGGTCACCTGCACACTGCAGGGAACCAAACGTAAAAGGGAGCTCACCTCATTGTGTCCTCACTCAAGGAGCTGCAAAAAATGGATAAGGTCACTACAGTTCAAGTACAATACCCTTACCTCGTGGAGTCATTATTAGAATGCTTGGATATATTACAACTGGCAACGAGGGTACGAATTTCCACGTGCAACATATCTAACCTAAGCAACTTCCAACAATTCGCTGATGGGGAAGGTTGGGATGCCTTTGTGGAAAGGCTCAAACACTTCTTCATCGCGAATGACCTGGCAGGAGATGACCCGACCTCGCTGGCTGATAAGCACAGAGCTATCCTGCTCAGCAGTTGTGGGCCCACTGTCCATGGTCTCGTCAGGGACCTGCTAGTCCCATAGAAGATGACAAGCAAAACTTATGTGGAGCTTGTAACAATAATACAGGAACAGTTCAAACCTAAAGAGAGCATCCTCACAGACAGACACCGGTTCTACACCCACCGGTGGCCCGAAGGCCAAGAAATTGCAAAATACGCTGCAGACCTGAGACGATTGGCTGCACTATGTGATTTTGGCGACCACCTCACTGAAGCACTGAGGGACATCTTTGTTATTGGAATCGGCCACGAGGGCCTCCTCCACAAGCTGCTCTCTACGGACACTACGGTCACCCTGCAGAAGGCAATTAAAGTGAGCCAGGCCTTCATGATCATGGCCTGCGATTCCAAGAGGATGATGACTCACCCCCAGGATTCTAACCCGACAAGTACAGTGAACCGAATGGCGCCTTTGAGAGGCAAGGCTGCTGCCCTGAGTCCCGCAACCCTGAGTCCGCCACATGGGGCCAACCGGCTAGCCCCGTGCTGGCGCTGTGGAGGAAATCACAGGCCCACCAGTGCCGATACAAAGACTGTACCTGCAAAGGCTGCAACACTAAAGATCATCTCCAGCGGATGTGTAGAAGAAATTTTACTCACCAAGTCGCTGAAGAGTTGGCCGATCACCCGGGCTCCAGCGCTGATGAAGGCGAAGAGAGAGTCTATGAAGCGACTCAGCCCCTGGAAGAGGTGTACAGAGTGCATACCTGCTCCACCAAGAGATCCCCATGGAAAATGGAAGTAGAAATCAACGGTGTTCCAGTCTCGTTGGAGGTCGACACAGGGGCGAGCCAATCACTGATGAATCAGACGGTCTTCGAGAATCTCTGGGACAATCCCGCCAAGCGACCCAAAATGCTTCCAATCCAGGCGAAGCTGCTCACTTACACAAAGGACACCATCCCAGTCGTTGGCAGCGTGGATGTTCAGATGCCCATGGCGGTGCGATGCACAAGCTTCCTTTGTGGATCGTTGCTGGTGATGGCCCAACGCTGCTGGGAAGAAGATGGATGAAGCAAATCCAAATCTGTTGGAGCTGGGAAAGCCTCCAGGCTCCGGCAATCGACGTCCGATGCGGCCCCAAATTTGGATCCATCACAGCACCTGGAATCCTACCGTCCAACTCGACTGTGTGGCGACGACACAGACCACACAACTCAATGGCGAGATGATCCAACCTGAATGACCAGACCTCATCTTCCAGGCTCCAGTGGCAGGAGTCTGAGGGAAGATGATCAGTGCAGAAGGTAGATTCCCGGTGTCCATGGCAAAACCTGGGGAGAAAAGGATCACCGCAGCCTACCTCGTGGAGAGAAAGAAGATGGCGCCCGTACCACGAGTTGAAGCCCCTGAAATCAAGATGGTCGCGACCAGACCACGAGGGGCAGCGTTGAGGGCGCAACACGTGATACAGTGAACCGGATTGGGGTAAAGATTGCAAGGCCATTTTAAAGGAGACTGGCAACCCAGAACAATTAAAGGGACAGTTCCACTCTTTGTACAGCGATGCCGGTGACACTAATGATAAAGATGTAATTAACGATGCAAGTATATAAATGTACTGTTGAACAGTGAAGCTGGTGACACTAATAAAAAAAATGTCACTAACTGATGTTGCAGGCTCGAAGGGCCGAATGGCCTACTCCTGCACCTATTTTCTATGTTTCTATGTTTCTATGTAAGTTGAGTGGACTTAGTGAAATACAAAGTCAACGCTCCGACTAGTAGAGATGACAGACTTCGATTGGAGGTTCAAAACGGTCTTTATTCACAGGCCTGGGGAGAACCTTCTGAGACCACTCTCAGATCCTACTCCACCGAGATGTTAGCGAATTTCATATTTATACATTTAACTTCCGAAGCCTATCCCGCGTAACATCTTACACTATTCCCTATACTCGCGGTTAATTTTGTTTCTTCTTGTAAGCTTATTGTCAGCTCCTCCTTCTGTTATTGGGGCCTTCCTCTTACCTATTCTTGCAACTTCGTTGCTGTAACAATCGCCCTTTGTTTTTGCCAGATGGCCTTGTCCGATAGCATGTTTTCTTAAGGTAACATGTTTTTGCAGGAGTTTCGAGCTATCTCTGCAATGTGAGCAGATTCTGACCTTATAAAATGCTCATGTTAATTCTGTAAGGCAAGCATATTGTGGTTAATGTTATCAGACTTTAGCTGTAAGTCATTTATCGGGGTTAATTTTATCAGACTTTAGGTGCAAGTCATTTATCGGGATTAATTTGATCAGACTTCAGCTGTAAGCCATGTTGCTATCCACACAGTGCATCCTTTATCATGGATCGACTCGTTACCTCTTGTCCTGTTTCACCAAACACACTGGTGATATACTATAGCTCAACATATTTATACATAAATTCAAGCGCTACATAAATTTGGTTCTTTCACTAACAAAGGCAGGTATCTAAATGTAACCTTGCACAGAGATGCTGATAGTACACAGGAAAGTGATGTCATTGACGAATGCAGTTATCTAAACGCAACCTTGCATCATCATCATCATAGGCAGTCCCTCGGAATTGTGAGTTCTAAGTGAGTTCTCTGGTGGCTGAACAGTCCGATACGAGAGCCACAGACCCTGTTACAGGTGGGATAGACATTCGTCGAGGGAAGGGATCGGTGGGGCTGGTTTGTTGCGCGCTCCTTCCGCTGCCTGCGCTTGGCCTCTTCACACTCTTTGCGTTGAGACTCGAAGAGGTCAACGCCCTCCCGGATGGACTTTCTCCACCTCGGGCAGTCTGCGGCCAGGGTCTCCCAGGTGTCAGTGGTGATGTCGCACTTTACCAGGGAGGCTTTGAGGGTGTCCTTATAACGTTTCCGCTGTCCTCCTTTGGCTCGTTTACCATGAAGGAGCTCCGCATAAAGCATTTGCTTAGGGAGTCTCGTATCTGGCATGCGAACTATGTGGCCTGCCCAGCGAAGCTGATCGAGTGTGGTCAGTGCTTCAATACTGGGGACGTTAGCCTGGTCGAGCACACTGATGTTGGTACGCCTGTCCTCCCAGGGGATTTGCAGGATCTTGCAGCAACAGCGTTGGTGATATATCTCCAGCGACTTGAGGTGCCTTCTATACATCGTCCATGCCTCAGATCCATACAGGAGGACGGGTATTACTACAGCCCTGTAGACCATGAGCTTGGTGGTAGATTAGAGGGCCTGGTTTTCAAACACTCTTTTCCTCAGACGGCCGAAGGCTGCACTGGCGCACTGGAGGCGATGTTGAATCTCCGCATCAATATCTGCCTTTGTTAATAAGAGGCTCCCGAGATATGGGAAATGGTCCACGTTGTCGAGGGCTGTACCGTGAATCTTGATGAGTGGAGGGCAGTGCTGTGCGGTGGTGACAGGCTGGTGAAGGACCTTTGTCTTACGGATGTTAAGCATAAGGCCCATGCTTTCATATGTCCCAGTGAATACATTGACTATATCCTGGAGTTCAGCCTCTGAATGTGCGCAGACGCAGGCGTCGTCCGCGTACTGCAGCTCAATGACAGAGGTTGGAGTGATCTTGGACTTAGCCTGGAGGTGGCGTAGGTTAAACAGCTTCCCATTGGTTCTGAAGTTTAGTTCCACTCCAGCGGGGAGCTTGTTGATTGTGAGGTGGAGCATGGTGCCACCTTGCACCGAGATGCTGATAGTACACAGGAAAGTGATGTAATTGACAAATGCGAAAGTGTAAAGACAAATAACAATGTCGAGTCGGCTGATTGCGGTTAGAGCCAACGTATCATGAATGGTAATGATGAAATGAGATATGATGCCGGGTTCTACATGCACACCAACAAAGCCAAAGGTAACCTCCTGTGGAAAGCACCCAGGTCCAGCGGGCTAACCGATCATGTAGCCTGCGCCTCCAGGACCAATGTGATGCCCCAGGGAGAGTGCCCACAGACACAGTGGGAGCATAACCACTGTAGGGCCAGCGATCAATGGATGGCACAGGCACCACCACTGGCACCCTGCCCCAGATTGGCCCTACCCCCCCTGGCCACCAGGGCCAGCACCGGGAGCAAGAGGCCAGCACCCTCCAGTCCTCCCGACGGGACTTGGGATGACCAGACTCCCACCACCGCTGAAGGGCAGCAGGGAGACCCTGCAGCCCTCAAAGGAGGACAGGGAGGCCACACACTCCTGTGGCTCTGCCCACCACTAAATGTCCTCACACACCTGCACCCACACCCCAGGGGCCAGACCGCAAGACCACGTATGTACCCTACCTGCAATGTGTATTTGCTCCACCATTGCTGAACTCTAAAACAGTGACATAATCAATCCAAATCTTTATTCTCTGTCCATGTATGCCAATGCAGGTGTTGAGTCACACACATGGTCTATATATGGGGGGGTGAGGAAATGGATGTATGTAGCCATGGACACATGGATCACACCCAGAACCCACACAACTCTCACTACAACCTCCAACCATCCACTGCCAACCATTTCCCAATGTCGTGGCAATAAGGACTTGGGGGTCCACAGGGAGAGAGCCATTCCCAAGCAAAGACAAAGTGCAAGGGCTTTGGGCACTCAAGTCGAGGGCCAGAGCACACAGTGCAAAAGCCTGTGGCACTAGACTTCGGGGGGAGTGTTGTTGTGTATGTATAATGTATGTACTGTAACACTAGACCACTGAATGTATCTTCACACTGTATACACCATACCTGTGCCACCAGAGGGTGCTATTGGTGGAGACCTAAGGGTCACCTGCACACTGCAGCTAACCCAGTATAAAAGGGAGCTCACCTCATTGTGTCCTCACTCAAGGAGTTGCAATAAACAGATAAGGTGTAAGGGGGTGGTCTCTATGAGGGGGTCAGGTTCCCTTCTGACCAACTTGAGCGATTCAAATCACTCCCCCTCCCTTGGGTTCTGTACTTTGGATTTATTTGGGGGGTGTGACAAAAGTGCAAAGGACACTGGTTTGATGCAAAGAACTTTGGTTTTATTACAGTCAAGGACATATAAGCGTATTACTCTACTAAGAAAATATAAGGCCAAACTTACAATCACTCTAACAAAGGACAATACAAGGAAAGTTACAAGATCAAACTTATAATCACTCTAATAAAGAACCATACACTACACATTCAAAGGGGGTTACAGTAAATTATACCTCCCACCTCCCTATACTTAATTCTAGCTAGGTTAAACTCCAGGGCAGACAGGGACGATGCTTACCAATCCTTTTGACAGTTAACGGTAGATCGCGGTTGATTTTCTGTTGATACCACGTTGACTGTGGTCGGTTGCTGCCGCGATGGTGATGTTCTTCCTTCCTTCAGGACTTCAGGACTTCAAGGCTGGAGAAGTTAGTTTACAACTGTCGTGTTGGTTTCTCTCCTTGTCGTGATGACATTCTCACTGTATAGCACCTGGTGTAGTATGGCATCTGAGGTAGTAGCAGCCTTGTAGCTACCGAGCAACCACCTAACCTCTGTTGAAAACAGGGGCCAGTTATATGATTTCAGTGTTCTAATCTTGCCGCCAAATCTGTTCAAAATCCTTTGTATAATTTTGGCGGGCTTGGCTCTTCTTTATAATATTTTGGTGGGTTCGTTAAAACTTGATATGTTTTGGATGAGTTGATGTTTGAAAACTGTTTCCTGATGGAAATATTAGTTTGGTAATTGCAATGTCCTTTTGTGCTCAGTCTCTCGCATACAGGCTGGATTGGGCCTCTTTATGATGTATATGCTGAAATGGTTGTCCGTACCCATGTTGATGGGTAGCTACCTCTGGGTGATTTTGTGATGTTAATGTCTTTTGTGGGGGAAAGATTTTCGAATTCTCATCCCTCCAGACAGGTTAACTTAGTCCTCACACCCAGGTAGCTTCACTTAATTAGACTGTCTCCTGTTAGTTCCGTAGGTCCGCCCACAGCCTTGAGTTTGTCTTTTAAAATCCAAAATTTTATTAAAGTTCGTAGTTTCTCCCATAAGCACTTTAGAGTTCCAAACTTTTTGGTAGATAGTCTCAAATTAAATTTCATTTTGAATGAGCCCAAACATGGTAGAGGTGGGGGGGGGGGGTGGGGGGGCGGTGGTTTCTTGTGAATTTTGCACCTTTCCTTCCCCCCTGTTGACACTCCACACTCTTGAGTGTCAATCAAGGTAAGCAAAATTCCTGCTCCCTACATTTATACCAGCTAAACATTACCCTGCAGCCCCAATTGAAATGCAATGCAATTTACAGGTGAATGCAGTCGTTACAATTTGGTTGTAGTATAGAGGGGGTATCATGTCCCTCTTTTACTCGGTTTTCACAGTAAAGTACTTTAAGTAAAATAAAACGACAGCACATAGTCAAAACACATTCTCAAGTGACATAAAGGTCCATAGTCAAACACATATTCAAGTTCAGCAAAATAAAAGTACATGATCAAACACTTAAGTAACACTCTTACAACACTCGTGATGTTGCGGTTTCCAGCAGGTCAAATCAAACACAAATTAAACATGCTAGTATGGTGTCATCCCTCCCTGAGCAATTCCCAAGTTTGGCCAAGGAACGTATAGCACCCTTTGGTGCCTGACCTGACGGCCTCTGCGTTTCACTCGACGTGAGATACTATAAGTAAAGTATAATCGCGAGTTGACAAATAACTAAAGTGTGGGAAGCGATTCTGATCCAGACTGGGATTTCTATATTTCTGAAAAGCTCCCACCAAGGCGGAATGGTGATCTCAAGAATCTTTTTTCCTATCTCAATTGTTTTTTGTTCTAGATTATAGAAGTGTTTTTGTGAGATAATTACAGCTTTTAGCAGAGCGGTGAGATGTTCGGGTAGAGGGGGAATTGCATAGCCAAAATGTACAACATAATCCTGCAGGTTTGTAATGTTTTCCTTCACAGTGAGGTGGACAGTGGAGGGTTCAGGAACAGGGACAATCCGTTCCTGGGCCACTTGAACTGATGCCTCAGGTTTGAAGCAAAAACTGCTGTCACTTACCGGACACCAGAAGTGTCCATGTTGGTAGTGGGGCGCACTGGGGGTGACACAATATGTCCCACCCCCTATGTATGTTGCCTGTGGAGGGACATGGTCCTGTGCCATTACCTCCATGGTGCAGTTAATAGGCTGTGCGCCAGCAGCTTTAAACTCACACTGTGACTTTGAATGGGCACTCAAGTACTGGGGACACAGTATTACGTGTGCACCCCGGCTCCGGCACCCAGAGAGGTCAGTACCCGTTACAGCGTGCTCCCACTTTATGACATAGGGTGGGACCGCTGTGAAACGAATGTGTGCACCTCCCTGAATAACTCCAATGGTTCATACCGGTGCGGGTCGGGCTGTCCCACTCATGGCCGGCATCCTTAGTACGATTCCCATAATGGTGTGGTTAGATTTCCCACAGTCTACTGGGACAGGGTAGGCTTCAGAGGCTAGGCGGAGTTGGCACGGGCTTAGTGAATTGCTGTACAGGTGGAGGGCTGTGAGATGCTTGTTCCTGATCCAAGAGGGGATTACACCTTGTTTTAAATCCTCCAGGTTGTTGCGGCCCTTGCCCAACAACCATGCAATACACACAACTCGTTCTGTGCAGCCTAGTCAGAAGCGTTTCTATCCTCCCGTATGAGTGCATTCACTGTCTGTGCATGTTTTACCAGCTCAGCCACTATTTATTTAAAATGGACAGTTATAGCCTGGTCCTCGTGTAGTTCTGATCCTACTACGGTGTTCTCCTGTTTCAGGATTTTTCTCAATTGGGTCTTTAAACTGTTTATCTGTGTTTGCAGTTCTATGTCATCTAGGCTATTTATTACAGAGGATGCTGTATTGTAGGTAGGGAAAACGTCGTTTATGATTCCCCTTCTAGGTCTTCCCGAGCCCATGGTGTCCCGAGCATTTAGGGTGTATAAGTCCGCTTTGTCTACATTTCCAAAGTCTAACTCATAAAATTTCTTGAACATGTCTCTAAGTAGGGCTGGTACAACAGCTCTGTTTCCTTCGGGCACCATGCAGGTAGGTGTACCTCGGTAAGATTTAAAATTACTGGAGCTACTGCATAATGTACCCCCTGATATAACACCTTTTCGGTCGGTACCAATACTAATACATTCCCAGGTCCCTTGGTGCTGGTAGGATACCTTTCTATTACTGTGCGTATTGGTGGGGTTGTGGGCAGGGGTTTCTTAATGTGTGCTCTTAGTTCGGTAGCGTTAATTGGGAGTGGGGAGTGTGGGACCGCGCACCCGTGTAGGCTAGAATCCCACCCCATCCCTTCCCCTTCATCTTGCCATTGCCTGGCGAAGGTGATCGATATGCCTGTGGGACAAATACTCTCTGAACCCCACATGCAAACATAAATTCCTTGTTCAGAGTCCCACCATTTGTCCCAACACACTTTTGTCTCCTCCCCATGTCCCCGTGATGGTGCGGTACGTATCATTACTGAGTCTTTCCCAGTCCGATTCCTGGTCCCATGCGTCCTTGCTGAGTTTTCTGAGCCACCACCATCTTCCCAGGGGAATTTGTCCTTTTCAAGTCAAACATACACGTTTTCCCTCTGTAACACTGACTCGGGCAGCGATGATCCGTATCCGGGGGCATGGAACTGAGGCCTCCCCGTAGGTAAAGCCTTCCTGGCTAGAGTAGCAGGTAGAATTAGAGCCCAGCCACCCTGGCCATCTTCCCTCGTGGGCATAAATGGCGAGTTCTTCCACATCTCGGGGATCACCCCCAGCGGTTATGATCGGTGCTCTTCCTCCTGAACACCCGTAGATGAGGGATTCTTCCACGTCTCCTCGGTTGCTGCTGCTCATCCTTATCAGGGTGAGCAGAAATAGGACCCTTCTCATGCTGCTCTCTCTCCAGATTGTCTAGCCCTGAGAAAGCTCTCTGGCTTGACAAAGGTGACCGAGTTCCACATTGGGCTTATAGTCTTTAATTGACTGGCTGTCTTATTCAGTTCTTTGTGGACTGATTTCTGCTTCTTACTTTTATCTCATAGCCGTTTTGCTTGTTATCTTACCGGTGCTTCCTTAATTTCTATATCAGTAGATTCTTCTTACTCCCAGGGATTACCTGGCCTGTGCCTCTTTTAACAGCTGCACAGGTAGATTCTTTTCCTTACCCCAGTTAACAAATCATTACACAGATAATCTTACACAACTCTAACTTATTACTAAACATTCTTAAATTCATGTCATACTATATATGTACATCTGCCACCCGTCTCCGGGTGGCCAGGTTAATTCCTGCCTTCTCTCTTTCTTCTTCTCCCACTGGGTGTCCAGCGAGGTAGGTGATAGATCGGTCTGTGCCGCCTAACCCTGACCGGACGTGGGTTTGAGTCCCACACTATTGGGGGAACGTCCCCTACGGTACTGCTCAGGGGGGAGCAGCAGCAGCCAAGTTCATGGCTCTGCTGCACAGGAGGGCAGGAAAAAGAGTGGGAGAGCTATAGTGATAGGGGATTCGATTGTAAGGGGAATAGATAGACATTTCTGCGGCCGCAACTGAGACTCCAGGATGGTATATTGCCTCCCTGGTGCAAGGGTCAAGGATGTCTCGGAGCGGGTGCAGGACATTCTGAAAAGGGAGGGTGAGCAGCCAGTTGTTGTGGTGCATATAGGTACCAACGATATAGGTAAAAAACAGGATGAGGTTCTATGAGACGAATTTAGGGAGCTAGGAGCTAAATTAAAAAGTAGGACCTCAAAAGTAGTAATCTCAGGATTGCTACCAGTACCACGTGCTAGTCAGAGTAGGAATCGCAGGATAGCTCAGGTGAATACGTGGCTTAAGGAGTGGTGCAGAAGGGAGGGATTCAAATTCCTCGGACATTAGAACCGGTTCTGGGGGAGGTGGCACCAGTACAAACCGGACAGTCTGCACCTGGGCAGGACCGGAACCAATGTCCTAGGGGGAGTGTTTGCTAGTGCAGTTGGGGAGGAGTTAAACTAACATGGCAGGGGGATGAGAACCTATGCAGGGAGACAGAGGGAAATAAAATGGAGGCAGAAGCAAAAGATAGAAAGAAGAATAGTAAAAGTGGAGGGCAGAGAAACCCAAGGCAAAAAACAAAAATTCTAAAGGGGCAAAGTGTGTTAAAAAGACAAGCCTGAAGGTTCTGTGCCTCAATGCGAGGAGTATTCGGAATAAGGTGGACGAATTAACTGCGCAGATGTCAGTTAACGGATATGATGTAATTGGCATCACGGAGACATGGCTCCAGGGTGACCAAGGCTGGGAACTCAACATCCAGGGGTATTCAACATTTAGGACGGATAGACAGAGAGGAAAAGGAGGCGGGGTGGCATTGCTGGTTAAAGAGGAAATTAATGCAATAGTAAGGAGGGACATTAGCCTGGATGATGTGGAATCGGTATGGGTGGAGCTACAGAATTCCAAAAGGCAGAAAACGCTAGTGGGAATTGTGTACAGACCACCAGTAGTGAGGTTGGGGACAGCATCAAACAAGAAATAAGGGATGTGTGCAATAAAGGTACAGCAGTTATCATGGGCGACTTTAATCTACATATTGATTGGGCTAACCAAACTGATAGCAATGCGGTGGAGGAGTATTTCCTGGAGTGTATTAGGGATGGTTTTCTAGACCAATATGTCGAGGAACCAACTAGAGGGCAGGCCATCCTAGACTGGGTAATGTGTAAATGAGAAGGGACTAATTAGCAATCTTGTTGTGCGAGGCCCCTTGGGGAAGAGTGACCATAATATGGTAGAATTCTTTATTAAGATGGAGAGTGACACAGTTAATTCGGAAACTAGGGTCCTGAACTTAAGGAAAGGTAACTTCGACGGTATGAGGTGTGAATTGGCTAGAATAGACTGGCAAAGAATACTTAAAGGGTTGATGGTGGATAAGCAATAGCAAACATTTAAAGATCACATGGATGAACTTCAACGATTGTACATCCCTGTCTGGAGTAAAAATAAAACGGAGAAGGTGGCTCAACTGTGGCTAACAAGGGAAATTAAGGATAGTGTTAAAGCCACGGGTAGCCTGACATCAGTAGTGGGGGAAATGTTGGAATCAATCATTAAGGATGAAATAGCAACGCATTTGGAAAGCAGTGACAGGATCGGACCAAGTCAGCATGGATTTATGAAAGGGAAATTATGCTTGACAAATCTTCTGGAATTTTTTGAGGATGTAACTAGCAGAGTGGACAAGGGAGAACCAGTGGATGTGGTGTATTTGGACTTTCAAAGGGCTTTTGACAAGGTCCCGCACAAGAGATTGGTGTACAAAATCAAAGCGCATGGTATTGGGGGTAATGTACTGACGTGGATAGAAAACTGGTTGGCAGACAGGAAGCAGAGAGTCGGGATAAACGGGTCCTTTTCAGAATGGCAGGCAGTTACTAGTGGGGTGCCGCAGGGCTCAGTGCTGGGACCCCAGCTCTTTACAATATATATTAACGATTTAGATGAAGGAATTGAGTGTAATATCTCCAAGTTTGCAGATGACATTAAACTGGGTGGCGGTGTGAGCTGTGAGGAAGACGCTAAGAGGCTGCAGGGTGACTTGGACAGGTTAGGTGAGTGGGCAAATGCATGGCAGCTGCAGTATAATGTGGATAAATGTAAGGTTATCCATTTTGGGGGCAAAAACATGAAGGCAGAATATTATCTGAATGGCGGCAGATTCGGAAAAGGGGAGGTGCAACGAGACCTGGGTGTCATGGTTCATCGGTCACTGAAAGTGGGCATGCAGGTACAGCAGGCGGTGAAGGCGGCAAATGGTATGTTTGCCTTCATACCTCGGGGATTTGAGTATAGGAGCAGGGAGGTCTTGCTGCAGTTGTACAGGGCCTTGGTAAGGCCTCACCTGGAATATTGTGTTCAGTTTGGTCTCCTAATCTGAGGAAGGACGTTCTTGCTATTGAGGGAGTGCAGCGAAGGTTCACCAGACTGATTCCAGGGATGGCTGAACTGTCATATGAGGAGAGACTGGATCAACTGGGCCTCTATTCACTGGAGTTTAGAAGGATGAGAGGGGATCTCATAGAAACGTATAAGATTCTGACGGGACTGGACAGGTTAGATGCGGGAAGAATGTTCCCGATGTTGGGGAAGTCCAGAACCAGGGGACACAGTCTTAGGATAAGGGGTAGGCCATTTAGGACTGAGATGAGGAGAAACTTCTTCACACAGAGAGTTGTTAATCTGTGGAATTCCCTGGCGCAGAGAGTTGTTGATGTCAATTCATTGGATGTATTCAAGAGGGAGTTAGATATGGCCCTTACGGCTAAGGGGATCAAGGGGTATGGAGAGAAAGCAGGAAAGGGGTACTGAGGAAATGATCAGCCATGATCTTATTGAATGGCGGTGCAGGCTCGAAGGGCCGAATGGCCTACTGCTGCACCTATTTTCTATGTTTCTATGTTTCTCTGCAGCACACTGCTCCTTTGGGAGTGGCTTCCTGGTTCGTTCCTTCCCCTGGGGGTTCTGCCTGGTCGAGGGCTACGGGCTGGGGACACTCACTTGGTGGCTGGTCCACCGCTATCTCTTCTGGGTGTCCCTCCCTGCCCGAGGCTACCGGCTGGGTGCCCCTGCTCGCGGGCTGGTCTCTGACCTTAGGCGCCCTTTTGCGGCTGGTCTCTTTCCCGGGGCTGAACCATTTAAATTGGAGCGCTGGTGACCACAGTGTCTTTGGCCGTGGTGTGCGGGGAGTCTTTCTTAAGGCTCCGGCTGCTGGGGGTGCGTCCGAGTCCCAAATGATTGGGGGGCGGCTCCTCCAGTAACACAGTCCACCGCCCCTCTAGGTGCAGTCTGTGGGTCTGCCACGTCCCCTGTGGAAATTCCACAGTCGGGGGCTGTTGGCTGGGGGTCCCTATCTTTGGTACGGTTTATTGTTTTTGGCTGTCCCTTTCATTTAGCTGCTGCCCCTGGGTTGAAAAGTTTGCACTGATTTATGTGGAACCACTTTGTACGGCGGGGCAATTTTATGGCATAGACCATGGGGCTTGCCTTGTCGACAATGTGGTACGATCCAATGTACAGTGCCTCAAAGACCCCTACTCTAGCGTAGTTCCTTACCATAACCTGCGAGTTCTCAGTGGGTCGTCTGGTACCAGCCAGATACTACAGGCCTCAGCGCCTCCCACAACACAGCTGAATACCACCCCACCAGCTGCAGCCCCCTCCCCTTGAAGTGGGTGCGGGGTTAAAAGGTGAGGAACCCCCCTTCGATGGCCTGACTTTGGTAGGCATTGCGTGAGGCTGGCAGTTGAGGAGAATGTGTTGCATGGTATGCGAGGGGTGAAGCAATATATATGAGGGTGTGAGTGTGTTGAGGTGGAGGAAGGATTGTGCATGTTGGAGTGGAGCTGTGCAGCCACTGAGCTGGATAGGAAGCTGGAGGAGCTCTTAATTGGAGCGTTGCATAAATGGTTAGTTGTGGAAGTGTTGCTTTAAGAACATAAAAACATAAGAAATAGGAGCAGGAGTAGGCCATATGGACCCTTGAGCCTGTTCCGCCATTTAATACGATCATGGCTGATCCGATCATGGACTCAGCTCCACTTCCCTGCCCGCTCCTTATAACCCCTTATTCCCTTATCGGTTAAGAAACTGCCTATTTCTGTCTTAAATTTATTCAATGTCCTGGCCTCCACAGCTCTCTGAGGCAGCAAATTCCACAGATTTACAACCCTCTGAGAGAAGAAATTTCTCCTCACCTCAGTTTTAAATGGGTGGCTCCTTATTCTAAGATTATGCCCCCTAGTTCTGGCCTTTATTGCAAAGGGGATGGAGTATAAAAGAGGTAAGTCTTGCTACAACTATACAGGGTATTGGCGAGGCCACACCTGGAATACTGCATGCAGTTTTGGTTTCCATATTTACGAAAGGATACACTTGCTTTGGAGGCAGTTCAGAGAAGGTTCACTAGGTTGATCCCGGGGATGAGGGGGTTGACTTATGAGGAAAGGTTGAGTAGGTTGGGCCTCTACTCATTGGAATTCAGAAGAATGAGAGGTGATCTTATCGAAACGTATAAGATTATGAGGGGGCTGGACAAGGTGGATGCAGAGAGAATGTTTCCGCTGGTGGGGAAGACTAGAACTAGAGGGCATGATCTTAGAATAAGGGGCCGCCCATTTAGAACTGAGATAAGGAGAAATTTCTTCTCTCAGAGCGTTGTGAATCTAGAATTCGCTGCCTCAGAGAGCTGTGGAAGCTGAGACATTAAATACATTTAAGACAGAAATAGACAGTTTCTTAAACGATAAGAGAATAAGGGATTATGGGGAGCGGGCAGGGAAATGGAGCTGAGTCCATGATCAGATCAGCCATGATCTTATTGAATGGCGGAGGAGGCTCGAGGGGCTTTATGGCCTACTCCTGTTCCTATTTCTTATGTTCTTATAAGAACAAAAGAACATAAGAAATAGGAGCAGGCATAGGCCATTCGGCCCCTCGAGCCTGCTCTGCCATTCAATGAGATCATGGCTGATCTTCTACCTCAACTCTCTGTCTTGAATATACTCAAAGACTGAGGCTCCACAGCCCTATGGGGTAGAGAATTCCAAAGATTCACCACCCCCTGAGTGATGAAGTTTCTCCTCATCTCAGTCCTAAATGGCCAAACCCTTATTCTCAGACTGTGACCCCTGGTTCTAGACTCCCCAGCCCCAGGAAACATCCTCCCTGCATCCGCCCTGTCAAGCCCTGTAAGAATTGAAGTTGTATGTTCTTCTCCTCCGGCTTGGTGTCCTGCCCTGCTGTTCTCTGGGAAGAGATGGCACTCGAATATTAACAACTCATAATATAATATTGGTCAGACATGGTCTTTTGAGGGAGGAATGAAAGAGCGATGCAGTGTTGCTGCTTTACCCTCTTGCCCCGACAGTTTTGTTTTACATCCGCCCAAGAGGGCAGGCTCGGTCTAACATCTCATCCGAAAGACAGCTGGATATTATTGGTGAGGGCGGTTTGGGGGTGGGGGGGGAGCTCCAAGTCTGTAGGGAAATTTGTCAGGGCCTTATTTGCATATGTGGCTGTCTCTGGGTGTGTAGACCTGCAGCACTCGTGCATGCGGAGGAGGGAGGGGGGGATGGGGCAGGGGCTGGTGCTGGTCTCTGGAGGATCGTGGTGGGGGGTGGAGGAGCTGAAGGGAAGATTGTGGCCAGCCACTGCAGGATTAGGTGGGGGAGAGCGGGGGGAGGAAAATCAAGGTTGGCGGGTCGGGACGGGGGAAGGGAAGATCGCGGCTGGCCACAGCATCATCGGTGGGGGTGGGGGCGGGGGGGGTGGCTCCGGGAAGGCGATCAGTGGTCTGGTGAGGGGGTGTCTCCAATCACTGGGGGTGAGCTGGGCAGGGTCCTTGGATCCAGGAGGTAAGTCTAACGTCATTTACCTCCTAGACCCAGCAGTCCTCACGTTGCTGTAACTGCCGGGTTTTACGAGGTGCCTAAAACCCGACCAGATGCAGTTAACCACAAAATTCAGGATAAAGAAAAGGCTTCCAGCCTCATTATGATATTTAAATTGATGTCCTGCCTCCTGGTAGTGGTTTGGCTGCCCACCCCGCCCCTATTAAACCGGAAGTGGGCGGCTTGGAGGCAGCGCAGGCCGAGATTCCGATTTTGAGCCATTTAACTACTCCCACGCTCCTAACCCAGCTGTTTTTTTTTAGGTCAGATGTTGCAGCGCTCCCTCGGCACTGCATTAAATTATGTGCTCAAGTTTCTTGAGTGGGTCTTGAACCCGCGACCTTCTGACCGAGAAACGATTGTGCTCCCCACTGAGCCAAGACCGACACCACGTGACCTTGGGCCTGTCAACTCACCTCAGCTCTGCTGCCTGTATCGTGTCCTGTACCAAGTTCCGTTCACCCACCTCCCCTGCCCACGCTGACCTATATTGACCCCTGACCACTGTAACCTCCTCCGACCCATCACCCTCCGCGAACTCTGCGTGCCACACACTCTGCATCCCCCCCTTCCTTCACCCTCAAAATTAGTGGCCGTACCTTCAGCTGCCTGGGCCCTAAGCTCTGGGACTCCCTCCCTAAACACCGACTGTACTTCAAAAGTACTTCATTGGCTGTAAAGCGCTTTGGGACATCCGATGGTCGTGAAAGGCGCTATATAAATGCAAGTCTTTCTTTCTTTAAACCTCTTCAGCTCTCTACCTCTCGCTCTCCTTTAAAACCCGACGAAGAACCTACCTCTTTCACCAAGCTTTTGGTCACCCCTGCTAATATCTTCGTCTGTGTGTCAATTTGTTCTGATTACGCTCCTGTGAAGGGCCTTGGGTTATTTTTCTTTGTGAAAGGCGCGATAGAAATGCAAGTTGTTTAATTGGATGATACAAGATTCTAAATTTGAAAATAATCTTCTGATGCTTGAAGCTATTGCCCACCAGCCAAGTCTTTCACCTCATAAAAAAAATCACCCTTATTACAGTAGAAAGTGTTGTGTATCTGTAAAGCATGCACTCCCATGTTCTGCCACCAGGGAGCTCATCCCCTGAAGTCCCAAGGGATCCCAGCATCCCTTGGGAGCACTGTGTATAAGCCGGCCTCTAAGGCCTGTTCCTCACTCTGGAGTGTCTTATTAAAGACTGAGGTCACTATTACATTCATCTCCCTCTGTGCAGCCTCACCTGTGTTCGGAACACAATAACTGGCGACGAGAATACGAATCCAACGTAAAGATGCAGCAAACTGTAGGCATCCTGGAGAAGTTCTCGGAGGGTGAGGATTGGAAAGCCGATGTCGAACGGCTAGACCAGTACTTTGTAGCCAACGAGCTGGACGGAGAAGGAAGCACTGCAAAAAGGAGAGCGGTCCTCCTCACAGTCTGCAGGGCACCAACCTACAGCCTCATGAAGAATCTTCTGGCTCCGGTGAAACCCATAGATAAGTCGTATGAAGAGCTGTGTGCACTGGTTCGGGAGCATCTTAACCCAAGGGAGAGCGTGCTGATGGCGAGGTATCGGTTCTACACGTGCCAGCGATCTGAAGGTCAGGAAGTGGCGAGCTACGTCGCCGAGCTAAGGCGACTTGCAGGACAATGTGAGTTTGATGGCTACCTGGAGCAAATGCTCAGAGACTTTTTTGTACTGGGTATTGGCCACGAGATCATCCTACGAAAACTTTTGACTGTAGAAACACCGACCCTCAGTAAGACCATTGCGATAGCACAGGCGTTTGCGTCCACCAGTGATAACACCAAACAAATCTCTCAGCACACAAGTGCTAGCAATGTTCATAAATGAACTGGAACTATGTTTGCGAGCAGAAATGTACAGGGCAGAACCCACTAGTCTACAACTGCCAGCGGGCCTCAGGTGACCCAGATGACTCAGAGTCCGCAACAAAGGATGAATGCAAGGCAATTCACACCTTGTTGGCGCTGTGGAGGCTTCCATTCAGCCTATTCATGCCGTTTCAAAGGGTATGTTTGCAAGAGCTGTGGAACAATGGGGCACCTCCAACGAGCTTGCAAACGAGCTACAAGCTCTGCAAAATCTGCTAACCACCACGTGGCAGAGGAAGATCAGTCCATGGTGGATCAAAGCAATTTCGAGCCTCAGAGAGAGGAGGCAGATGCTGAAGTACACGGGGTGCACACATTTTCGATGAAATGTCCACCTATAATGCTAAATGTAAAATTGAATGGCTTATCCGTAGCCATGGAACTGGACACTCGCGCTAGCCAATCCATCATGAGTAAAAAGATGTTTGAGAGATTGTGGTGCAACAAGGCATTCAGACCAGCTCTGAGCCCCATCCACATGAAACTGAGAACGTACACCAAAGAGCTGATCACTGTCCTGGGCAACGCCATGGTCAAGGTCACCTACGAGGACACGGTGCACGAACTGCCGCTCTGGATTGTCCCAGGCGATGGCCCCACACTGTTTGGAAGGAGCTGGCTGGGAAAAATTCGCTGGAACTGGGATGATATCCGAGCACCATCATATGTCGATGAGGCCTCATGTATCCAGGTTCTTAACAAATTTCCTCCCTTTTTGAGCCAGAAACTTTTCCGGGGCGAAAGTGCGGATCCACTTGGTCCCAGAGGCACGACCCATTCACCACAAGGCGCGAGCGGTACCTCACATGATGAGGGAGAGAGTGGAAATCGAGCTGGACAGGCTGCAACGCGAGGGTATCATCTCCCCAGTGGAATTCAGCGAGTGGGCCAGCCCGATTGTTCCAGTATTCAAAAGTGATGGCACGGTCAGGATTTGCGGCAATTATAAAGTAACTATTAATCGTTTCTCGCCTGAGGACCAATACCCGTTACCTAAGGCAGACGACCTATTTGTGACGCTGGCAGGAGGCAAGACGTTCACCAAGCTCGACCTGACTTCGGCCTACATGACGCAGGAGCTGGAGGAGTCTTCAAAGGGCCTCACCTGCATCAACACGCACAAGGGACTGTTCATCTACAACAGATGTCCGTTTGGAATTCAGTCAGCTGCTGCGATCTTCCAGAGAAACATGGAGAGCCTACTCAAGTCGGTACCACACAAGATGGTCTTTCAGGACGACATATTGGTCACGGGTTGTGACACCGCCGAGCACCTACAAAACCTGGAGGAGGTCCTCCAGCAACTGAATCACGTAGGGCTGCGGATGAAGAGGTCGGAATGCGTCTTCATGGCAACAGAAGTGGAGTTTTTGGGGAGAAAAATCGCGGCGGACGGCATTCGGCCCACAGACGCTAAGACAGAGGCTATCAGGAACGCGCCCAGGCCACAGAACATCACGGAGCTGCGATCATTCCTGGGACTCCTCAACTATTTTGGTAACTTCCTACCTGGGTTAAGCAGCCTTTTTGAGCCCCTACATGTGTTATTGCGCAAAGGTGAGAACTGGGTATGGGGAAAAAAAACAAGTAATTGCTTTTGAGAAAGCTAGAAACATTTTATGCTCCAACAAGCTGCTTGTATTGTATAACCCGTGTAAAAGACTTGTGCTAGCATGTGACGTATCGTCGTACGGAGTCGGGTGTGTATTACAACAAGCTAACATTGCGGGGAAGTTGCAACCTGTCGCCTATGTTTCCATGAGCTTGCCTAAGGCCAAGAGGGTCTACAACATGATTGAGAAAGAGGCATCAGCGTGTGTGTTCGGGGTAAAGGAAATGCATCAGTACCTGTTTGGCCTCAAATTTGAGCTGGAAACCGATCACAAGCCCCTCATATCCCTGTTCGCTGAAAATAAGGGGTAAATACTGATGCCTCAGCCTGCTTACAAAGGTGGGCACTCGCGCTATCAGCGTATAACTATACCATCTGCCACAGGTCAGACACTGAGAACTGTGCGGATGCTCTCAGTCGGCTACTATTGACCACTACGGGGGTGGAAATGGCGCAGCCCGCAGACTTGTTGATCGTCATGGAAGCATTTGAAAATGATAAATCACCTGTCACGGCTCGCCAGATTAGGACTTGGAACAGCCAAGATCCTCTGCTGTCCCTAGTAAAAAACTGTGTACTGCATGGGAGCTTGGCCAGCATCCCCGTTGAAATGGAAAAGCTAATCAAGCCGTTCCAGCGGCAAAAGGACGAGCTGTCCATTCAGGCAGACTGCCTGTTGTGGGGTAACCACGTAGTGCTACCAAAAAAGGGCAGGGAGACGTTCATCTCAGATCTCCACAGCACATACCCGGGTATAGTAATGATGAAAGCGATAGCCAGATACCACGTGTGGTGGCCCGGTATCAACTCTGACTTAGAGTCCTGTGTACGGCAATGCAGCGTATGTGCTCAGTTGAGCAACGCACCCAGAGAGGCACCACTAAGTTTGTGGTCCTGGCCCTCCAGGCCATGGTCGAGGATCCATGTCGACTATGTGGGACCGTTTCTCGGTAAAATGTTCCTGGTGGGGTGGATGCTTTTTCAAAATGGATTGAATGTGAACTAATGTCGGGAAGCACCGCCACCGCTACCATTGAAAGCCTGAGGGCCATGTTTGCCACCTACGGCCTGCCTGACATATTGGTCAGTGACAACGGGCCATGTTTTACCAGTACCGAATTTAAAGAATTCATGACCCGCAATGGGATCAAACATGTCACCTCGGCCCCGTTTAAACCAGCCTCCAATGGGCAGGCAGAGCGGGCAGTACAAACAATCAAACAGAGCCTTAAATGAGTCGCAGTCGGCTCACTCCAAACCCGCCTGCCCCGGGTACTGCTCAGCTACTGCACGAGACCCCACTCACTCACAGGGGTGCCCCCGGCTTAGCTACTCATGAAGAGGACACTTAAAACCAGACTCTCGCCGGTTCACCCCAACCTGCATGATCAGGTAGAGAGCAGGCGGCAGCAACAAAATGTAAACGATGGTCGCGCCACTGTATATGAGCTAAACTATGGACATGGTCCCAAGTGGATTGCGGGCACGGTGATAGCTAAAGAAGGGAATAGAGTGTTTGCAGTCAAACTCGACAATGGACAAATTTGCAGAAAGCACCTGGACCAAACGAGGCTGCAGTTCACAGACTGCCCTGAACAACCCACAGCAGACACCACCTTTTTCGAGCCCACAACACACACACAAAGGATCAATGACACCACCCTGGACCAGGAAATCGAACCCATCACGTCCAACAGCCCAGCAAGGCCAGGCTCACCTAGCAGCCCTGCAGGCCCAACAACACGCCAGCCCAGCGAGGGCACAGCCAACACACCAGAACAGACATTTGTACCGAGGGCAGTCCACCAGGGAAAGAAAGGCTCCCGACCGTCTCACCTTGTAAATAGTTTTCACTTTGACTTTGGAGGGGGAGTAATGTTGTGTATTTGTAAAGCGTGCACTCCCATGTTCCGCCACCAGGGAGCACATCCCCTGAAGTCCCAAGGGATCCCAGCATCCCTTGGGAGCACTGTATATAAGCTGGCCCCTAAGGTCTGTTCCTCACTCTGGAGTGTCTTAATAAAGACTGAGGTCACTGTTACTTTAACCTCCCTGTGTGCAGCCTCATCTGTGTTAGGAACACAATAGAAAGTATTTTTGTTCAGTCCCTTTTAAAGTAAATTCAGATGTTGTAAAGGCAGTAAAGCTCGCAATAGAATGTTCATCGCTGTACCAGTACAACGATTTGTTTATTGCTTAACAAGTGAGATGAAACGTTGGCTGGGAAAGTGACTCTGCCAGTGAGAGTCTTCATCTGATAACATCAAGCTGCACTAGTACCGGCTGATAGGAGCTTTTGTAAATGTTGGAATAGTTTGGCCGATGTACAACCACACTTGGGCCTGGAATTTCCTCGCCGTGAGTTACACCACGATTGCAGCTTTAAAAACAAAGGTGTCACATCTGTCGGTGGCCTGTAGAGGGCGATAAACGGGAGTTTCCTGGGTTGGCTCATTTGCATGCCCGTCGGTGCAGGCATTGGTGTAACACCGGCGTGAAACAGGTGTAAGCGTTTGCACTACCAGGAAAGTTCAGTGCAACCTATGAAAGGCAGCTCAGCAGCAGACAAGCAGGTAATACTGGGCTCTTCGAGAAGAGGGTTGGCAGATCCCCAGGTGGGCAGAGGAAACGTTACAAGGATACCCTCAAAGTCTTCTTGACAAAGTGCAACATCCCTACCGACACCTGGGAGTCCCTGGCCAAAGACCGCCCGAAGAGCATCCGGGAGGGCGCTGAGCACCTCGAGTCTCGTCGCCGAGAGCATGCAGAAATCAAGCGCAGGCAGCGGAAGGTGCGTGCGGCAAACCAGTCCCACCCACCTCTTCCCTCAACGCCTATCTCTCCCACCTGTGACAGAGTCTGTGGCTCTCATATTGGACTGTCAGTCACCTGAGAACTCATTTTTAGAGCAGAAGCAAGTCTTCCTCGATTTCGAGGGACTGCCTATGATGATGACTAGGCTCGTTCACTTCACTCTCTTATTTTGCAGTTTATTTCCTCAAACTACGAGGCTGGCGGTACAAATAAAGGTGGCCCAGCTACTGGAGGAAGGAACGATGAATGTGTCGCTCCTCAGCGATAGGGCCACTGATACCTCTGCATAGTCCCACTACTCTCGGAGGGAGCAGCTTCAATGGGGCACGCAGACCGGCCAGAGCTCTCACTGAGTCGAGATTTGGCGTGTTTAACCAATGCTTGGGATGCTTGGTTTGTTCAGAGGGGTCTTACAATGTGCCCCCCATTAAAGTATGCTGCATACTGTGCACTATCAACCATCAGCCACCGTGGACGTGAATGATTAGGAGCTGCGAGGCAGCGAAGAGTAGGAGCGTGATGTTGTGCAATGGTTGGCTGCAATAGATGAACCACGACAGACCCGGAGATATTTGTACCAGTTGGATGGGTGGTTTCATGGAGGAGATCTTTGGGTGTACCTGGGAGAGACCATTGTGTTCTCTCAGCTCTGCGAAGAGAACAGGTGAAATATTATCAATATATATCACACTTAACCACTTGTGTTTCACCTTTAAACATCAGAGGAGAGGGGATTGAGTTCGGGCGATTTGGCTCGTGGGAATTGGTTCCTGCAGAGCGCAACTTTCTCCACCATAGGATATATGCTGTTGTTTGAAGAGTCAATCTTCCAGTTACACTTCTTTCCTAAAATCACTGTGCCAGTGCAAACATTCCTCAAATACAGATACCGTTAACAAGTTCGCTTTTCCTGTGAGTCCATATTCATTCCAGTGCAGCTATTTTTTGTCCCCTTTTTGCATTCAAGGCTGGATTTTCGGCTTTGCTGATTCCGGGGCGGTAATGGCGATGGGGCGGGAAAGTTAGCGCCTGGGGACAGTTTGCGCCTCAGTGGGTAACTTTGGGCAGCTAGACCCTGAGTCAGGGGGCGCAGCGTTAAGGGAGGTGGTGTACATCTCTCCTGGGGCGATAGCGTGGGAAACTCCCGATCTAAAAAGCCAGGCCGGGAGCGCTCTGAGAGGGGCCTGGGGAGAAAAACCGGCCCCAAAAACCTGCTGCGGGGCGCTGGAGGCTGACCGCCCGCCCAGAAGGCCACACTGCCAGCATTGCCGTTGCTCCAGGGCGAAAAACGGAGTGGAAAGGACCGTAAAGTCCGCCCCCCATATTTCCAGGCCTCCATTGAGGCATCCAAGTGTTGACATTCAGTGACAGATCACCACATTGTTTCTTGCCTCTGCCTATCGCTGGAATGTTCCACCCCGATAGCTGCTGTTTATCTATATCCGAGGTTATGTTCAGGGTTCCGTATTTAATTGTATTTTGCAAACTTGCTGAGCCAATGTCCTGTGCATCGGCGGTACCATGCTCCAGCTCAGTGACCCATTGGCCGAGAGAACAGTGCTGTCTGCTTTAGAATAACGCTAACGGAATTCTGGATTGTCTATTTTGAAGCATCCCACGATTCAGGAGCCATGCCAATGGACAAGCATCTCCCCTGCTCTCTGATAGAGGATCAAAATCAGGCCTTGCTCAGTAAAGGAAGCGAGGGATGATCCACTGTGACAGTGCCCCTGGATCACCATTGACCCCGCCAGGCATCACAGCTTCCCGACTGTAATGTATTTACTTCATGAGTTCTTTGCTTAAGAATTCATAGCAACACATTGCTATTAAGAACGAGTTGGTTTATCAGCAAAGGTTTAACAATCACACTGCACATTACCAGTTCATCCACCGGGCTCACACCCACCTGCCTCATCGTGGATCCCCCGAACCCAACTGGCTGGGGTTTTATTGAGTCTTGTGAGCATCACGTGACTGGCTAGGCCACTCACAATGCAACAGCTCGACAACTATTTTAAAATAAACGATAAAGCCGAGTGCCCCCTTATTAAAGGGACACCACAACCCACAAATTACCAATAAAACGTTAAAGGAAACTTTAACAAATCAAATTAAAATTCCGTTCCCTGTTGAAATGATGCACTCCAGTCCCTCCGGCGCCCACCTCTCACGGAAGGCCGCGAGCGTACCGGTGGACACCGCGTGCTCCATTTCCAGGGACACCCTGGCTCGGATGTAACCACTGAAGAGAGGCAGGTAGTCGGGCTGAACGATCCCCTCGACCGCCTGCTGCCTGGACCAGTTGATGGCCATCTTGGCCATGCCCAGGAGCAGTCCAACGAGGAGGCCTTCTGACTTGCCCGCTCCCCTCTGCACAGGGTGCCCAAAGATCAGGAGTGTGGGACTGACAACAACTCTACAAACCTGTGAGCATACTCGCAGTTGCACACATTACACCGCCCAAGGAAGGGAAGGGATTTTAAGTCCGATTGTTTACCGTTATTGCTGCAACCTTTGCATTATCATTGGGGCCCCTCAGGACAGGAATTCAAAATGGTCATTCGCACATGCAGGCCGACAGCTCACGGTACCACCATGGGGCCGATAACCCGCACAGGTTCCTCGCGATCCTGCGTACCAATGATCTGACCTTGCCGGATAAATCGAGGGTGGGTCACCGTCTCTCAGGAGGTGCGGGATGTCCGTTCTCCAATCTCCTGCATCCACCCAAATCATCATTCCTCAGTCCCCTCCCCCCAGCCCCCGTTCCCCAGTCTCCCCCCAAGCCCCATTTCCCAGCCTCCCTCTCCCCGAGCCCCAGTCTCCCCCCCCCCAGCCCCCATTCCCCAGTCTCCCCCTGAGCCCCCATTCCCCAGTCTCTCTCTCTCCCCCCCAGCCCCCATTCCCCAGTCTCCCCACGAGCTCCCATTCCCCAGTCTCTCTCTCTCCCCCCCGAGCCCCCATTCCCCAGTCTCTCTCTCTACCCCCCGAGCCCCCATTTCCCAGTCTCCCCCCAAGCCCCCATTCCCCAGTCTCCCCCCGAGCCCCCATTTCCCAGTCTCCCCCCAAGCCCCTATTCCCCAGTCTCCCCACAAGCTCCCATTCCCCAGTCTCTCTCTCTCCCCCCCAGCCCCCATTACCCAGTCTCTCTCTCTACCCCCCGAGCCTCCATTTCCCAGTCTCCCCCCAAGCCCCCATTCCCCAGTCTCCCCCCGAGCCTCCATTCCCCAGTCTCTCTCTCCCCCCGAGCCCTCATTCCCCAGTCTCCCCCGAGCTACCATTCCCCAGTCTCTCTCTCTCCCCCCCAGCCTCCATTACCCAGTCTCCCCCCGAGCCCCCATTCCCCAGTCTCCCCCCGAGCTACCATTCCCCAGTCTCTCTCTCTCCCCCCCAGCCCCCATTACCCAGTCTCCCCACGAGCTCCCATTCCCCAGTCTCTCTCTCTCCCCCTGAGCCCCCATTTCCCAATCTCCCCCCGAGCCCCCATTCCCCAGTCTCTCCCCCGAGCCCCCATTTCACAGTCTCCCCCCTGAGCCCCCATTCCCCAGTCTCCCCCCGAGCCCCCATTCCCCAGTCTCTCTCTCTCCCCCGAGCCCCCATTTCCCAGTCCCCCCCCCACCCAAGTCCCCATTCCCCAGTCTCTCTCTCTCCCCCCAAGCCCCCATTCCCCAGTCTCTCTCTCTCCCCCGAGCCCCCATTTCCCAGTCCCCCCCCCACCCAAGTCCCCATTCCCCAGTCTCTCTCTCTCCCCCCAAGCCCCCATTCCCCAGTCTCTCTCTCTCCCCCGAGCCCCCATTTCCCAGTCCCCCCCCCAAGCCCCCATTCCCCAGTCTCTCTCTCTCCCCCCAAGCCCCCATTCCCCAGTCTCTCTCTCTCCCCCCGAGCCCCCATTTCCCAGTCCCCCCCCGAGCCCCCATTCCCCAGTCTCTCTCTCCCCCCGAGCTCCTATTCCCCAGTCTCCCCCCCAGCTCCCATTCCCCAGTCTCCTCGCCCTCCAGCCTCCATTCCCCAGTCTCTCTCTCTCTCTCCCCCCAGCCTCCATTCCCCAGTCTCCCCCCGAGCCCCCATTCCCCAGTCTCCCCCCCCAGCTCCCATTCTCTAGTCTCCCCCCCCCGAGCCCCCATTCCCCAGTCTCTCTCTCCCCCTGAGCCCCTATTCCCCAGTCTTCCAAGCCCCCTGAGCCCCCAATCCCCAGTCTCCCCCCAAGCCCCCATTCCCCAGTCTCCCTCTCCCCCCGAGCCTCCAATCCCCAGTCTCCCTCCCACCCCCCAACTCTCGGGCTGCCCCAGATGTCTGTCCCGTCCTGCCTCGGCCGGTGTGGGTCTCTCCCAATGCTAGCTCTGAGCTGCAGCCAATTGCGAGCTCCATGGGTCTATTTAAAGTGAAAACAGTTAATCTCCTTCTGTCTGCCACTGCCAGGCTAACAGTTCGTCACTAGTCACAGATCCTCCCACAGTGTCTGTCGTTCATTTGAGCACACTGAGGCGGGAATTGTAAATCGCTGATGTCCCGGGCTGGAGGCTGTGCTCAGTATAGGAACCCTCGATTCCGATAAACTCCTGGTCATTCCAGGAGGATTGGGAATCTTATGCTCAGGGCATGGGGAAAGAAAGAACTTACATTCATATCGCGCCTTTCTCCACTTCAGGACGCCCACTGCATTAATTTTAAATCGAGTTATGAACCAGCCAATGTAGTTTTTGGAGTGTAGTCACTGTTGTAATGTGGGAAACGCGGCAGCTGATTTTTGCAAAGCAAGCTCCCACAAACAGCAATGTGTTAATGACCAGATAATCTGCTTTAGTGATGTTGGCTGAGGGATAAATATTGGCCCCAGGACACTGGGGATAACTCCCTGATCTTCTTCAAAATAATGCTGTGGGATCTTTTACATTCGCCTGATAGGGCAAACGGGACCTCGGTTTAGCATTTCATCCGAAAGACAGCACCTCCGACAATGCAGCACTCTCTCAGCACTGCAGTGAAGTATTGACCTGGATTACATGCACAAGTCTCTGGAGTGTGACCTGAACACACAACCTTCTGACTCAGAGCCGAGAGAGCAGATAGCGATGGCTGGGTTTTCAGGGTGCCAGGGGAGAGAGTCATTGGTGCCTTGACTGCTTGGGGCACGGGGGTAGTAGTGGGTGGGTTTTGTTTAATAAACAATGCAATCTTCCCTTCAGTGTCTTTGCAAATGGACAGTGTGTTGCTTGAATGTGGCTGAGGCCACAGTATGGGGTGGCCCCTCTCATTTATGTTAAAGTCGGCGCTCCAATGTACCTGGGCAAGCTCCCTTATTGTGCCTGTCACTTCCAATGGCCAATGGCTGATTTTTGGATTCCCACCTGTAAAGTATGCACCTTTCAGTATGCTCACATGCTTGTCGAGGTATTGACTGCTTGTAGGACTGCCCCTGGGCCTGGCCAAGGTGGCCATTAACCGGTCCAGGCAGTGGGCGGTCGAGGGGATCATTCAGCCCGACTGCCTGCCTCTCTTCCGCGGTTACGTTCGCGCCAGTGTGTCCCTGGAGATGGAGCACGCGGTATCCACTGGTACGCTCGCGGCCTTCTGTGAGAGGTGGGCGCCGGAGGGACTGGGGTGCATCATTTCAACAGGGAACAGAATTTTAATTTGATTTGATTTGTCAAGTTTCCCTTTAATATTTGTCAGTCAATTTGTGGATTTTTGTGCCCTTACAAAAGGGGGCACTTGATTTAAAGGTGTTTCAAAATAGTTGTAGAGCTGTTGAGTTGTGAGTGGCTTTGCCAGTCATGTGACATTCACAAGACTCACTAAAACCCTAGCCAGTTGGGTTCGGGGGATCCACGATGAGGCAGGTGGTTGTGAGCCTGGTAGATGAACCGGTAATGTGTAGTGTGATTGTTCAACCTTTGCTAATAAACCAACTAGTTCTTAATAGCAATGTGTTGCTATGAATTCTTAAGCAAAGAACACATGAAGCAAATACATTACACCATCACCAATCGTTCTTTAAAGTGACAGCCAACCAAAAACTGAAGGTCCGATTCAGGGGCTCGACAATTCAGACCAAACTCACCCAGTTCAGATCCTATTGGGGTGAGAGTTCAGCTCATCACTCACAACTCATTTCACTCAGTGATGCTGATTGAATTCTCCCGGCTACCTGCATCTGGATGCCCAAAGCCCTTGCTTGCTCAGGTGCAGAAATGCCACTGTGGTTAACAAAGAGTTAAACAAAGTGATTTACTTCCGATTTTTTTTTTGTTGCACACACGTGGTCGGATCCAGATGCTATCACATCGTGAGTGGAAATTCTCCTTGTGACTATTGAAATAGTTTTGTCAATAGGCTCCGCCCACCAGGGTTAAGCAAGTTCGGTGATGAAAGAGACTCATTTGCAGATGTTGCTGTGAAGCTTCCAGCACTGCACTGACTATGTAAGGGTAGAGCCCTCACTTTGTGTACAATCAGCCTCTGCAGCAATGATGGGAACCAACAAACTGGTGGCAAATCTTACTGATTTTTTGTTTGAGTATGAAACCCCTCGGATGGTAACGGTGCGGAACAGACGAATTGGAGTCATTTTCCGATCGATCCAGCTGGGAGTACTTGCCTACATCATCGGGTAAGTGAAAGTTTGTTCACCTTTATGCCCAGTGCAGGAAGTGAGGTAGGGGTGGTGACCAGCCACCCGGGCCCTTTTTTTTCCTTTTTTTGTGTTTTTCTTTTTTTTTTTGGTTTTTTTGGGCACTAAAATCACAATTTTTCCCCAGTGCCCCCTATAAAAGGGAAGGGGGACACTAAAAGCACCGGCAATTAAAACAAATTAAACTTTAAAACGTAAAATCAAATTAAAATTTGGTTGCCGGGCGTGATGATGCACTCCAGTCCCTCTGGTGCCCACCTCTCGCGGAAGGCCGCGAGCGTACCGGTGGACACCGCGTGCTCCATCTCCAAGGACACCCTGGACCGGATGCCAGCCACCCGGGCAGCTGGCTTTGGAGTCACAAGGTGTGAAAAAAAAAAGATAATCAGCTGCCTATCAACAGAACAAAAAAAACCAGATTATCTGGTCATTATCACATTGCTGTTTGTGGGAGCTTGCTGTGCGCAAGTTGGCTGTCGCATTTCCTACATTACAACGTTGCACTTCAAAAAAAGTACTTCATTGGCTGTAAAGCGCTTTGAGATGTCCGGTGGTCGTAAAAGGCTCTATATAAATGCAAGTCTTTCTTTCTTTTTGCAGCCATGACATTAGGGGCAAGGAGAAGGTCAACACTGTGACTGCCCCAGTCTGGCCTCCAACTGGCACTGACGTCTCCTGTGTTGAAATGAAACTGTGCACCAATTAATGTACAAATTGTTGAAGCGCGAGTGTTAAATTCCTTAGTCGGTTATTCTCACTGAGTGTAAATTCAATTTCTGCATCTCTCCCCACCCTTCCCAGTAGATTACTTCAGTCATCGATCATCCTTAATGTAAAGACATTCCTTCTGCCATCTGAGTTTATTTTTCTCCCGTTTCTCTATATAAGGGCTGGTTTTGCTAAAGTTCCGTTGCTGGTCGGTCATCGAGGGAAGCCATGGGCGCAATGCCTGGAAATTCCAGGGGCAGAAAATCGGTCATTGACGGATATGTCACATCAGGCTCCGTGCCAGTATATCGCATGCTCAATAAAGTTAACCGTGTGACCTCTTGGCCTACCAGCCAGTCTAATGTTCCTCAGTGTGAGCCTTATCTGAGCTCTCCACTTCACTGTCTTCGCCCCGGGCTGTGCAGATTGAGCCTGTTAACCTGTCGGCGATGGCCATTTGCACTTGCCATGACATAGATTGCTCTTCTGCAGCCTGGTGAGTGAAACCGTGCGCGGCACATGGTCGCAAGTGTGATCTGGCCAGTGTATTGTAGAGTTTCAGCACAGCCTCAGCCACTGAATACTACTGTCGTGGTTTTATGTATATAATCGACTCCCCACATTGTCTACACCTTGACAGAGGCAAGTCCATATTTCTTCCAGGTGCTTTTCTAAGCTGCTCTATTCTAAATTTGTACTCATGTCACACACAACTTCATCCAACACTCTGCATTCACTGGTATTAAATTGCATGTTACATCCATCAGCCCATTTGTATAAATGATCCAAACATCTAGCTGCAACCTCAGATTTGACTAAACACACACACAGTGGCAGACAGGCTTTGCAGTGAGTACACCCTCCCAGGAAGTGAGGCC
The DNA here is from genome assembly GCF_044704955.1 of Pristiophorus japonicus. Taxonomy (NCBI): domain Eukaryota; kingdom Metazoa; phylum Chordata; class Chondrichthyes; family Pristiophoridae; genus Pristiophorus; species Pristiophorus japonicus. The sequence goes on from NC_091992.1 coordinate 61,641,841, forward strand.
ATTTTTAGCTGACTACACACATACCTGGCACCTCCTCACAAGCAGATCATGTTTATTTTTATTTGCTCTCGGGATGCGGACATTAGTTAACCCTGAGAGCATGAATAGCCAAACACGCGAGCCAGACAGGGTAAGGGGTGGCAGGCTCCTATCGCTGAAGGACATTCATGAACCAGTTGGCTTTTTATGGTCATCGTCAAGCCCACAAGTTAAGAGATTTATTGAATTCAATTTGCCATGGTGGGATTTGAACTCATCGCTAGTCCTGTGCCAGAAACACTGGGCAGTTACTGCACCCTGGTCAGAATCCCTCTGAGAAGTTGATGGAGCCATTTCTCTGTGTAGTGTGACACTGTGATATCACAGCATGCACCACTTTCTGGGACATCTCCTTTGGTCCTTTACCAATTGAAGAGCCTATATAACAGGATCCAGTGATCAGCAGCAACTTCCGTTGGTTTAGCCTTCAGAGAGCAAAATAGACAGAGTACTCTGTCCATAATATCAATTTGTCTTTTCTATCTGGTGCATTTGGGGTTAAAATATGTTCTCTGAAAAATAACTCCTTTTAGGGCTTTGTCAGCCGTGGCTCAGTGGGCAGCACACTTGCCTCTGAGCCAGAAAGTTGTGGGTTCAAGTCCAACTCCAGGAACTTGAACACATACATCTAGGCTGATACTGCAGTACAGTGCAGAGGGAGCACTGAGGTGGTGTCATTCAGATGAGATGTTAAACTGAGGTCCTATCTGCTCTCCCAAGTGGATGTAAAAGATCCCATGGCACTATTTTGAAGAAGAGCAGGGGAGTTATCCCCAGTGTCCTGACCAATATTTAACCCTCAATCAACATAACAAAAGCAGATTATGTGGTCATTATCACATTGCTGTTTGTGGGAGCTTGCTGTGCGCAAATTGGCTGCTGTGTTTCCCACATTACAACAGTAACTACACTTCAAAAGTACTTCATTGGCTGTAAAGCACTTCGAGACGTCAGTGGTTGTGAAAGGCGCTATATAAATGCAAGTCTTTCTTGCTTATATCTTTCAGTAAGCCGGTGTATTTATTTTTAGAGTCAGACTGGCTGCAGAAGATTGCGATATGAGGGTGAGAAAATAGAGATTAAAATAAAACAGAAAATGGAGGTTTCTGATAAATGTCAGGTACAGAATACAGATGGTATCAGAATAAAGAACATACAGGGGGAAATTGAAAATGGATTGAGAAGAGCAAAGTGTGAGTATAAGAAAAGATTAGCAGGTAAATTAGATGGAACTTAAAAATCTTTAATAAACAAATAAAAAGTAAAAGGATAGTTGAAGGAATGGTAGGGCCAATTAGAGGGAAAAAGAGGAAATCTTCTTGTGGAGACAGAGGCCATGACTGAAGCACTGAATGAGAGCTTTGCATTTGTCTTCACAAAAGAAGAGGATGAAGTTAATGTTGCAGTTTATAGAGGGATGTATCCTAGGTTACTGAGGGAAGCTAGGGTGGAGATAGCAGAAGCTCTGACCGCAATCTTTCAATCCTCCTTGGATATTGGAGTGGTGCCAGAGGACTGGAGGCCACAGGCCAATCAGTCTAACGTCAGTGGTGGGAAACTACAAGGACAACATTAATTCTCACTTGGAGAAGCATGGGCTAATAAGGAACAGCCAGCATGGATTTGTTAAAGAAAAATGTCGTGACTAACCTGAATGAATTCTTTGCTGAAGTAACAGAGTGGGTTGATGAAGGTTCTGCAGTAGATGTTGTATATATGGATTTTCAAAAGGCATTTGATAAAGTACCACATTACAGACTGATTCAGAAAATAGAAGCACCTGGTATTAAAGGGATGCTGATAACCTGGGGATGTGATTGGCTGAGGGATCGGAGGCAGTGAGTAGCAGTGAGCAGATGTGTTTCTAACAGGAGACAGGTATGTAGTGAGGTCTCCCAGGGGTCGATATTAGGACCATTGCTTTCCTTGTTACATATGAATGACATGACTTGAGTAGAGGGAGCACAATTTCAAAGTTTGTGGATGATACAAAACTTGGAAATGTAATAAATAGTGAGCAGACTTCAGGGGGACATAGTGAGACTGGTGAAATGGGCCGACACATGGCAGATGCAATTTAATGCAGATAAGTGCGAAGTGATGCACTTTGGGAGAAACAACGTGGAGAGCCAGTAAAATGTAAATGGTAATATTTGAGGGAGGGGGGGGGGGGGGGGGGCGGTGGGTGCAAGAGCAGAGGGACCCAAATGTTGTATATGCAGACTATGGATGTACTCACTGTGTAGTCACTGTGTGGTTGCATAAGATGAAGACTTGTTTACCTGATGTATTATCAATAAGGTTTACACTGTGTATATGCATGCTGGCACCACTTGAGGGTGCAATTGGTGGAGACCGGGGGTTTCCTGCCCTGGTGGCTCACTTTGGAGTTTGGAATAAAGGACCAAGGTCACTACAGTTTGAGTACAACACATTGCCTCGTGGAGTCATTCATAAGTACATTATAGACATAATAACTGGTGATGAGAATAAGGACTTTCACGCGATCATGGCTACTTTTGGCACATTAAAAGACTTGGCAGAGGGTGATGATTGGGATACTTTCACGGAAAGGCTCGAGCAATATTTTGTGGAAAACGACCTGGCAGGGGAGAGGGACACATTGGTGGAGAAGCGCAAGGCTATACTGCTGACCAGTTGCGGGCTCGAGGTCTACCGCCTCGTCAGGGACTTGCTGGCACCCGTGAAGGCCAAGGATAAGACATACGATGAGCTGACTGAACTAATTCGCGACCAACTAAAACCAAAAAAGAGCATCCTCGTGGCCAGCTCCAGATTCTACACTCACCGCAGGCCTGAGGGCCAGGAGATTGCAAAATATGCTGCCGACCTCAGGAGACTTGCGTTACCGTGTGATTTTGGCATGCACCTCAACGAAGCATTGCGAGACATCTTCGTTACAGGAATTGGCCACGAGGGCCTCCTTCACCAGCTATTATCTGCCAACACCACAGTCAACCTGCAGAAGGCTATCAGCATCAGTCAGGCGTTCATGACCACAACCTGCAGCACTAAGCAAATTATTCCTCCTGTGGACTCAAACCAAGCAAGTACTGTACACAGAATGGTGCCTTTCACAGGCAAGACTGTAGAATGTGGCTCTGTCCAGGGCAGAGAGCACTGACCTCAGGGTTCTAGAACTCAAAGTCCGCCGAGGGGTGCTAATCGAGTAGTACCATGCTGGCGTTGAGGAGGAAACCATAGGGCTCACCAGTGTCGGTTTGCTGAGTACATTTGCAAAGCCTGTAACATGAAGGGCTACCTCCAGCGTATGTGTAAAAGAAATACTACTCACCGTCTAGCAGAGGAGTCGGTAGCTGACCTTGACTCCAGCGAGGAGTATGATGATTTGGCCAGAGAGGCAGCTCAGCCCCAAGAAGAAGTGTATGGAGTGTATACCTACACCACCGATTGTCCTCCAGTGAAGATAGAAGTCGAGATAAACAGCGTTCCAATCTTCATGGAAGTGGACACCGGAGCGAGCCAGTCAGTGATGAGCCAGGATGCCTTTGAGAGGCTATGAAACGAAAAATGACCCAAGCTGGTTCCAGTACAGGAAAAGCTGCGCACCTACACCAAGGAGCTGATCCCAATCCTTGGTAGTGCGGATGTAAGTGTAATCCATAATGGCGTGGTGCACAAGTTATCTCTGTGGATTGTTACAGGTGATGGTCCAACGCTACTCAGAAGAAGGTGGATGGGGAAGATCCAGTGGAAATGGGAAGACCTCTTCACTCCAGCAATCGATGTCCCCCGTGCTCAGAGGCAAAGCAAAACCTCACCTTCGCTTTGGCCAGGCACCAGAGAACAGACCAGCGCAGCACCTGAGGCACATCATGACTGTGTGGCAATGATCCGACCGGAACGACCGAAAAGTACCTTCCCGGCTCCAGTGGCAGGACTCCTGGGGAGGAAGATCGAATTCACAGGCACTCTTTCAACTTTTGTGGCAGAATCGAGGGAGAGAAGGATCAAGGCAGTCGACCTCAAGGACAGAGGCAAGATGGCGTCCCTGCTTTAGCGAGGTGCAGCGTGGCTGAAAAAAAGGATGGCTGCGGCAATATCACGAGGTGCAACACTGAGGGACTAACACATGGTGTCTAACAATGGATTTAATTGGGGTAAAGGAGACCTGCAGCCAACTGAACTTAAAGAGACATTGTATGCATGGCAATCAATGTAACGAACCGATTAAGATTGTGAACAAAATGTTGTTGCGAATTGTCAGGAATAGAGTGTCCCCAAAAGCAGCAAGCGAGCGACCTCAGGAGGGTGAAGGCACTGATCCTGATACCCTGCCCCAGGTCTATCCCACGCTGCAGGCGCCCGATGGCACTATTCGCCATGGACCTGGAAACGAAAACGGCGCCAATACGTGCAGTCGGCCGCCGTTGCCCACCACCCGGGTGGAGATGGCGCAGCCCCCAGACCCAGTCGCTATCTCGGCGCCAGCTATGGCTTAAATAGTGTTTTATACAGTTCAAGCATAACCTTGCATAACAATACTCTTGCATTCTATGCCTCAGCTAATAAAGGCAAGTATTCCATATGCCTTCTAAACCATCTTATCTGCCTGGCCTGCTACCTTCAGGGATCAGTGGACCTGCACTCCAAGGTCAGTCTGTTCCTCTGCACTTCTCAGTATCCTACCATTTATTGTGTATTCCCTTGCCTTGTTAGCCCTCCCCAAATGCATGACCTCACACTTAGAATCATAGAATGGTTACAGCATAGAAGGACACCATTCGACCTGTCGAGCCCATTGCATATTGAATTCCATTTGCCACTGTTCTGCCCACCTGCCCAGTCCATCAATATCTTCCTGCAGTCCGCAGCTTTCCTCTACACGCACCATCATCATCATCATCATCATATGCAGTCTCTCGGGGTCGAGGATGATTTGCTTCCACTATCAACCACACGGCCAGCTTTCGGATCATCTGCAAACTTCTTAATCATACCCCAGACATTGAAGTCTAAATCATTGTTATATACCACAAAAAGTAGGGACCGAGTACTGAGCCCTGTGGAACCGTACTGGAAACAGCCTTCCAATCACAAAAACACCAGTCGACCATTACCCTTCGTTTCCTGGCACTGAGCCAATTTTGGATCCAACTTGCCACTTTCCCTTGGATCCCATGGGCTATTAGTTTCATGACCAGTCCACTATGTGGGACCTTGTCAAAAGCCTTACTACAATCCATGATTCGTCAAATGTGCTACTCTCGTTGACCCTCCTTGTTACCTCCTCCAAAAAACAAATCAAGTTAGTCAGACACGACCTTCCCTTAACAAATCCATGCGGACTGTCCTTGATTAATCTGTGCCTTTCTAAATGATGATTTATCCTGTCCATCAGAATCGTTTCCAATAATTTTTCCACCACTGAGGTTAGGCTGACTGGCCTGTAATTACTCGGTCTATCCCTTTCTCCCTTTTTAAACAATGGTACAATGTTAGCAGTCCTCCAGATAGAGCAGTATATTCTTCCCCTATCTGAAGGCGAGGAGGACATGGGCACATCTCAATCCCAGTCAGTAAATGATAGTAAGCAGGGTTCCCTTCGACCCCTGGGCACACTACATCACAAGTGTGTGCATACGGTCACACTCCAGGAGCGAGTACTTGGTACAGAGCCTGAGCTACATATCTGCCAAAGCTGTATATATGGGACGCAGTGGGCCAATATCCAACTTGGTGACATTGTACCGTGGATTCAATGCAGATTTGGTGCCACCCCGACCTGTGTGAGAACACCACCGCAGGTCAGGGCTTTTAATAGAGTTGGAGCGCCGGGCCCCTGGAACATCGGGGCGAAGGTGCGGCGAATGAGGGTACGGGGCCCAGAAGAGCCGAGGGCCCAGGGGCAGCACGGGCCAGCCCACACTGCAATATGTGTGCGCACTAGGTCCGTGCAGCAGAGCTGGTCTCCAGTCGTCCTGGTTCAACCCTTGCCACTGGATAAAGGCCTAGCTCTGTCAAGCCTGTATGGTGGCTGATGTGCAATGGTCACCCTATGTTAAAAAAATCCACGCACCGGCATCTTCCACTCTCTCAATTGGAGTTCAGGACTGGAACATCGGGTCCTTCATTGAAAAATCTATGAACTTGTAGAAGCAAGTCATCCTCGCTCGAGGGACTGCCTATGATGATGCATTGACAGGCACGAATTCAGCCTCCAATTAACGAACTAATAATAGGAGAAATAAATGACATTATGGATCGGCCGATCCCCAACGAGCGCAGATCTCAGCACCAGCCTCTGTCACTCACTTCAAGTGGACAACATCAGGAGGTCATGAAGCTTTAAAAAAATGAACTGCTTTTAAAGGGACCTTGAATTTTTAGCTTGCAAACCAGTCCCACCTGTCCCATGGTGCAGCTTGCGGACTGAGAGCAGTTGGTGAGGCTGGGCCGATCTTTGCCGAGGAGCTTGAGAAGTTCAAATTCTGTCTTTTATTGTGGCTAATGGTGAGGGTTACCATAGTAACTGGACTTACAGCCAACCTCCCCCACAGTTGACAAGAGCCATTCAGCTCAGGCTTGCCCTTTACATTCCCGTGATTTGGATCTCGCCTAATCCATGTTATAGGATAGAAGCCCTGTGTGAATATTAACAACAGAAACAGATATTTAAAAAACGTGGGGTTAAACACACATGTGAGTTGAAAGGGTCTCTTCAATCATTAGTTCTTGCCTCTGCCTCTGGGGAGATTTACAACAACAACAACAACAACAATTTGTATTAATGTACCCCCCTTAACACAATAAGACATCCCAAAGCACTTCACAGGAGCATTATCAAACCAAGTTTGACACCGAGCCGCATAAGGAGATACTAGGGCAGATGAGTTTGATCATAGATGTAGGTTTTAAGGAGCGTCTTAAAGGAGGAAAGAGAGGCAGAGAGGTTTACATAAGAACATAAGAAATAGGAGCAGGAGTCGGCCATTTGGCCCCTCGAGCCTGCTCCGCCATTCAATAAGATCAGGGCTGATCCGATCATGGACTCAGCTCCACTTCCCCGCCCGCTCCCCATAACCCTCGACTCCCTTATCATTTAAAAATATGTCTATCTCCACCTTAAATATATTCAATGACCCAGCCTCCACAGCTCTCTGGGGCAGAGAATTCCAAAGATTCACGACCCTCTGAGAGAAGAAATTCCTCCCCATTTCTGTTTTAAATGGGCGGCCCCTCATTCTGAAACTATGCCCTCTAGTTCTAGATTCCCCCACGAGGGGAAACATCCTCTCTGCATCTACCCTGTCAAACCCCCTCAGGTTTCAATAAGATCACCCCTTATTCTTCTAAACTCCAATGAGTATAGGCCCAACCTGCTCAACCTTTCTTCATAAGACAACTTAGGGAGAGAATTCCAGAGCTTAGGGCTTTGTCAGCTGAAAGCACGATCGATAAGGATGGAGCGATTATGATCAGGAATTCTCCAGAGGTCAGATTTAGAGGAGCGCAGATATCTCAGGGGGTTGTGGGGTTTGAGGAGATTACAGAGATAGGCCATGGAGGGATTTGAAACAATGGATGAGAGTTTTAAAATTGTGGTGTTGCTTAACCGGGAGCCAATGAAGGTCAGCGAGCACAGGGGTGATGGTTGATCGGGACTTGGTGTGAGTTAGGACACGGGGCAGCCGAGTTTTGGATGACCACAAGTTTATGTAGGGTAGAATGTGGGAGGCCGGCCAGGAGTGCTTTGGAATAGTCAAGTCTGGAGGGAACAAAAGCATGGATGAGGGCTTCAGTAGGGGATGAGCTGAGGGCTCAAATACGACACTAAGGTTCAGCCTGAGACAGAAGTTGAGGAGAGGGATGGAGTTGGTGGCCAGGGAACGGAGTTTGTGGTGGGAACCGAAGGCAATGGCTTTGGTCATACCCAATATTCAGTTGGTGGAAATTTCTGCTCATCCAGAACTGGTTGTCGGACAAGCAGTCTGACAATTTAAATACAGTGGACGACTCGCGGCTGGTGGTGGTGAGGTAGAGCTGGTTGTTGTCCGTGTACAAGTGGAAGCTGACGCTGCGTTTTCGGATGATTTCATCGAGGGGGCTATTGTTATGACAGCGTGGAGGCCTCGACCTGCGAGAGACCATCAGCGGCAGGTCGGGGCCATAAAAGGAGCGGCGAGCGGCGGCCATGGGCAGTGTGGCGGCGTACCACGGCAAGGTACAGTGCGAGCTGGTGCAGGAGGGCGACGGCAGCGATGAATGATGTCATCAAGGTTCCAGGTCGGTGATTGGGGCATGGGCTGGTACAGCAGGAACGGCGAGGTCGGGGCGAAGGAGCGGCGAGAGATTGTAGAGGCGAGGGCCCAGGGGCAGCACGGGCCAGCCCACACTGCGATATGTGTGTGCGCACTAGGTCCATGCAGCAGAGCTGGTCTCCAGTTGTCTTGGTTAAGCCTTGCCACTGGACCAAGACCTAGCTCTGTCAAGCCCGTGTGGTGGCTGGTGTGCAATGGCCACCACACATTAAAAAAATCCACGCACAGGCATCTTCCACCCTTCAACATGTAGTTCGGGATCCGGAATATTAGGTCCTTCATTGAGGCACCTGTGAACTCACCCCTTTTTGGCGTGGAAGCAAGTCATCCTCGATACGAGGGACTGCCTATGATGATGTACAACAGCGTTGTACCTAGATTCTGTGAGCTGACCCAACCATAGGATTTTGAAGATTCCTGGCAAGGATAGCCATAGTCCCTTCCTATATTAATTTAAATTATACACATATAAGAATGAAGAAAGATTTGTTTTTGTCTACACACGCTTCCACACAGTTTAATAAACTTTCTCAAGTTTATAGAACACAAAACAAAAGCTGCAATAGGTCTGTAAACGATGCACACAAGAGCATAGGTGTGGTGGACACACATAGTTTCTCTGTTTTTTTAAATAACGCTCAACATACATTTTACCTGAATAAAGCTTTTGAAATTTGCCCTGTAGGTGTTCTGAAAATAATTTTGATAAACACTGAGCGGGAATTGCTAGAAGCGGAAGAGAAACATGTCATCAGTATAGCTGACTGAACAATACTGCTGCATCCTCGGACATTAGGGGCACTGCACTGTACAATCCAAATTCAGCTCACAGGGTCACAGCTGTGGGCACAAATATCAACTCTGCGCTCAGGCTTGTCACAGAGTCTGCGGCCTTCAGGTGAAATCTTTAACAAAGGCATTAAAAGACACAAAAGGCAATTCAACAAATACATTTAATAATGTTATTGTGAAATATGAAAGAAAGACTTGGATTTATATAGCGCCTTTCACGACCACCGGACGTCTCAAAGTGCTTTACAGCCAATGAAGTACTTTGTGGAGTGTGGTCACTGTTGTAATGTAGGAAACGCGGCAGCCAGTTTGCACACAGCAAGCTCTCACAAACAGTAATGTGATAATGACCGGATAATCTGTTTTTTTTTAATGTTGATTGAGGGATAAATATTGGCCCCAGGACACCGGGGATAACTCCCCTGCTCTTCTTCGAAATAGTGCCATGGGATCTTTTACATCCACCTGAGAGGGCAGACGGGGCCTCGGTTTAACGTCTCATCTGAAAGTCGAATCTTAACTTTTGTTGAAAACCTTATTTGGATATTAGAAATATCACATATTGAGAGAAATACTGGCAGCTGAAATCTGAGCAATTTGTAGTAACCCACTGGCCAAATTGTACAATCAGAATCAGAGTGAAGAGTTTGCATGGGCATAGCAATTTATAATGGGGAAAGGTTAACACAGAAAGTGTGGCAAAAGCATGACAATAGGAAGGTAATTAGTGCAAATAGGAACTGTTTCTAACATATCTTTTGATACAGCTGCTATCATTTCAGATTCAGAAAGCTCAAAGTGCTGTTGCATGATCAGATCTGCACGAGAGGTGAAACATACTGGAGATCATTCTAACTTTAAACAATAGTGTAAAACAAGCCACATCGGATCAGCTGAAGTGAAAATCGGGAGCGATGTGTAATGGGCGACTGAATCAATATCGCCCGTTTTACAATATCGGCCAAAGTCAGAATGACCCACACTGAGATAAGGTGAAAGTGTTAAACAAAGCAAATTATAAGGGGTTTCAGAGGATTTGACAGTCAACTGTATTAGTTCAACACACCTAGACAGCATGTCACACATGTGTTTTGTGTGTGTGTGTGTGTTTTATGTGTGTGTATGGTGTGTGTGTGTATGTGTGTTTTATGTGTGTGTGTATCTTGTGTGTGTGTGCATGTATGTTGTGTGTGTGTGTTTTATGTGTGTGTGTATGTTGAGTGTGTGTGTGTTTTATGTGTGTGTGTTTTATGTCTTTGTGTGTTTTTTGTGTGTGTGTGTGTATGTTTGTGTGTGTGTTGTGTGTGTGTATGTTGTGTATGTTGTGTGTGTGTGTTTTATGTGTGTGTGTGTATCTTGTGTGTGTGTGTGTATGTTATGTGTGTGTGTTTTATGTGTGTGTGTATGTTGAGTGTGTGTGTGCGTTTTATGTGTGTGTGTTTTATGTGTCTGTGTGTTTTATGTGTGTGTGTGTTTTATGTGTGTGTGTATGTTGAGTGTGTGTGTGTTTTATGTGTGTGTGTATGTTGAGTGTGTGTGTTTTATGTGTTTGTGTGTTTTATGTGTGTGTGTGTATGTTGTGTGTGTGTGTTGCGTGTGTGTATGTTGTGTATGTTGTGTGTGTGTTTTATGTGTGTGCGTGTATGTTGTGTGTGTGTGTATGTTGTGTGTGTGTGTTTTATGTGTGTGTGTATGTTGAGTGTGTGTGTGTGTTTCTGTTACATGATGCTCCTGCTCACAGGATTTGCAGGCTGTAAATTATACCACCAAGGTGCTACAGCCATCCTCACTGGGCACTCTGGCTGTCTCTCTGTCGTACCGACATACATATTGCCTGTCAACCTGTGAAAAATGGGTACATATAAATAGCGGTATTGATATCAAAATGTGCACAGAATTCTAGTGCATCAAGCAGCGGTTTGTTCTGTATATTCTGATATTTTCCCAACATTACAACAGTGACTACATTTCAATGGTACTCGATTGGCTGTAAAGCGCATTGGGACGTCCTGAGGTTGTGAAAGGCGCAACATAAATGCAAGTTCTTTCCTTCTGCCAATGATGAGCTTGATTTTGAAGTGAAATCTCGCGCATGTTTTCCAATCGGCATCTGCAGACACGACGTGTGTTGTAACTAATCTTTACAATGATTTATATTAAAGATCGATTCTTCATCTGATTGTAACTCTGTCAGCAGGAGCCGAACCCACAATGAGCACAGGAAAAGGGAAAGCCCGAACCTCCGTTTTTGTCTATATCTCTGAATGGAAAGATCCCACAAGTGACTTAGTGAATGCCAGCACAGTATGGTGTGGTTCATGTGAAAGAGGCACTATTTTCTGCTCAGTAGAGGAGGGCACAGTGTTGTGATTGTGACACTTATGCATCATTGACTGATGCAGAATAAAGAAATGACTCGGTTAAGAATTAGTTGCAGTTTTAAAAGCACCTGATTGCCCTGCGATGCCATTCCCTGTCCATAAGGTGTACACTATTGGAGCCGGCATGATATGTGTGCCTGGCACAGTGCACACCTGGAGGACGCAGTCTCTGGGCAATGCAGGGCAGGTATACTGCTCGAGAAGCTACCATACTACTCGGACATGCCCGAGGAGTAAATACCAGCCCCTTCATCATTAACCTCCATTGTGATATCAGGCACAGTGCGCATACAGTTTCATCATCATAGGCAGTCCCTTGGAATCGAGGACGATTTGCTTCCACTCTAAAAATGAGTCCTTAGGTGGCTGAACAGTCCAATACGAGAACCGCAGTCCCTGTCACAGGTGGGACAGATAGTCGTTGAGGGAAGGGGTGGGTGGGACTGGTTTGCCACATGCTCTTTCTGCTGCCTGCGCTTGATTTCTGCATGCTCTCGGCGACGAGACTCGAGGTGCTCACCCGGATGCACTTCCTCCACTTAGGACGGTCTTTGGCCAGGGACTCCCAGGTGTCAGTAGGAATGTTGCACTTTATCAGGGAGGCTTTGTTGGTGTCCCTGTAATGCTTCTTCTGCCCGCCTTTGGCTTGTTTACCGTGGACGAGTTCCGACTAGAGCGCTTGCTTTGGGAGTCTCGTGTCTGGCATGCAAACAATGTGGCCTGCCCAGCGGAGCTGATCAAGTGTGGTCAGTGCTTCAATGCTAGGGATATTGGCCTAGTCGAGGACACTAATGTTGGTGCGTCTGTCCTCCCAGGGGTTTTGTAGGATCTTGCAGAGATATCGTTGGTGGTATTTCTCCAGCGACTTGAGATGTCTACTGTACATGTTCCACGTCTCTGAGCCATACAGGAGGCGGGTATTACTACAGCCCTGTAGACCATGAGCGTGGTGGCAGATTTGAGGGCCTGGTCTTCAAACACTCTTTTCCTCAGGCGGCCGAAGGCTACACTGATGCACTGGTGGCGGTGTTGAATCTCATTGTCAATGTCTGCTCTTGTTGATAGGAGGCTCCCAAGGTATGGGAAATGGTCCACGTTGTCCAGGACCACGCTATGGATCTTGATGACTGGGCGGCAGTGCTGTGCGGTGAGGACAGGCTGGTGGAGGACCTTTATCTTATGGATTTTTAGCGTAAGGCCCATGCTTTCATACGCCTCAGTAAATACATTGACTATGACTGGAGTTCAGGCTTTGTATGTGCGCAGACGCAGGCGTCATCACAGTGCGCGTACAGTTTAACCGATGTATGGCGCACATGTCTAGCGATGACACTTTGAGATTTACCAGCCGTACAGTGCTAGTCCTCAGTGAACTGGCATTTTCCCTGGTGTGTACTTTAGAATGTTTCCACTAAATCAACAATACCATAATTAGTGTGCGTTTAAAGCCCAGCACATTTCATTCTAATCTTTAATATAAATCATTATAAAGGTTAGTTACAATACACACCGTGTCTGCAGATGCCAATTGAAAAAAATCATTCTGGGGATTTGGGTGTTGCTGGCAAGGCCGGCATTTATTGCCCATCCCTAGATTCCCTTGAGAAGGTGGTGATGGGCCTTTTTCTTGAACCGCTGCAGTCCGTGTGGTGAAGGTGCTCCCACAGTGCTGTTAGGGAGGGAGTTCCAGGGTTTTTGACCCAGCGACGAGGAAGGAACGGCCGATATATTTCCAAGTCAGGTTGGTGTGTGACTTGTAGGGGAACGTGGGGGTGATGGTGTTCCCAACGGCCTGCTGCCCTTTCCTTCTAGGTGGTAGAGGTGGCGGGTTTGGGAGGTGCTGCCGGAGATGCCTTAGCGAGTTGCTGCAGTGCATCTTGTAGATGGTGCACACTGCAGCCACGGTGCGCCGGTGGTGGAGGGAGTGAACGTTGAAGGTGGGAAGGGAGGGAATGTTTAAGCTGGGGGATGGGGTGCCGATCAAGTGGGCTGTTCTTGAGTGTTGTTGCAGCAAGTGGAGAGCAGGACAAGTTAGCACACGGTGAGATCAAGGAATTCAGATCGAAATACAAGAATGGAGCCATAAAAGTTTGCAATCGTTTTCTTACTGCTGCACTTCATTGGAGGAGTCTTTATGGATTTTGATTTGCCCTAGTGCCTGACTCTCCATTCTCCGAGCAAAACCTTGCCACAAGCGGGAACAGCCGCAGTAAGTGCCATTGGGCACAAGCTTGCTCGCAGGTGACCCAGAGCGCCTAGCATTTCCTGGTTAACGCCCATCAGCCTTCGTTCTTAGATTAGGCCCTCAGCGTCAGCAGCTTCATTATCTGTATTCGAGTTAGTGTGCGATCTCGCCTATGTCGGCCTTTCTCTCTCCCTATACCCTGTGCCTGGTATTTCACCACATGAATGTCGGAGGTACCATCTTTCGGATGAGACGTTAAACCGAGGCCCTGTCTGCTCTCTCAAGTGGACATAAAAGAGACCATGGCACTATTTTGAAGAAGAGCAGGGGAGTTCTCCCCGGTGTCCTGGCCAATATTTATCCCTCAATCAATATAACAAAAACAGATTATCTGATAATTATCAGATAAATATTGCTGTTTGTGGGAGCTTACTGTATGCAAGTTGGCTGCCGCGTTTCCCACATTATAACAGTGACCACACCCCAAAAGTACTTCATTGGCTGTAAAGCGCTTTGAGATGTCTGGTGGTCGTGAAAGGCGCCATATAAATGCAAGTCTTTTTCTTTCATGAAGGCCCCTCCTGGAGCCTAGTCTCTACAGTACGCGTGGTGCCAGTGTCTGAGCTGAAACATGTGAGGGTGAGATCGAGTGACGTTGCACCTTGAGGAAGGAGAGCCTCCTCTTCCTCCAGAGGGGTATCGACATTTGGAGTGACTGAAGTGAAAGAGGGAGGGACAAGGGTTAACTTTTGTTGTGAAGGGAAAGCAAAGAGAGAGAGAGAGAGAAGTGTCTGGTGAAAGTATCGAGAGTTTGCCATGTAGAATGTGTGGGGTGAGAAGAGAAAACGCGGACAGGGTTGAAGAAACTCGGTGCAGTGTCTCCTCCAGCTTTCCCACTTGTCGTGGCAGCGACCCTCCCCTGCCCATGACAGCCAGCCCAGAGTCTGCCAGGGGGCAGAGGGTGTGGACAGGCTCGGCCTCCTCCTGTGGCAGCCTCGTGTGTTAGTGATTCTTCAGATAATGCGGCCTGTCCTGGTGGAATAGCCGGAATGCATTGTGTCGGATGTGAGTTGTGGGGAAGTAGAGGCTGCCATTGTGGTGAGTGTGAGGAGAAGGAGCTGTAGGGAAGTGTGGTGCAGTGATTGTAGGACTTGGAACGAGGGAGGGAAGTATTGTGAGTGGCGAGGAGATGGAGATGGGAGCAGAGAGTAAGATATTTAAGGAATTTGGAGCAGTCTGTGAGGTGATTGTCAATCTGGAAAATTACATCAAATGAAACTACAAGAGTCGGATAAATGGCCACAAGTTCAAACAAAGTAAAAATAAGACTGATGTGAGGAAGTTCTCAAGCAACGCACTCCCAGATACAGAAGTGGAGATGAAAACATAGGAATCAGTCAAGAACCAATAGGATGCTGAAGTTGGGGGACTTTAGGGTCAGTAGGGATTGGTGGATTGTAATGGGCTGAAGGGCCTTCCTCATCTGTTACTATCTTGTCATCTCAGGCTGTGGTAGAGATACCAATCAATCTTTGAAAAGAATAGCAATCATGTGATGCTGCTGTTTATGACTTGAAGTCTCGTCATGCAGCAATTAGACTCTGGTTGACCTGGCTGACTATTCCAACGCACTCCTGGCTGGCCTCCCACATTCTACCTTACGTAAACTGCAGTTCATCCAAAACTTGGCTGTCCGTGTCCTAACTTGCACCAAGTCCCGCTCACCCATCACCCCTGTGCTCGCTGACCTACATTGGCTCCCGGTTAAGCAAAGCCTCGATTTCAAAATTCTCATCCTTGTTTTTAAATCTGTCAATGGCCTCGCCCCTCCCTATCTCTGTAATCTCCTCCAGCCCCTCAACTCCCTGAGATGTCTGTGCTCCTCTGATTCTACCCTCTTGAGCATCCCTGATTATAATCGCTCAACCATTGGTGGCCGTGCCTTCTGTTGCCTGGGTGCCAAGCTCTGGAACTCCCTCCCTAAACCTCTCCGCCTCTCTATCTCTCTTTCCTCCTTCAAGATGCTTTTTAAAACCTCCCTCTTTGACCACCTGCCCTAACTTCTCCTTACTTGACTGGATACGAGGCAGTTCTGCTTTGCCCTGAGAGTAGTGAGCCCCTGGAATGTGCTGCCGATTAATGTGATGGGCGCTCACTAATCCTCTCTGCCTCTCTCCCACTTTTTCCTCCTTTAAGTCGCTCCTTAAAACCTACTGCTTTAACCAAGCTTTGGGGCATCTGCCCTAATTCCTCCTTGTGCGGCTCGATGTCATATAACCCTCCTGTGAAGCGCTTTGGAACGTTTTACTACGTTAAAGGTGCTATATAAATACAAGTTGTTGTTGTCATCGTGGATCTGTGCAGATTGCAATTAAGGCAATCTGGATATTTCGCCAGTATTAGATGTTGTGGCCTCAAAGAGCCTGTCTTTAAATCACACACAATGGAATGCTGGTGTAAATAGATTAGCCAAAATGTTGCTCAAGGAAATTAAACCCTTTAATGCTCAAGGTTTGCATGCAGAAATTGATCCACACCCCTTTGTACACTCATATGGTCTTTATTATTGAGCAGGCTAAAGTGTAGCCCCATGCAGTATTGAGGTTCAGTAGCCTAGTGGTTATACGAACATACGACCAATGACAGACAGGTAAAGGCCCCTTGGTCCATTGAGCCTGTCCCACACAATTGCCATACCTTGTGTATCACAATATATACACTCCACCCCACCCCAAACCATGGGATCTCCTGAGAGAGGCAAAAAAACAGATGAAAAAACCCAGGCCAATTTGGGGGAAAAAATCTGGGAAATTCCCCTCGACCCATCTAGGCGATTGAAACTAGTCCAGGAGAACACCCTGGCCTTGAATTCCCTGCAGTACCTACCTTATGGTACCAGTTAGTAACACAGAGGTCATGGGTTCAAATCCCACCATGAGAAGTTGTGAAATTGAATTTAATCAATTTGGACATTTGTGGGTTGGCACAAAGGAAGATGGTTGGGTATTCTGCGGCAAGTGTCTCACCTCCTGACTCCCCAAAGCCTTTCCATCATCTACAAGGCACAAGTCAGGAGTGTGATGGAATACTCTCCACTTGCCTGGATGAGTGCAGCTCCAACAACACTCAAGAAGCTCGACACCATCCAGGACAAAGCAGCTCACTTGATCAGCACCCCATCCACCACCTTCAACATTCACTCCCTCCACCACCGGCGTATCGTGGCTGCAGTGTGCATCATCGACAAGATGCACTGCAGCAACTCGCCAAGGCTTTTTTGCCAGCGCCTCCCAAACCCGCGACCTCTACCACCTAGAAGGACCAGGGCAGCAGGCGTATGGGAACACCACCACCTCCACGTTCCCCTCCAAGTCACACACCATCCTGACTTGGAAATATATCGGATGTTCCTTCATCGTCGCTGTGCCAAAATCCTGGAACTCCCTCCCTAACAGCACTGTGGGAGCACCTTCACCACACGGACTGCAGCGGTTCAAGAAGGTGGCTCACCACCACCTTCTCAAGGGCAGCTAGGGATGGGCAATAAATGCCGGCCTTGCCAGCGATGCCCGCATCCCAGGAATGAAAAGAAAAACCAATGAAATACCCCAATCCTTTACATGCAGTGCACGTGAGACTGGTATCGATTGCCTGCCACAGTAATGAAACGGCTCTCATCAAATTCACAAACGCCAACCTTTGTGACTGTGACAAAGGTAAACTATCCCTCCTCGTCCTTCCTGACCTGCCTGCAGCCTTTGACATGGTTGACCACTCCTCCAACGCCTCTCCACCGATGTCCAGCTGGGTGGGACTGCATTCGACTGGCTCCATTCTTATTTAGACTAAAAACAGAAAATGCTGGAAATCAGCGGGTCAGGCAGCATCTGTGGAGAGAGAAACAAAGTTAATGTTGCAGGTCGACGACCCTTCGTCAGAACTGGAAAGAACATCTTGGCCCAGAATCCCGATCTCCCGGGTCGGTACGGGATGTGTACGGGGAGTGTACGGGGAGTGTACAGGGAGTGTACAGGGTGTGTACAGGGTGTGTACAGGGTGTGTACGGGGTGTGTACGGGGTGTGCACGGGGAGTGTACGGGGAGTGTACGGGGTGTGTATGGACCCGGGAAGGCATCGCAAAAGCCGGTTTTCAGCGCACAATGTTCATGCGTTGAAAACCGGCTTTTTCGATCTGTCAGGCTCCAGCTCGACAGATCCTCCGCATCTCGGAAGCGAGGACATTTGTACGGGCAAGATTGCGGGATTTACTCATATATTGCCCAGCAAATGTCCTCAAAATTCTTGCACCTGATAAAAGCCTACTGTTACAGGCGTAAGGATCTTAAAACACACAAAGACATAATGAATTTTTAATTTCAATCAATTTTAATTATGTGAGATGTGTTTTTTATTTTTTACTATGTGCGTTTAGTGTGTTTGTTTTTTTTCCTCATTAAAGCATGAGAACTGGTAGCTACGGAGTTCTCATTGCTATTAATTGAGAATTCTGCGCCTGATTGGTTGAGCAGTCACACGTCTCTGTGGGAACCTGGAGGACGGGAGCGCGCATGGCAGCGCAGGAAGAGAAGGCCTCCCCACCGGAATCCCACGCTCCTCCCGGACCACCAGGTACTTTCGTAGAAATATTTCAGGAGACATTGGTCCGAGGAAGCCTCCGACTGGAAATTCAGGGCCAATCTTCACAAACACTGAAAGGGGGAGGGGAGGAAAGACCAAAAGGGAAGGTCTGTGATAGGTTGGAAGGCAGGAGAGATCTGAGAGACAAAGGGGATGATGGGCCAAATTGAAATGGTAATGGCAGAAGTTAGAAAAACATTAGTCAAGGTCGGGTGTGAATGGTGGGATAATGATTAGCTGCCATTAGAGACAAGGAGAAAAAAAAGAAACAGGCTTGTGGGAGGAGGTGGTGGTGGGGGGGGTGCGGAGGAGGGGTGCGTGGGGGGTGGGGGGGGGGGAAGGGAGCCAAAGATTGGCAGAGGTTACACTCTGAAATTGTTG